>NC_134181.1:39331980-39674149 GCF_964188355.1 Buteo buteo | reverse complement strand
AGGAGGGTGGACTACATGACTTCCATCTGAATGATTCATTGCCTACCAAACATTTTTTTATTCAAAATACGTAATACAATCATCCCCTCTACCTCTGATTTGACAAGTATTTAAAAATATAGTGTCAGCCGTACTAAAAGATGGCGGAGACGCCAGCAGTTCCTAATGTATCATTACATTGACTTCAGACAAAATTATAGTTACTTAAGTGACAGAAACTTTAGTTCCATGATTTGTCAAAAATGCATTGGCAGTAGAGGACAAATTAAACATTCCTTTGTTGGAATGAAAGCAAAGGAGCTTTGCCTCAAATATGCCAGAAGTAAAACTGCCCCAAGTTTCTTACCTCCCACTCACTTGCAAGCTTCACAGGCACCTCTATGCCCTTCTTCTCCAGCTGTTCCAACTTGTAATCTTCATATTTTCTGTATCCTGCATATCCCCCACCTGTAGCAATCAGAACATGGAAGGGGCGCAGGCGGAAGACTTGCCCTAGTGGAGCAGTATGAAGCTTCTTCCTGTCTGTAATAGAAAAAAACCACACTTTGGGATAGAGAACAACTACACACTAAAGAAAAAAGTTATTATGTGCAGTGAGGGATGTCAGCTTAGGTGATGAAAACATGATCAGAAATCTATGAGACAAGCTATGTTTCGATGCTCCTAAGTACTCCAGTTATTGCAGCTTACCAAGTTACTGAAACTCAACTGACAAGGACTGACTGGTCATCTGTGTTTTTAACCTCATCCCCCTCGCCCCTGCCACACACCTCTCCAACATGCTTCCCCCCAAAACATATAAAATGACTCCCTGAAAGCACTATCATACTTTCCAACTATGAGATCTTCTATGCTGTTACTATATAGAATCATCAGTTGCTGGTGAACAATCTGTAGTACTGAAGACCTTCATGCTTCTCAGTCATTAAAGCTTTCATTATAGTTAGGGAATCCCCAAATTGTACTGCTAACTGGAAGAGGGAAGGAAATGATGACCTGCTTTAGTGTAGGTTTGGTAAACAGGATAATAGGCACATTTCTGCTGTAATACAGGTCATCACATGGAAGGAAAAAAAAAAAAAAAAAGACATCTAGTATTATGTCTGTTTCTTACTGAGAACTGCCACGCTCCTCCTGCATAACACAAGCCTTGTGTGTCATCTGTGAGATACATGTACACCACATTGGCACTGAGCAACAGGACAGCCACACAGAGCAACCACAGCAGTGGGAAGTATTTCCTTTGCAAAATCTTCAGAGAAAACAAATATGTTCCGGCTTAATGGGCTAAGTATTAGACTACACTTCTATCTGTGTTACAGTCAAAGTCTGAAGGTTCTCAGCAATGAGCATAAGTCACTCCGGGACAAAGAAAATGCCCAGAGAAACTAATTCTGATTGGTGTCATTTCCACAACAATCGTTAACATGGGTGAGCCAGAATCAAAAACAATGGACTACATCTTGTTCCATCAATGTCAGGCTTAGGATTTGACTATGAAAGGATGCATTAATAACCAAAAGAATAAACACCAAATCTATTCCTAGGCACACATAGAGACAAAGCATAATTGCTTAGCATTCTGGGAAGCTTTAGTTCTAAGTAGTAGAGTTGATTAGAAACATTCAGCTATTCTTCATCCATTATGCGGCAAAAAGATGCCCAATAAAAGTAATTCTTGCTCACATTTTGTTTTACCAAAATAATATTTTTGCTCATTTCTTTCCTACGTATGTGATTTAAAACAATGTTTGAATTATATGTCCTAAAATACATCATAATACGAAAACAGCTTTATTCTTACAGAGAAAAAAAAAAAAATCTTATTTTCTGGGGGAAAAAAAAACCAACAAAACCCCAATAACAAACAAACAAGGCAGCAACTACAGTTACAGTTAAGATTCTAGAAAATATTCTGTCCTAAAGAACAATGCTCAATAAAGGACAGGGATCATTTAGAACAGCTAAATGTTTATAAAGACAGACTTTTATTTTGAATTTACAAAGACTCTACAACCTTTCAACTTTGCATCACTATTTCCACAGAAATATCTGTACCGAAACCAACCATACTCTTTAGCCCTAAAGCCTTTAACTCCCTTCCCACCACATCTTTGGTTCTAAGTTAGCAAAGCTGCTCAGCTGTTTCACCAGAGCTTAGCAAATTCCCAAACCAAAACCGCTCAGTGGGAACAGCTCCTTCTGGTTTGTATCCAGCAAGAGGCTGCTTCCACTTCAAGAGCCCCTATTGATTACACCGATGTGAACATTTCTCTTCCTGTGCTACCGACCAAACCATTTGATGTTCCACAAGCCACAGCAAACACAATTTAAATTGTTGATAAATGATTTGAAGAGTTGACTTTTCCCCATCTCCAGCATTAAAGAAACAGCATTTCTGTAACTGGTATCCAAACCATGATGATTGGCAAAGACATCTAACACGCCATTGTTAAGCTTTCTTTACCCTGACAGAATAAAATTCCACACCTCTCAGACACGAATGAAATTCACATAACCAGTTTACAAATTCCAAGACAAAAAGATTAGTTACTGATTCTGACAACAAAGCCATGTTCAGGCAGTTGGCACTGTTGAGAGATTTCAGCTGAACATCATGTTCTCTAATGATACTAACACTACTGCAGCTCTCTGGCAAGCAGCATGAGAATATGAAGAAAGCTCATGTCTTGGCACATGAGCCAGTAGAGACAAGTCCAGGACAAGAGGAAAAAGGTGTAGGATTTTTAACATGCTAATGACACATTTTTAGATGCTTTGAATCCTAAATCTGAACTCCTTACAGGTAAAGCTAGCCTGTTTCAGATTTCTTTTAAACATTGAGTATATTCAGCAAATGAGAATAAAAACAATTTCCTTCTTTGGAACAGATGAGAAAACCTCATTCCCTCAGAAACATTAAAAAATGCAGGCTGAGAAAGCAAACTGCATAATCAAAGGCATGCTCTAGTCTATGCAATCAGATGCAATGATATAAATATTGCTTTGTTACTCTGACAAAATGAAGAATTTCTTCTAGGAAAGGATACAAATGTGTAGAGGAGGCCATTATAAGGGGTAGAGATAAAACTAAAGAAGAGTTATCTGCTCTTCATAATGACATCATTTGCAAGTCGTCTAGATTTAAATCCACACCAGAATCTGAAATATCAATGGATTAGAAAATGGCTGGCTAAAAAGTTAATTTGTTCAAAGCCAACTTCAGATGACTTTTTCTTCCATGTGATCAACAATTTTGCAGTATGCATCTCAACTTCCTAGATATTTTTTTTTCCCGTAATGACTAACTTTGGTTTCTAGACTACAAAGAGCTGCTGTTTCTATTAATCTGTCCAAGCATATTTTTCAGTAATGAAATATCCGTATATGACATGCCAGACAAAGGATTTGGACAGGCAAGTTAACCCCCAAAAATGGTTATAGAAAATGGGATCAACACCTCAGCTGGCAAGGAAAAAAAAAAAAAAAAGACAACTGCATGCAGTTGTTACACTAATATACAACAACTCATATGCTACAAGTTTACAGACAAATACTTATTAGAAACAAATACTAATATTTGATCTTCACAGCATTACCCAGCTAAAGTAACTCCAAGTGCAAGCACCATTTTAATCAGGTCTTAAATATTTCATGTAAACCTATTCTGATTTCCTGATTTATTAAAATTACAAGTACAGTTTGAAATATAAAAGGATATTTATACCTTTTCTTTCTTACAGACCTGTTAAACTGCTGAATTCTGAATTCCTCAGACCTCTCAAGGTGAATAGCTGATAAGACTTGCACTACAATGCAGGTAATACAGTTGAACATTTTCAACAAATTCCCACCTGGTTTGTGCTGTTACTTTCTTTTTTTTAATATAGAAACACTGTCCTAACATGAACCTCTCTACCAAATTGTGTCTTTAAAAAAGTAATTTTTCCACTGTAGGCTCCTCAGAAAACTAAGTAATCTGCAGAAGTTAATTAAGAAAAATTAACCTATGATTAAAGGGTTTTAATGCGCTATACAGAGATCATCTTCACTAGAAGAATTTCAGATGTTTTGAAAAGTTTGAAGTCTACATTTAAAGAGATTCATTATATATGCTCTTCCCCAGAGTCCTTCCTCCCCTAGCACCCGATAATAGTATCACAGTCAATCTGATTAAATTTGCTTTACAAAATAGTCTACTTTCTTCAGTTGTTGAGAGTAGAGAGAGTTGAGAGTACCGGGAAACCTGAAATCCCTCATTTTGCATACAGCTGACCTAATGAAGCCAAGAAAGTGACACTGTTGTTACACGACTAACTTCTAGTTTACAATTTGTTGTTAAGTTGTACAAAAATGCTCACAGGGGAAAACCTTGATTCATTAGTGTGCCGAGACGGATGTGATGTAAGAAAGGTGAATTTGTATTGTATTTACATGCAATAAGTCATCTACAAAGGGTGCAGAACTGCCCGGCTATTGTAATGTATGAACATATTAATTAAATACCAAACTTGTCAAAAAAATATATTGCCAAGGAAGATGGAAACAGATCCCAATATAAATTTCCCCTAGGAAAAAAAAAAAGAAATAGACAAAATAGAAACATAGCAGCCACTCACATTATTACCCTAGCTCCTTTTCTGCTGACCCTGTTACACAGGTTTCTTCAGAAGTGGTAATATCAGTGAAAAGGATGATTGTCAAAGTATCAACGAAGCTTAAAAAAAGGCAAATTCCATCAAAGGGGGCACATTAAAAGAGACCATTAGGGCAGCAGATGTCACAATGACAAAGCAAGCTGGTTACTTGCTGATAAATATACACAGGTATAATACAGTATGAGAGTGAACAAAAATAACGAGGAAAAAAAAACGCAGAAAACAAACAATTGCATGGTCTATTCATAAGTCCCAATGGAGGTATTCCTGCTTTGGGGGGGGCTGACATTCCCCCAAGCAGGATAAGCTTTGCCTTTCCAGTTTTAGCCAATACTGCTCTGCATACTATAGCATCTTAACTGCTGCCCAGATTTTTGTCTCTGCAAGGCTCCTCATACCTACAAAATCATTGTGGAACAGATGGCACTTCTAAAAAGACAGAGAAGCTTTAACCATGGCTAGGGAAGCTATTTGTCCAAAATGCTCCTCTTGTTAAAGGAAATGATTTCTGGCTTTTGGGTTTTGGGGTTTTTTTGTTTGTTTGTTTTTAATTTATTTATTTTTATTGCTACATTTGCTATCCAAGTATTCCAAAATAGCTGAGAAACAATGAATAACACCTCATAAGGAATCTCATTAAATAGGTAAATACACTTCTTTTACTATCTGGAAAACGTAACACCAAAGGAGTAAACCAAAATTTACAAGCTTGTGTCTACAGAAATGCCATGAACTGAATAGGTCTCTGGTGCTGGACTCCCACTACTACTTTAATCTCAAGAACTTCACCAATATGTGACTGTAATTTGCCTAACTTTGAGTGACCCTGAATTTAAAAACACTGGGTAGATACAAGCCTTCACTTACCACTGAAAAATGTCCTAGAAGGTGGCTGCTTCCAGAGGAGTCCAGTTCTAACACACAGGTTCTCATGTATAAGGAAGTTACAGCTAGTCAGCAAACTGCAAATACAACAAACAAGAAGCAGTTGCTTCAGTACCAATGTTTAATAATGCAAATGTAAGCAGTTCAATGTAATGATAATGTTATATTCAGAAGCTGAATAATATAGGAAGTAAAAGTCCCCTCAAAATATCATAAAATTTCCACTGAGCCTATTCCCTTCTGGCCTATTCCTTCCCTAAAAAAACCAAAAAAACCTGACAATCCAAGTGCTCCTGCAGATATTTATTTTATGTTGCATCTATTTTATCTTTTCTTTTTCTTACCAAATATTGACGTATGTTCCTCTTGAGCTTAATTCTATTGTAACAGTGACACTCTTTTGAGTATTGTACGTGCTGATCTTGGCAATAGCCCTTTTCGTGCAACTAGTTATGTTGTCATTATGTACCATATCTTGGCCTGTTTGGAGTTCTAAAATGTTTGTGATGGTGAATACAATCTGAGTCTTTTTTAAAAAGCAAGCTAATATAATCTAATTTAATCTTGTTTTATGCACTGCCCTGGCCTACATGTTTAGTAATCTGTTACTTTTTTTTTTCTTTTAAATAAGTGATTCTAGAACTGACGAGAATTACTATTCTCTAAATCTGCTTCCAGTTTAACACAGACCAATTTTATCCAACAGCATGCAAAAGACTCCTTTTAAGATCAGTAAATTACTTGTATTTTGCTGGAGAAAACACAAACGTTTAAAACAAGATTGCTCGGCTTCCAAGGAAAGTACATACTACAAGCATCACTATCTTCTGTAACAACATGGCTAACGTATTCACTTCCATCTAAAGGTAATGTTTATAATGGACAAAGTTGAATTCAGCCATGCTGATCAAAACGAACTTTTCTTGCAAAAGTAGTGGTAAATTTTGTAATGATTGTTTAGTGCTTGGGATTATTCCATCTCCACCAGGCTGCTACACAGGTGTGTCATTTAGGAAACCCCTACAATAGCAAGTGTCTTAAGAGACACTTAGGAATTGGGTTCATGTATCTCCTTCGTTGCCATGGTGGTGAGGAGGAGGAGTACTTAGAAAAAGCTATGGATTCTGTGAAGAGGTAGTGTCATTTACTAGACCAACTGGTATAGCTGGAAAAGTAAAAAGGCTGCCAGGCACAGAAGCTCTTCTTTAGAATTTGTCTTACCACTCTGTATGCTGGTGAACTGTAATGCGAGTGGTTCTGCCACTCTGAAAATACATAAAACAGACTTATAACTGGCCAATGCAGGGAAAAGGTTCAACCAGGATTTTTCATATGTTTAATATATTTCATTTAATGTCTCTAATAAATCTGAAAAGGATCCATCCAATTGTACAAGAACTATTCCTGTTCAAAGTCTGTAATTGAGCAGGTTTAGAGAAGTACTTGAAGATGGCATGGCAACACCACACCCTGCTGTTAGACAGGATCACAGGCCCAAGCCAGGGCAGGATTTGGGCAGAGTTCTCACACCAACAGGCTCGGTCCCTTGGGAAGAACCAGGTCTGGCAGGTCTTTGTGCAACCTACTCATTCCTGGGATGTAAATGCCACAGCTGGGATGTCTTCATTTGGCCCTCTGACCTTTTGTCTGCTCTTCATCAGATACATGCTGAATACTGAATTACTTCATTAGCTTACAAGCTACTGCATCATTTAGGGTGATTCAATTCCAGGAAGTGATTATTAAGAGTTTTAAGAAATAATTTTGGGTGTCTACTGAGTAGACGTTATATAGACATTATCTCTTTATTTAGAAAAGGAGTCCACAAATAACACATTTCTTGTCTAGAAATCACATAATGATATAAGCAGACACTTGCTAACAATGTTTTAATGTTAGCCAAGGATAAATAGCTATAGTTTTCACTTATCCCCATAACATGGTGTCAGTAACATTTCACTCTGCCCTTCAGCTTAATGGTCTCTATTAAAACCACTGTATTAACCCAAATGTGACAGGACAGTCCCTCCCCAAAACATAGATTCCTGTAACCAGGTGCTAAACATGCCACACTGCTGCATCATCTCCCAGGATATTATTTCCTTAGTGAGACAGAAAAATCATCCCACACTGCTGCAGAACCTGTATGTTTGACATAACAACATGATGTAATTTTATCATGAACAATGAGGTCAGCTGATCCACATGGGTCATACACCAGAGCTACACTAATTTGCGGTATTACAAAGCCTGCTTTACAACATATTAAAACACCTGGGATAAAAGGAGTACTTCCCCATCAGCAAGCTGGGAGCCTGTGGGCTACTTCTAAGGGATTAAAAAAAAAATAAGAACAAATCCAGTTAGCATTAGACTTAAATTTACCAGAAAAGTTTTAAAGCCCTAAAAAGTCAGGGAAAAAAATAATTAAAACTTAGCTACAGCCTAAAGCACTAATATTCTCAAGACACATAGTAGTCCTGATACATAATAACCTACAAAAAAAAAAAAAGCACAGCCAGAATAAAACTAGCTGCATTGGCTTCACAGGAGCATCCAGGAGCTGTTCATGTTGCCAAGGTAGAATAGGGCATACTGGGACTTGGTACTTCAGCAGACAGATCATCACAGAGGAAGGATGCAATAATTAATTGCAGACCCTAAGCTCTTACCAAAACTGTTTTTGGTGTCCAACATGGGAAAACCAGTCTCCTCTTTACTCTGAAATCTGTCTAAAAAGAGGTAAAGATGCCAAGACTAAATAGTTTACTGTCAGCCTCACCTTCCCTGCTCCTGACAGCCTGACCTTGATGGGTACAAGTGTGTAGGAGAGCGCTGGCCTCCTGACTCTGCCACCTGACTGGAGGTTGTTGGAGTGGGAACTGCTGGGACCCCAGTTAACAACTTCAGCCCCTCGGTGACTTCAACCGTGGCCGGACGAGGGACGACACTCCGGGGCTGGGCACTGAGGCCGGATGGTAACAACGCGCTCTGCACATGACATGTTTTCTCCAGGTTTTGAGAGAGAAGGTGAAGTAAAGGGACTGTGTGTTCTGTCCAACAACACAGAATCGTGTCCTATAAACAATATTCTTTAAATTGTTTCGTTGCAGTGGAAAACATAAGCTTTAGGAGAATATCTCCTGTGAAGAACCGCCGGGTTCCCAGTGAGGTGCAGAATTCTCCTCACAGCCGGTCCTCCCCGGGGGGTTACATAACCTCAGGGGCAGCAGCTGCCCCTCTACTAAACACTTACACGCTGACCACTACAGACTGTGAAACCGAGTTAAAATTATACAAGGCCACACGCTTTTCTTTCTTAAAAAAAAACGTAAACCCTTCACCTTTCTTTCCAGCTTGGAGAACGAGACTCCTCGCACATGCCCAGGGGGACTGGGCCGAGGTACCAAAACCAAACCTATTTTCACCCCGGCGGGGAAACGTCTGCGAACGAGGCGGCCGGAGAGGAGGGGGCGGCTGCAGCCCCCGGCCCGGGGGAGGCCGGGCCACCGCCCAGCTCCTCCTCACGCCCCCCGCCCCCGGGGGACCGGCTGTCAGTCAGCGGCAGACCGCTTCGCCCCCAGCGCTGCCGGGAGCCGGACAGCCTCAGCCCCTTCGCCGCCGGGCAGCGCCGGGCAGCGCCGTGCCGTGCCGTGCCGTGCCGTCCCTCCCGCCCGTCCGTCCGTCCGCCCGCCGTGCCCGTACCTGCTCCTCCGCAGCGCGGCCACGCCGCCCCGCGCTACGGCCGCCGCCATGTTCCCGCTCCGCCGCCGCCGCCTCCTCTGCTGCGTCCCGCGCGTGAGGGCGGGAGACGGGCGGGGGGCGGGGCCGGGCGGGGGGGCGGGGCCGACGCGGCTGAGGGAAGAGCGGGCTCGGCTCGGCTCGGCTCGGCTCGGGGCGGTGGTGTGAGGGGACGGGGTGTGGAAGGGGTCGTTACCTGAAGGGAATGTGGTGTGTAGGGACGGCACCGTTCCTCAGGAGAGAAACGGAATGGGGAAACGGGGGCGAAGGTGTTCCCCAAAGTGGGATGTGGTGAGGGTTGTTCTCTGGGGGGGTGGTGAGGAGACAGGGTTGTCCCTGAGGGGATGTGGTGAGGGGGCAGGGTGGTCCCTGAGGCGATGTGCTGTGGGGACGAGGCTGCTCCGCAAAGGGGGTATGGTATCGGGACAAAGCTGTTGGCCAAAGGGAGGTATGGTTTGAGGAGGGGACTGCTTCTTGGGGAGCTGAGGGTGCAGCAGTTGGGGTTCAGCTGCTTCTCAGTGTTGCTCTTGAGGGGCAGGTAAGTCCTTGACCACAGATATGGGAACACCAGGGATGTCAAGGCTGGGGTTTTACTGGGGGGGGAAATGACACGGGACAGAGACAATACTGTTCCTACAAGTGAGATGTCGGGCAGGGTAGTGCAGTAACATCTGTTCCTACTCTGGTGTCCCTTGCCTGTGTCCTAGCAGCACAGAGGGGATTTTATAGAGATTATTTTGTTTCCACCCTCTTAGATGCATCCCTAGATAGATGCATAGATGCTACATTACTGGGAAGTAGCTAATTACCATTTTCTGACGGTGGTAGGGGGGTAGTTTTGTAGGGTGAATCAATAGGGAAAGAATTCCAGAGTCCTGCCACTGTGTTTCTGCATCCTCAGTGCTTTAGGATACGGTCCTCTCAGCGGACCTGACTACATTTGTGATTAATGTTTGTTTGTTTTCCTGACCAGGCCTAAGTGAAGTCTACAACACCTTCATGTCATCCTTTTTTTTTTCACATCACCACAGACAGCAGCATAGTATCTGTACAAGTATCTTAGACATGTACAGGAAAGCCTTTTATTTGTAAATATGTACAATTTGAGCAGAGATACAGATGCAGCCCTCATGTAATGCTAATATTATTAGCTGACTGAATTGTTGGGAGGTACATATATCCCGTACGTAATGGTAGGATTGGCAGGAAGTAAAACCTCAAAGAAGGTGGGATTTGATCCTGTTAGGTGCTTTGCTACAAGCATTGCAAGAGCCATTATTAGCTTTGCTGTCTAACTGCACCCTGCTGGTGGTCCTGACGGACAAGTTTCCCCAGAAGTGATTCAGAGGTTAAGGTGTAGTTAGATGAAACACACTTGTTTGTAGTGTATGTTAATTGACATTGACTGAACTGATTAGTGATCTGTCTTGATGTAATCTTTCTCCCTGGAATTAAAAGTAAATATGTGTACCTTTAACTATTTTAAAATTACTTTTATCATGTTTTTTGTTTTTACATTTGTGTTGCTTTTTTTTAACATCTGATAATATATTGTATGAAAAGATTATATAGACTGCACTCACTGAGGAATAAAACATACTTCCCAAAGTGTACTGAGCTGTGCTAGGCCTGTGCAGGTGAGCCAAGTCAAAGGGTGGATTAATACCACAGTTGTTCTCCTAGCAAATGAGAGAACGGAGATCTTAGGGCTTGAGACCATTTGTTCAGGGAGTGCAGGAAGGAGTGAGAAATGCAACTCCTTCTGTGATCGGATTAGTGGGAAACATAACACCTCAACAAATGTTGCAGATCTAGTGAGGGAACTTGTGAAATGCAGAGATAAGCAATGGAATCCATGTATGTGAATGCAAAAGAAGCAAGTGGGGAATAAAGACTGTGAATCACTAGGAAAGAGTACATAAGGCAACAAAAGAAATCTGGGAAAAGTGTTGACAAACATACATGAAGCAGAGAAAGTGCTAAGAAAATCCATAAGATGAAGAAGGAAAACAAAACTAGGAAAAAGACTTTCTTTCTCCAGGACTCTTGGACTAGTCAATTCTTCCCTGAACAGCAAAGATGAAACCATATTAGCAGTATTTTATGCATCATCAGATCAGTTTAGTATGCACACTTCTGCTTTATATATATATATATATATATGTATTTTTTTTCCCTGCTATAGAATTAATGATGTTAATCATGGCTGCTGTAGAGTAATTAAGAGGTAATACTCCAGGCTAAGTGTTAGAAAACAGGGAAATAAGCCAGTTTGGATAAGACTGCTGTGCTAGAATGGAATTAAGAGAGTCAAGAAAGTCAACAGTGTCACAGTTCTGTTCTGAATTCTTAGGGAGGCATGGGATTACTTTTTGTTTAAAAATACTCAGTAGATAAACCATTATCAGGTGAAAAAATAAGGTAAGAAGGTCCCTTCAATGTTCAGTAGTTTGGACAACTCAGCTTTAGATATCTTTTTTTGTAAGATAGAGGTAAGTCTTACCTATCTATCTCCCAAAGGCACTTTGGTGCCTTTTGAAACAGGAGAAGCACAATTTGTTTCAAAAGCAGAGGCTTACATTTCTTCCTATGTCTGTTCATAACAAAGCAGAAAATGCACGGATATTTTCCTTCTATAGATAGGAATAGGACACTGTCCCTTTCTCCTTTGCATACAAGGATATACCATCCTCTGACAGTTTGGGTTTTTTCTTAAATCTTGGTTTATTCTTGTTGATGCCTGAAACCCCTTTGTTATCTTCCAGAAGCTTTGGTCATCACTGTGGAATTCCTGGTATGAGAAGGCAGAGCAGCAGGATAGAGAGAGGATCCTTGCTGAACTGCTGTAATCATGAAGACAGTGATTTTAATTGTCCTAATCATCTTCACTTTGCTGTCTTCAGGTAAGGCTGATACAGGGAGGGAAAGAGAAAGGTGACCTCTGGATGGGTTACCAGGATACAAACTCTAATATGTGCTTTGGTTTTATTTTCTTCTGTGCAAAGAAGTTGCAGCTAGAGCTATGCCTGTGATTTCCATTTGCCTGTATTTTTCTTGTTTGATCATTGGCAGATGGTGACCCTGTTAGTTTTGAAGCAGCTTGATACACTAGTTTCTTAGTAATTCAGTGAAGGCTTGTTTCCTTTGAATAGCTGAGGTCTGCGTACTCATAAAAGCTGTCAAAATGAATCAGTGTTATTTCAAGCTGCTCCCCTCTAAAACCACAACGGATTCTTTTTGGAATTGTGCCGAATTAACATCAAAACAAGTGGAATACTAATGTCTGATGCTATGCTCAAAGAAATAAGAACTTCAATGTTTTAATTGTAAACATTATTTATTCCAGGCAATATTTTTGTTTAATATTAATAGATTGCCAGAGACCCAAATGCTTAAACACCGGGAAATGACAATGTTAGAGATGATGTAGTGTTTTCTATTCATTCAGTCCTGGTTTTCATTACATGGTATAAGATTCTCTTAAGTTACGTAACTGCATGGTATTTTTATATATAATAATAACTTTTTTTCTCCTTAAATGTATAGTATCTTCTTGAGATGTATATGATGATGTATTTCAGAGTAGAAGGCATTTAATAGGAAGAATACAAAATAAGTCATAGTACGTCCAAGATGGAATAAAATTGGAGTGTAAAGCAAAAGAGAAAATTTTGTTGACGTGTCTGGACTCCCATAAGATGTAGCTTTATAGTCAATTTAAACCAATCATACCCCCCACTCCTAGTAGAAAAGGAGGTTTCACCTTCTTGCATCTTCTTAACCCCTTCTTTCTGCTGGCACTGTTTTGGGTTCTTTTTATTGGGTACTTAGTTTTCAGCTGGAAAAAGATCTGACAACTGAATAGTTCAGTTCTGCTACAGTTCTGCCCAGTGTTCCTGTGCAGGTTATTTAATCTCTTTGTTTGGCATCCAGAAATGAAGATAATTCTTACTAACTTCCTGCTTGAAAGAAGTAAGATTTTGAGGATTTTGTTGTTAATGTTTATTCAATACTCTGTTCAACATAGTACATGATTCTTCATTGTCAACAACCAAATTGTCCCTAGTTCCTGTCTTTCATTGTGGGTGTTGTCATGGAAGATAAACCTCTCTGCCTTGAGGGAAATCCAGCAAGGTACTTGTCATTGCTGAAGAAACACTTAGACAGTACATTGTTTAGAAACAGAAGAAGGTCCAAGTCACAGAATTGCCATCGTAATTTTGAATAGTCCTAGATGCTCACCTCCTGGGTTGAGGGGTTTGGTTTACTCTGTTATAAAGTAGCATTTAATTGTCAATTTCTTCCAACTTAAAATTTTCATATGTCTCCTCTGATCTAAGGTTCTCTGACCCTGGAGCTCTGATATGCGTCTTATTATTTAAAATCAGGTAGTATTTGTCTGGAAAGAAAATGGGAAGAAAATACTATTGTAACAAAGCATGGTGTTCAGTGGGAAATGCTGTTCTACACACAATGTAGCTCAGTGCTGTGAGACACCTGGGACTTGGAACAGTAGTTATTGTCTCTTTAAAAAACAACATTCCCCTCTTCAAAGACTAAATTCAACAAAGCTAAAGCAACTTGATCCGCTCTTAACATCCTCCCTCCATGTTTCTTGTTCTTTCGCAGGCTTAGTTCTGAATCACTAGAACTTTGTAACAGAAATATTAAGATTGGTATGGATAAATTATGCATGGGAATATGTGTGTGTGAAAGCATCAGAGGAAACAGCAGAGCAAAGGTTAGAAGAATGGCCTGTATTGATAACCAAGGACACAACTGACAGCAATAAAACTGATAAACCCTGAGGAATGCATTGTTTACATCAAGATTAGGAGGTCTGTGCTCTGATAAGGTCACATCACAGTTGACTTGTTAGGAGAAAAACTGCAGTCTGATAACAGAAAGATGTTAACAAGGTTACCCTACATTGTGAGTGCCATTCCTCTTCTTGCTATCCCAACAGGAAAACAGACCATAGCCATACAGATGTCCTTGCTTTTGTTTCCTCATTTTGGGTGACAACCTTGCCTAAAATTCATGGAGCATGAAGCAAGGAAGATTCTGAGGCAAAAGGTCATGCCATAATAATTGTTGATTCTTGAAAAATCTACCCAAAAACTAGTTTGTTGCTGCCAGTCAAGAAGAAGCAAAGAGACTTAGTAAAGATTCAACAGCAAACATTCATTGTCCTCCCTGTTGGGCAAAAGTGATCCTGATCAGCCTGCTTGGCCACATCTCTTGGGTGCCTGTAAGTATGTGGATATGTGAGTGTGAGTGAGCAGAATCAACTTACTTGTGAAGTTAAATAAAATAAAATAACCTCCTTCTTCCATAAGATCTTAAACTGAGGTGGGTTTTTTTTTTTTTTTTCACTAAGTCCTGCAAATCTTGACTTCTTTTTTGATTGTCCAGGGAAGAAATTCCGATGGTGCACCCTTTCTGACCTAGAACAGAGAAAGTGTGCTGAACTGTCCAAAGCACTTACGGCTGTGCTGCCCCTTGCTACTGTCAACTCGTTTGCTAGGATTTCTTGCATCAGAGCCCACAATACACATGACTGCATTGATAAAATCAGGGTGAGTTCACAGAGATTTTTAAAACTGATTTTGAGTTCAAATCCTCTTTTGAAGAAGTAACTGGTAAACAGAATTCATGGGAGAATAAAATGATACTGAAATGATGGTATTGCATATATGACAAAGTACACGGTAGCTTAAGAGGCAAGAATTAAAACCCATGAGCATTCTGCTAGATGTACTATTTTACTCCAGCTAATGTCCTTGCAATTTCCAGGAAATAAGTAAAAAGCTGCTTGGAAATAAATGGACAAGACCAAACTAGTAAATTAAAACGTGCTCAGAGCATTCCCCTTGCTTGTGGATTTTGGTCCTACTCTGACTATAATGAATATTTTCTCTTCCCTTTCTTCCCTGCTATTTTTAGCCCCTAGTCAGTCTTTTCTGAAGTAAAGAGCAAAGCCTTTATTCATATAAAACCCTTTAATTTGAAAAAGTTAGACATCAGACCTTTTGTAAGTGTAAGCTCTTGTAATTGACCAGTTCTGGAATGAAATTTTCATAATGCTATATGCTTTGAAAAAAAATCACTAATGAAAAAGGAAGATAAGCATGTGCTGTAGAATAATTTCATTAACATACCTAAAACTTGACTGGGATAGAGAATTTCAGTTTCCATTTTCATTCAGTCCCAGTTGCCCTCAATGGAGTCCAAATCTGACCTGGAAAACAAAACAAAGAAAACCTTTCTTGTTGGTTCAGGGAATAATTTATTTTGTGTTTTCAATCAGTCCTGCAACCCTTGTTAATAGACTTCAGTTCCATTTTCTGGGTTACAGAAAGATTATAGGCAAGAGAACTCTGAGAAGGATTTGGGGTGTTGGGGGAGCAGTAGGAGGAAATAGGGATTGCCTTTCTCTTCAGTGGCATCAGAATAGCGTTTTTGGAATGGAAGGCCCAAAGAAAAGGTGAGAAAGGATGTTACTGGAAAAGAACTGGTATTTTTCGAAGGTAACTCAGCCTGCGTTGCTAACATTTCACCATGCTTTGTAGCAGGGATTCAATTAAAAAGCAAAGCAAATGCTTGTAAAAATCACTGGTTACTACTTTTCAGGCAAAAACTCTGCTCTTGAAGCTGCTCTGTTTTTTTCGCTGTAAATGCACTTGGTTTGGGGGTTTTGCTGTTGTTTTTAAGGTGAATAAAGCAGATGCTGCCTCCTTGGATGCTGGAGATGTTTACTCTGCTGTAAAGCTCTATGGTTTGACAGTGGTGGCAAAGGAGATCTATGATCAAGGTAGGTTCATAAAGCAAAAGAATAAGCTGTACTTCTGATTTGGTTAATAAATTGCTGTGCAGTGAAAGGCAAAGCTCAAGAATTCTTGAAAAGAAGTCTATAAGTTTTCATTAACTTTATAGGAGTACGGAGGTGACTAACAACTGTTTCTAAAATACTTAGTGATGATGAATAAAATACCAGTGGTGCTTTGTATCTAGTAGCCTTTCTGCCTGTGGTACTGTCACTAAGACAAATTATATCTGCGCTTGCCCGCAAGGAGTTCTACATCTTGTAGGGAATAAGAAGGGGTTTATTCAATCTGTGTCAATTCTTATACCATGCTCTTTACTAGTGCAGCTGAACATTTACTAGTAGTTCTTTAAGAGATTAGCTTCTCTCATGACTTAATTCTCTCCTTCTCACCCTAAAGAGACAATAATGTAAGGTGGAGAATCTTGTTACAGTAAGATTCCTCTTCATTCCTGGCAGAGCTGAACAGTCTGTGCAATGAATGATTTATAAGGCAAGAATAAGTAAGTCTGAGCCAAAATCAAGCATACAGCAGAAAATACTTGTGGGACATGAATCTGAGAAGGAAGCCAAATTAGCAGATGGATGTAGGAAGAGACTAAGAAGGGGATAGTATAAGAACAGAAGTTAATTTTGTTTTGGCTGAAGAACCATGAAATCATAGTGGAATTGATATGTTTCAGGTGGTAAGCATGTTCTGAGGATAAGACATAGGAGTTCTTTCCATTACAATACCTAAACAGTGTGATACAAATGTTCAAAACTCTTGAGAAGCAATTGCATTGGATGATGGAGCTGGATGATCTTGTAAGCCTTTTCTGACAGATTTTTATGTTCTTGCTTTGCGCATCACTTGCATTGCTCGGTTTGATGAGGTGCTGTGTAGCCAGTATATGGTAAAGTTGAGTACATATGTTTCATATGTCTAGATTTTTTTTTCCTTAGCCATGTTCACAGAAGTAGTTGAACTCCTGTACACAAATGGAAGCTGCAGAATTGGGATTTAGTTATTTCTGTCACATATTTTGTCCTATCGCAGGAAATTGTGTGTTTGCTGTGGCCATTGCCAAACGAGGAACTCTGGATATCCAGAGGCTACGAGGTGTGCGCAGCTGCCACAATGGAGCCAGGTGGACATCAGGCTGGAATATTCCACTTGGCTTTCTCCTTGCAAGAAATTATCTTTCCTGGGATGAGGCGCAACCTCTGAGCCAAGGTGGGTAATAGGAGCCATAGGGCTATGTCTCGCCCTCAGCAAAAGTGAGTGAAATGCAAACAGATGTAGAATGAACTGAGCTGTGCAGAAATTGGAGGGCTTTGTGGATGAGATATCCTCTTGGAGTGTTTTTGATACTGGCTCTTAGCTCTTTTCAGAACTCTTCTAGTGATCTCAAAGCAGCAGAATTGTTACCGAAACAGGAAATCTTTGTGTTCTCTATGCAACAGGGAACAAATCTTTGCAATATCTAACCAGCACAAAGATGGTTTTAAACAAGCAAAATTTGATCACTCTGTTTCCAGTAAATGTTTCAAATTTGAAGTTTAGACAATGAAGCTACATATGCTGTTTTATTTATTTATTTATTAAAGCACCATAGTCCTAATAATGTCCATGATAAGTTTGGCCCCTTTTCCTTCTTCCATTTTTTCCTATTTGACTTTTTTTCTTTCTTCCTTCCCCCCTCCCCTCCTTATCTGCAGTAATCAGTGAGTATTTCAATGCAAGTTGCATCCCTGGGGTTGGTATTGCTGCTCCTCGACTGTGTGCTCTCTGCCAAGGACAAAAATCCTATGTCAGAGACAAGAACCACTTCTGTGAGACAAGCAGTAACGAACCCTTCTATGACTCTGAGGGAGCCTTCAGGTGAGCTCTGTGACACTGCTATGAATTTACCTTTGGGGAAAAAGAACTTGTGAGGGAGGAAAAGGCAGGTGACATGTTAATAGGATGCCATTTGTCTTTCTGCAGGTGCTTGAAGAATGGAGTGGCAGATGTTGCCTTTTTAGATCACCTAACAATTACAAGTGCCACAGGTAATCCTAAAAACTCAGATTCCTTTAACCTCTGGCTGTGCTCTTTCCTGCATGGGATTTGGGGGATACACCTATATTTTTGTTGTTTCCACGGAAAATTCAGTCCCTCAAAGCAGTTCAGTGGTACTTCTTGGCTCTCCACGCAAGTCGGAAGGAAACAGAAGAGGAAAGAGTAAGTGAGAAATATTTGCTCACAGGAGATTCTTAGAATAGGAGCAGATGTTTTTATGCAGGTGATTTCTTTAGCCTAAAGTCTCTGATGCAGTATTTGCATTGCCTGAGTTATAAGGTTCCTTTTAAAATTCAGTGTATTGAGCTTCTAGAATGTGCAGTTCCTGTATACCTGTTTTGTATTTTTAAACTTAGTCGAGCTCTGTACCGATGTTTTTGAAGGTGGTTAGCAGTAGTAGTTACAGGTAAGTATTTTTAAACAAACATATTTACAGGGGTACAGCTTAAAGAGTATTTTGGAGTATCCCTGGCTGAGGTCCCTCTCTTTGTTAAGGGAAGAGTGTATCAAAAGACAACTTTCCCAAATGTGCTTGGCACACTGTGCTGCTTGCATAATCTTTGAGCAACCTCCTCTGAAAAATGTTTTACCTTCCATCTCTATGCATGCCGCCAAGTCATGTCTCACTTCATAGATTCATGAGTATCCCCTTGTTTCAGAGTCAGAACAACAGGAATATGAACTCTTATGTCCTGATGGGACTACAGCTGAGCTGACTGAATACAGCACCTGTAATTTGGGCAAGGGGCCTGGCCGTGGTGTCATCACCCGCCACAACTTCCAGAAGATCACCAACAAATTTCTTAGCATGATCCAAGTGAGTGGATATTACAAGCTGTATATCTCCAGACACAGGTTTTTCTTCCATCTTTGTGTGGAGATTACCACTCAGTTTGCCTTCTTTCTTGAGAAATTTATAGTTAGTGTGAACAAAGCACAAAAAAAATGGTTGTTCTGGGGAAGGATCCTGCATCGGCTTCTGGAAGAACGTTTGCCTTTTCTCTGAAGTGTTCTTCTGTAGAAGGGTGGGAATAAATAAGTAAAGATGGGGAAGATGCCATAACACCCAAACTGGAAAATGGCTAATGATGTTCATCCAGACCTGGAACTTACGTGAATTCTTATGTAGCTGAGGGAGACACATAGATTCAGGCAGGGTTCACCTTTGTTCCTCACTTTTTCTCAACTTATAAATAGTATCTGTTACCTTGACATCCAGGAATCTATTTGAAGCTGAACCTGAAATGTGTATTTAAATCAAATTTAAAGAATTTATTAAGCCACCTGGCCCTTAAAATAGTCCAGTAGACAGTGAAAAATTCAAACCAGTGGGCTGGGTTGTGCA
Organism: Buteo buteo; assembly: GCF_964188355.1. Classification (NCBI taxonomy): domain Eukaryota; kingdom Metazoa; phylum Chordata; class Aves; order Accipitriformes; family Accipitridae; genus Buteo; species Buteo buteo. The sequence goes on along the minus strand of NC_134181.1, from coordinate 39,654,650 downwards.
GTCACGCAGACTCTGGTAGATAGTAGTTGTACAAAATCTCTTCTTTATTGAGAGATCGTCATAAGCCTTTGTCAGTGCACTTATTAACACATCTTAACTGTGTTCCCCCATACATAGCAATGGCTATGCAGCACTATTCCTAGTACACTTCTCCGTGCTTTCTTCTCTTCCAGTACCATCAGGTTGAATAGAGCTACTTTGCACACAGTACTTCCCCATCATAAAGCACAAGAAATCTTGCACCCCTTTACTGCACTGATCTTTATTACAAATGTTTCTCACTCAGCTACACTCCCTCAGTTGCCTTTCCAGGGTAGGAGACATTGAGCATAGCCCAATAAATTGGAATAACTAAGATGGGAAAAAATTCTTCAAAAAAGTGAATCATATAATGCTTTTAGGACTGGAACCATCCACTCACTGCTGTACCTGTATGCTTTGTCCCACTGTCCTGGAACCCTGAGTGCTGTGTTACAAACGATTGATATGAAGGGAGGGAAGGATGAGGCTGTTACTGGAAGGATGAACAGATTTGTTGCAATTTAAAGTTTTGTTCTTGTCCTAGCGCCTCTTTGGACGAAAAGGAAAAGAAAGAGCCAGGTTTGAACTCTTCACTTCAGCACCCTTTGGGGGAAAGAACCTGCTGTTCCGAGATGCCACTCAGCACCTGCAGCTTCTTGAGGACCAGCTAGAGATTGCCTATATCCTTGGTCTGGATTATGTAGCTCTCCTTAAGGGACTAGGCCATGAAGGTGAGAAGCCTTCTAGAGGACTGTAGCTAAGGAAAGGGAAGAAAAAGTTCTCTTTCCATGTTATTCCTCCCTGCCAGGCACAGTGCATAGACCTAAACGTCCCTTAAGAAAGAACAGATTGGTGCATAGGTGACACGGTCTCACTGCGCTCCTTCCTTCCAATTCAGGGAGCTCTTTGGACAACAGTGTTGTGCGCTGGTGCTGCATCAGTGATGCTGAGCTTCGCAAATGTGAAGAGTGGGCGCTGAGTATCAAATCCGACCCATTAGTCTGTGTCCAAGCAACTTCCATGACGAAATGCATTGAAATGATCAAGGTAGGAGACTCCCTCTGGTCAGAGTATATGATAAGACCGCACAGGGTGTGTATGTCCTTCTCTGAGCTGAACAAGAGGAAAAACAGCTTGTACACTAGAGAAACCAGTAGGAATGAGAGGGAATTTATGCAGGGGAATTTCCAACCAGTGGGGAAGTACAGCTGCTTGGTTACACAATTCATGCAAATCCTGGTTTTGTTATTTTCTGTAATGCTGTTGGCAGAGTGGTGAGGCTGATGCAGTCACCCTGGACGCAACACATGTCTACATTGCAGGGAAGTGTGGATTGGTGCCTGTAGCTGCAGAATGTTATGGTAAGTTCTCATGTGACCTTAGCAAGAAGGGAGGGAATCAAAAAAGTACCCTTAAAAATGTAGTTAAATTTCCACAGTTTGTGATGTTTTGTGATGGAAGCAGGAATCCACATATATGTCCAAATACTCTTCCCAGCTCTTCCACTAACTGGCTCTAGCATTTGGTCTGGCTGTTTATTATATCCCTTCTGTAAAAGGGACAGAGATGCTGACATGGCTCGAGATGATTGATGGGGTGCTGCCATGTAATCTGAATGACAGCAGTCACAAGATCCTTAATGGTTGTCTCCTCTCCAGGGGGAGATTGCGCCCCAGCTGCTGAGAGCATGGAGGAAACAGGGAAACTAATGCTTCTTAAGCGCAAAGGTAACAGGACAACTTTGAGAAGGCAAAAGGTTTCAATTTTCCTGAGATGGCCTCTAGGATTTATGTAGGAATGTATTTGCATGTTGGTTTGGAAAAGAATTTGCTGTGCATGTTCAGTAGGAGCTTTACAGACAATGCCACGCAGCTAGGAGAAGGGCTTTGTGGCTAAGCAAAGAATACAGATCCTCTACTGTAACTGAAGATACTGTGACAGGATGAGGGAGGGAAGAGGGGGGCTGTACCTGTGTGGAATACTTAATTGCCTTGGTATCACTGGTTGTTGTCATTGTTTTACAGCACTGCCGTCTGCTTATGCTGTTGCCCTAACTAAGAAAAATGCCAAACAGATTAACATCCATAACCTTAGGGGAAGGCGATCCTGCCACAGTCACCTGTATAGTCCTGGAGGATGGTTACTTCTTTCCAGATACACAGTCGGAACTCTGGAGAATGATACTGAGAACTGTGACATTGGCTCTGGTAAGAGCTGCTCTAGGTTATCTGTTGACTAGACCATGGAAATCTGAAGCCCCAAATTTGGGAGTAAAATGGAGATGGGGCCATGAGGATTTGATGAGCAAGTGGCGATTGCAGTCTTGGAGGGTGTTGGAGCAGCTCTTCCGCCTATCTGACTATTTGTGATTCTTCACACTATTTAGCCCTCTTCTTGCTAGCTATTAGGATGGAATTCCATTCCTGTCTTTTCCCATGCGTGAAGAGCCTTTGGAATACCTTGCCTTAATCTCACCTCAGTTTTCTTTACTCAGCTTATCGGAATTACTTTTGGAAGGGCTGCATGCCAGGAGCTGATGGAAACCTGTGCAAGGTGTGCATTGGAGACAGTGAGGTGGAAGGGGCTCGAGTATCTAGCAGATGTGCTGCAAGTCACAACGAACGTTACTATGGCAATATGGGAGCACTCAGGTAAGCTTTTTGTGAGAGTTAGAAATGCAGAGCAATAGCCAGAATTGGCTTATTATTTTGCTGAGGGTTTTCTTTGGAGGTTTGGTTTTTGTTTTTGTTAAGCAACTGGCTATGTAAACTTTTGCTAGCATTTATTTTGTTTTTGTTGCAGTTGCTATAGGATGTTCAGTTGACTGGTGATTTAAAACAGTCTTGAAAACATTTCCAGAGCCAGACAATGCTTCCAAACATGTAAGGTTTAAAGCATTGATACTGACTCATTAAAAACAAGGGATGAAAGACAGTTAGAAGGTCAGAGAGCAGAGGTGATGTGGTAAGAAGCAGTGTAGGGTGCAGGAGGTAATTAAATAGACTGGAGATATTAAAAAAAATAGTTGAAGACAGAGGAAGAGGAAAATATTGAAGCTGAAAGCACTCTTATAAAATATATATAATGCAATTAGTTGAATTACGTTCTCTTTCCTGGCTAGGCACAGGTGAGGCTGCATAGACATTGTGCCACAACTTTGACTTGGGAGCTGCTTTAACGGATGAAAGGGATTGCCTTATCAAATAGGTGAACACGGTCCACTGAGATCTATATTGACATCACTAACTTGTTCCATATAACAACCAAGTAATTACAGATGAGAGGGATTCTTCCAGCTACTCCTGGTTTAGCTTCAGATGACTGTCCAAATGTCAGTCATCGTGTAGTGGCTGTCTCTAATAACTTCTTGGTTTTTTTCTTGCACTAGGTGCCTAGTTGGCAATCCCAGTGGAAGAAGCTTTGGAGATGTAGCTTTCCTGGAACACTCTAACCTACTCCAGAACATAGAGAGTGAGATGCAGATATTCTCTTTTCCTTTGAGAATGTTCATTAGCGTCAGTTACTTCCCACACAGTGACCATCACTTATGAGGATCATTACAGGTTTAATCTAGGTCCATGAAGTTGTGTTTGTGACTGGAAAGTTGCAAGAACCTTCCTGCATGTAGGTGTTCCAGTAAAGCTCAAAATTCAGATACTGTTCAGTTTTAGAGAGGAAAGAGGAAGAATCACTGAGTGCAAAGATCAGTGTGTGTGTTTGGGTGGTATTCATCCTTGGAGACTGAGCTAATTTTTGGAAAGCTCAAAGCTTTAAAAAGCAAGTGACCTTTCCCACCAGACCTTCTCCCATAGGCAGCCATGGCACATGTACCTATTGTTTTTAATCAGAGTTTCAAGAATTAAAATGGCAGATAAGGGCGATGCTGTGGGCTGTTTGTGCTAGGGGATGTTCTATGGCTTCATCATGACACAGACACTTCCTCATGTAGTTTCACAGGCACTTAGGAATAAACAGTCCAAATAGCTTAATAGGTAAAAATACTGCAAATTATTTTGCCTTTCACAGTTTCTAAAACAACATTGTTACTACACTGTGAAATGAATAATTTCCTCTGGGAACTACTGATCTTTGCAACACTCTAGCAATTGGATTTTGTTGATGAAAATGGTTTTGGCTACAGTACCTTAAATCCTCAATCTCTTAAATTTTGCTTACTTCTCTAACAGCCAAAGTATGCTGTCTTTTCATAGAGTTGAAGAGAAAGGGAAGCCCCATTTTGTTCAGTCTGATAAAGCACACTGAAATTCTATTTTAGGCGATTTCAGTAGCAGAAGAGACTTTTCTAAGAGGAATCTCTCTAAAATCAAGTGGAGTTATAAGGGCCTGGAAACCCACAGGAATTCATGCAGCAATGAGCAGTTTGTTTGGGGAAGCAAAGGAGATGCAGGCTGAATTGCTTTGTTTTCAGAAAGCGATCTGATTACAGATGAAGATGAGACATGATAAGCTGTTCATATGCCTTGATATTACTCTAGTTTTTAGTTGATAGGTGCAGCTTAAGTTCACTGACCTGTTTCCTCAGTGAAAACACTACCTTGCTCCTTATGCGTTCCTAATAAATGACCATGTAGCATGGAGTATTTGTTTTGAACATATTAGCTAAACTTCTTCCTCTTAATTTTTAACATTTTGCATGAGATTCACCCTGTTTTCTCTTTCATTTTTTAAAAAGATTTGCTTTCACTTCATCTTCTTTTCAGATCTGGACAGCTCTGGTTGGGCAAAAGGTTATACCGCTATTGACTTTGAACTCTTGTGTCGGGATGGAACACGTGCTGCAGTCACAGAATGGGCAGGCTGTAACCTTGGCCCCATTCCCCCCAGCACAGTCATGACTCGACCAGTCACTGTCACTAAAATCTATGACTTTCTAATGAAATCCCAGGTAAGACAGGAAACAGGGAAGAAGTTAGCATGTTATCACTTGTTATGTATGACTGCTGAAAACCCTTTCAAGATCAAAAGCTTTATGTACTAAATACATGAAGTGCCTTCAGGTCCAATGTGAAAGAATTAAGAATGTGCATAGGATATTGAGAAAATAATTATTTGGATTCTCTAAAGGGGCATTTTGGCACCAGTTGCCATTCTGCAGCGGTCATACTTTTGCTGAGAAATAAGCCACTGCAAAACTGCATCTTTTTGTACCAATAAGGACAGTGCTAGGTGAAAATGGAACCTTTTTTTCTGCTAGATCTTGCTGTAAAACTGAGGGTCACCAGCTTAACCTTGCTATTTATGATTCAAGCTGTAGAATTTATTTCTTTTCTGTTTAGGAATCTCTGGGAAGCAAACTGGATTCTGAATTCCATCTCTTTCAGTCGAGGAAGTATGGTGAAAATGATCTGCTTTTCAAAGATACTACTCAGTACCTTGTTCATGCAAGTCACATGAGCTATCAGGAAGTTCTTGGAGTGTCTTTCTTTCAGCTGGCAGAATCAGTATTTAATTGTACACCTGCAGGTAAAGTCAAGTTTTTAATTGTGAGTTAGAGAAAAATGCAAAGCAGGAAGCCTTCTGTGCATAGCTATTGCCCTTTTGTTTAGACTGAATGGAGAAGTACGTTCTAGATAATCCTGTTAGTAACAATTTTCCAAGGAGTACTGTGTTTGGAGCTCCTTTAGAGCCTCTTACAACTCCTATCCAAAAGCACTGAAACTGGAGCTCTGCAGGAACAGAATAACCAATACATTTTAGAGCAAATATGAGGTTACTGAAATAGGACCGTTTTATTCCCACTCTGAAATTTTTCCCTTCAATTCCAAAGATCAGTTCTGGGAAAAGGGAATATAATGTTCATCTGGATATGCCAAACTTGGGAAAAAGATAACAAAATTTTATATTTAATTCTTGAATTAATCTCCAAATAAGTTAAATAATTGCCTTTTTAAAAAGAGTGCATTAGAGAACTCAAGATCAACACCTTTATAAGCTTAAGGAATGACTTTTTCATGATTTTCCATTGTATGAAGTATGCATTTAGCTATCACTAAAACTGAAACTGTCTCTAAGCCAGCGTCAAGCTGTTTTGGGATCTGAAAATCTGTACTGAAGTAAATGAAGATTACACAGCAAATTAGACTTCTGTGAGTCTAAGCTGTTAAAGGACTAAAATTCAAAAGGGGAATTTTATCTCTCTTCTGCTGTTTTAGTGAATAGTATCTGAAGAATGTGTTATTTTTAAAGCTGATAGCATCTTTAAGTGTATACTTTTACTTGTTTGTAGGCATCTTAGACTTCTGCAAACACGATATCTGTGCATCCTCATCAAACTGACAGCTAATACAGAGGCTTTGCAAGGCATATATATCACCGTCAGTGTTGAAAACAAGGAGGTATGCAAGTCCAACCTATCCAAAGCAGTCAGCAAGGAAACAGTCATCTCTAGAAAGTATGCTGAATACTCTTTTTTTTTAAGCAGATTTTTATGTTTATGATAATGTAATACTACTCACATGTCACCCCTTTCTTGTTTGGAGCATGGCATCATGTGGAGCAGCACAGGCCAGTCTGCATAACCCACAGCACAGAACTAGGATCAGCAATTCTGTACAACTACTATGGAGAAATTGGCATTTTTGTGGAAATAGCAGGGCCAATAACATGGACTAAAATACAGACTGTCATGATTAGCACAGGTTAGTTGTAGCAGTTTGCCTTGCTTGTCTTTATAAACTGTTTCCATACAAAAAACAAGCAAACAAAAAATCAACTGACATTTTGGTAGTTGCAGCATTGTCCTCCTGTACCCATGATTTTGGATGCAGCTAGATAGTCCTTGCTGAATACATATATATGCTACAGGTCATATATGTAACTGCTAATCAGAATCAGTAGTCTATTCTGCTTTTAACAGGGAAGAATGTATTTGCTTTTTTAACCAAGGATTTATACTAGTAAATCAAAACATTTTTATCTGACAAATTAATGTATTAAGACATCTAATAGTGAACAGAACTGGATGCTCGCAGCCTTAAGGTGAAGGAAAGCAATAGATATTCATCCTTGTAAAACACTCCAACTTTGAATCTATGATTCTATGAAGCGTCAAAATATGATTTATCAGTTAAAAGAATTGGTTTTACAAGCAGAAACTGCCTGAACATGATATGAAGCCTTTTGAACAGAATGCATCATGTATTCGTTTTGCCTGTTAGTGGATAAAGATTTAGAGTGGATGGCTCTTCATGGTCAGGGCTCATTTCAGTTTGGAAGAGTGTTATTACCTTCTGTTCCCATGCACCCTGAACCAGGCAAGGTTAAGATTTTTAATTAAAAAAAAAAAAAAAAAATTCTTCACCCTAAACTGTCCAGTCCTTGCTACATCTATTGCAGTTGTATTAACCTCAGCTAGCAATAAATGACATGCAAATAGTGAAGACATGCTAGCTGCAATATAGTTTCCATGTATCTGCCATATAAAGGAAAAAACGTAAATAAAACCCTCCATCAACACCAACGCGAGGCAGCAGTAAAGTACTCGGTTGTAAAATACACTGCTAAGAATACCTGGTTTTAAACAGTTTGTTCCATGCCTAGCTTGTCTTTCCTGTTGTTTGACTTAGTCACCTCTCTCTTCCCCCTTCTCACTGAGAAAGAAAAAATTTGCAATCTATCTGACCAATAGCAAGGGTTTTAGATTCAGTGCATCTTAGCTGAGACTATTCTCTTATCTATCTCATTTGTTCCATTACCTGACATTGACTAATCAAACAACAGAGAGAGGATGCAAGTGCAAACTCATCTACCTTTCAGAGAAAAAGGGCAAAGCTAAACGGTGAATGAAACAAGTCCCAGAATGGTAACAGAGCAAAATCCTCATAGACTGTGTTGCAGCCAGCCAGCTATAGCCCTGAAGAAGCTGGGGAACAGGAGCAGGATGCTTGTTTAGGTCTCTGAGGTGCTCCCTTCCTTTCTTTACTGAAGCTTACATGCCATCTGCAGGACCCACGCAATACTGCACTTCAATCAAAAGGACTTATAAGAACAGAGTGAAGAAATATATCTGCCAGCTTAGTTTTACCAAGAGCAGCATGCAGCTGAATAGCAATAAATTGAAAAGCTGGGTTATACATAAGATTTTAAGGGTTGGAAGGGCAGGGGTGTTGTTTTCTGGCATAGACATTACAGATGCTTAATAGGCCTTTTTGGTGTTCCTATGCTTCAGCTTTGGTTTAAAAGCACCAGTCTGATGCTTCGCATAGACTGTAGTACATGAACCAGTAGCCTGCTTCAGCTGTGAATCCCTCACCTCTGAATCTAGCAGGAACTGTCTGTGCTGTCTGGCTCCTATTACCTTTAGAGATAGATGCTGTCTCAGCACTATGAATAGTAGCTAGGATCATGCTTAAAATCCCCCTGGTTTGTTTCTGTTCCTGTTAAAGCATGGCTAGGGATGAATGAACACTAGAATTGCTGCTCCATGCCTCACTAACAGCCCACCCAGTTACTTAATTGTGTTAATCTCTTTGGAGATTTGACTTCTTCCCCCCATGTATGCAGGATAGATATATCACACATATTTACTGATATAAGCCTAAAGGCCTTAAAAAACTGAAAGGTTCTCAGAAAAATTTATTTCCATAAATTAAAAACACACACAAAAGAAACAGTAAAATTTTAGAGTCACACAATATTGAACAGAAACAAAATGCCAAGAGCATGATGGAAGCTAATGGCACAAGTGTACAAATTCTCAATGAGCTATTTGTTAACTTGATAGCATCATATAGACTTTTAATCCACAGTTACCATCCATATTCTAGAAGAGCACCTGGAACATAATATACAAAAGGCCCACCTCAAATCAAATACAATAAATGAGGACTGCTTGCAGAAAATAATATCCAGCAAGCATCAGAACTCAAATGTATGCAGCCACAAGGCCAGCCAGGCAAATGCTGTAACATACATTAAGAAGCCTTAGCTGGCCCAGTTGTAGCATGATGAAAGTCTGATTTTTTTTTTATTTTTTTTTTAATTTTTTTTTGGAAAGTGATCTTTACCTCCCATAATCAGCAAATTTAACAAAGAGCTGCCTGGCTCTGCAAAACTTACTACTAAGAGACAGTACACAGCAAAAGCCTTCCAATTCTTCTCAAGCTGCTCTAGTCATCATTCTGTGAGCAATACGTACAATGTCTTTCCATGATGATACAAAAAAAAATCCCCACTGGAGTGGGTTTGCTTTATGAAAAGGCAAGCGTACATATCCTTCAGCTAGGGATGGATGCAAGACCCCCAAAAATGCATCCTCTATACTTTCTTTCCATTATCTGGACAGAAGCAGCTCAGAGTGGCAAATACCTAGCTTTTGCACAGTCATCACACCCAGTGTACAAGCAGCAGCTGCAAGGAACAAGGCTGTTCCACGAGTGCTGTAAACAGGAACAGAGGTGGGAGAGGAAAAAAGAAAAAGTGCACAAGCAGGACTGACATCTGTATGCTGGAGCGGGGGAAGAGATGTTTTGTCTCAATTAGCTTACATCTCTGTCATCATACAAATACTAAACCAAAACAATAATGCTGTATATTTGGGTTTCCACAAACAAACATCTGGGACAACCTAGGCAACTGCAACATCATTTTGTAACTCCTCCAGTTATTGTAAACAAAAGAGAGAGAACTGAGTGTTTTCTTTGCTCTGCTCTCTCTGCTGTAGCTGTTAAAAAGAAAGCTAAGAAATGTTATTTCAAAGCAATCAGAAACAAGACAGCAGGGAACAGACAAAAAAACCAAACCAACCCCAAAACAAAAAAAACCCCACAACCCAAAGGAAAAACCCAACACGTTCCATGTTTTGAAGCACATTAGAGGTCTGAACTTTGCCTGGACCCAAGTTTCCTCCCTCCCCACCCATATCCTTGTTTCCTTAAAAGCCCCAGTAACGTTACATCTCAATTGTGTCACAGCACTAGAAGCCTCCCATATTAACAGAAGGTGAATAAATGCTGTGTAACAATCCCATTCTATAGCATAAACCCATAAAAATATATATCTCATTCTTGCTACAGCTTCCAACCAGTCAATAATTGGGCTTATAAACCAGCATAGGGAAAGTTTGAAACATTTTTTAAAAGCAGTCGACCTTTATTTTCTAGGGATTTCTTTTTATAAAAATAAAGAGGATCAATTAAAATGTTCTACAGCAGCCCAAATAGGTTAACCAGACCTTGCTGCTGAAATAGTACATCAATATGTTCAAAGTTTGCCTGCCTTGTTATTTTACCCTCAAAACCCAAACACCACTACTTTAAGTGTGCACTCCTCTCTTTTCTTCAGTCTTCCTGATTAAAGATAAATAGCCTCCAAAACAAGACTGTAAACTTCTAGGAATCCCAGCACATAAACTGGGAGCAAAACAAGCCCAGATTACATTTCTTTCAAGACTCAGGCACACACAGTGTAATAATCTTCTTCCATTTCTCTACTTTCAAAGCTCTGGAATTCAACAGATTGCTTTTTAATTTTTAGTTTTCTGTTCTGTCAGTAACAGAAGCAGCAGAGCAAGAGAAGATGATGGTATTTTCAGTCCTGCATTTATTGGGACTTTATTAAAAATACCCACCCACTAGATATTTGCTCGTTTTGAAGGTAAATAAAACTCTATTATATGGGTAGGTAAATAAGAAAGTGCAAGTTTCAAGTGACAAGTGAAAGAAAGAACAGACTAATTAAATTTGAGCATCCCAGCAATGACAGCTTTGCCTGAATAACTTCTATAGGCACTAAAGGACAGAAATTACCTGAACTGCAGCTAGCATTCATTTTGAATTATGCTTCAAGTAAGTTTAACAGAAGTTATCCCAGAAGGGAGCTCTCTTCCCTCAAAAGGTATAGCTGAGAAATTGCCCAGTGCTGCATCAGATAATTACAAATGGCCTTACATAATGAAAAAAAAAAAAAAATTTCCACATGCTAGGAGGTCTTTGTACAACACTAGCTATTATATACAACAGTGCTGTACAGAGAATATCTAATTACGAGCTACATGAATTGTAAATCTAAAATGGTAAGAAAACCCTCAAAATGGAAAAAAAATTATTTTCTTGTTTGCATTAAAATCAAGTTTATATTTTTAATGGAATTAAAATCACTTAAAAATTAGTCTCAAAAATTTTGCTGGTGTTCCCTGCATGCAGCAGCTCAGCTCAGTTAAATAAAAACCTTTACTTACGTATCCTGCAGCTTAACATCCTCATGGGCTAATTACCTTTTCCGCTGGAGAAGAGGTTGGCATCAGCCAAGTAGGTAAAAATTCTATTTGGGAAAAATTAGTACTGGGCACAATTTTTTCTTAAAATATTACCTTTTTTTGAGCTCAATCATGTTAAAAGGTGTCCTCATGCAGCAAATAAAGAAACGTATACAAAGTGCAAGTTATTTAAAGTCTAGTTATGTGGGGGCTTCTGCTGCCTGAAGCCAGGAAGGGCACAGAAACTCAGAAGGAACCTTCTAAGTAAACAGAAGGAAGGAACAAATGAAAGCAAACCCAGACAGCTACTTTTAATTATTAAAAAGTTAGTGGTATATCAAGAATGTGTTTGCTAGAATTCATCTTTATCAAACACCATATCTCTTCTGTCAGGTTGTTCAAAATAGCCATTACAGTAACAACAGCAGACTCAAATGTGCAAATGATCTGGAGTACAGAGTTCTAGCATCACTGAAGGTGCACTACTTCCTCCTTTACACTCCTACTCTACCCCCAAAAGGTGTCTAAGCATAATTAAACATTAGCAATAATTTCCAGAGGTTGGGGAAGGAATGGTAAATTGTATGTGGCTGTGTTACACTCAAAACAGGGACCTAGAAGAAACCCTCCAATAGCATTTAAAAAAAAAAAAAATAGCACCTTAAAGAGCGCCACAGCCAAAAACTGATCATCAGAGATTAGAACAGAGTGGTAGAGTAATGTATGAAGAAGTCAGTAGATTTCTCCCAACAGGACTAAAATACTAAAGGAGCTGATTGGACCATTTTCAGCTAAATGGCTCCCTCAGGCCTGCTCCTGATCAGCCTCCTTTGCAAAAAAGGCTTCAAGATCCATTAGCTTCTGACTCAGAAGAGCATCTAACTCTGCACTCTGTAGTGCAGCTTTTTTTGCTCGGGTGAAACTACCCACTGCTTTGATTTTGCCTCGTGTCTTCCTTTTCCGGGGAAGAGTAAAGTCCTGAAACTCTAGAATCCGCTTTCTCTTCTGCTGGCTGACAGAGATCAAGCGTCCATTTTTCTCCTTGGGCTCTTCAAAGATTGTTTCCAAGCTCCTGGTAAAAGCGAAGGATAGAACTCATAAATACTCAAGAAGCAGTTAACCACCTTACAAGGGCAGAGAGACTGGTGGATTTCATAACCCAAGTAAACACACTTCTAACTTTTACATTTTTACAGTCCCTCCACACCTCTTGTAATGTATACTTATCTACAGCTTACACCTTCTGTGTGTTACTGCTAGCTAAATAATTTGTTATTGGTGCATAGGCATTTGGGTTGAATCTCTTTCTATCCATATTTCTGTTCAAAAGCACAATTACAGAATCTTAATTTTATAGAATAAATAAGATTTGAACATTAAAAAAATGTAGTGGTCTTGATAATCATGCTATACTTGATGACAGGCAGTTATTAGTATTTTAAAGAGTATTTAGTTGCCTTTGAATTTTGAAAAAGTAAGTACTGTACTTGGATGACGGCTGGAATGAATAAGTAGATGAAAACAATGTACAAATCCACACTTAAACAGCTGCAAATTCTTATTTCATATTCTACTTCACTGCTTTCCATCCAAATAGTAAAAGATACTACTTTTGAATTAACTTTCTCTACCACTTTAAGCTAGAGCAATTTTAAAAATTTATCTCCCTCTTAGCTTTCAGACACCTTTAATGTTCTCTCTACTTAAGTAATTTACATTTATCTTAGTTTTCTCATTAGGAAGCAGAACCAACCTGGCTGGAGGAGGGGACTTATAGTTCTTGTTTGTGTAAATTTCTTCTAAACTAAATTCTTTCTTCTTAAGCCTGAAAAAGTAATGAACAAATCAATCAATCAAGAAGAATTTCAAAACTACCTCTCTTCACAACAAGCAGATTTATGAGAAACAAGTATGGTTTGCATTCTATACCTAAACACTAACTAATTATGCCTTAACTAATTGAATATAGGGAGGAATGAAAAATGAAGTCGTTGAGTACCTCATTTCACAAAGTGTTTTTTATAAGGTCTGGGTCAAGGCTTGCCATTTCTGCAGAGTTCAATGTTCCTTCTAGCATTCTATGATGTTTTGGAATACTGATGCTCAAAAGAAGAAAGGGAAATCCCTTCACAGGTCACTTGTTTGTGGAAGCTAAGAAAAGACTTACAGTTTTGCAGATTAACATTTCATCGCTTTGGACTGATTTTAAGTTATTGACACTTAATTACCAAGCTGATCTCTGAAGAAATGCATTCCTTTGCCAAAGCTGGCACTTCTGTTTAGGACAGAAGTGAACAAAATACTAGATGGCTGACTGGAAAAGCTTTATCAATATCTGGCACTGCAATTACCCACATTTACACTGAACTGATGTTTCCCTAAGATCATATACCACAAAGAAGGAACTGTGAAGAACTCCAACATAATTTGCATCAACAGAACTTCCTAACAGATCACTTCATCTCACTGTGCACTGTAGAGTGACTTATTTTCAATGTATGTTAATCAATATGAATTTCTTTCTTCTTTACAGAAATCATTCCATTGCAGCTTACTTTTTCACATTTTGCTAAAACCCAGTCAGTAGTTCATATCCCATAGTCCTTTTCTTACTTGAAAAAAGTTCTGTTCAAAGACCAATTTCTTTCTTCAGTCTTTTATACAGTTGGTACAGCTGTGTCAATCTTTTCTTATAAAGGAAGCAAACATCAGACATCACTCAACTGGGAGCACACAAAATAGCGGTGGTAAGAGAAGCATTTATTGAGATGATTACATTACTACACAGGAAATGTAAGCAACAGAAGCTAGTATGAGTCCATTTAAAAAGTACTGCTCACCTTTTTGGTTTCGGTAGTCCCATTGGAGTAAGATTAGGGTCTGGCTTAGGAACAGTTTTCCTGATTCGAATTTGTGAGACTTTCTTTGGCCTCTTTTCTGACTCAGTCTTAAGAAAGGAAAAAAAAAAAAAAAAGTTACAATTAAGGAAATAATGACCACGCTAGTCAGCAGCAACAGAATTCCCTTTTATGTTGAATATACATTATCTATAGAATAAGCATTCCTCTTTGTTTTACCACCATCTTTCTGCTTGAATAAAAGAAAGAAGCAGCACAGATTAGGACTAGTAGCCTGTTTTCTCTCCTCATCTTTAACAGTTACTAAATAATATTCAGCAGCAGCCGCTTCAGGTTCTGGGGAACCAAGAGTCTGAGATATCTAAAATCTAAAATGAGCTCACTTTTTTCAGTTCTGTGTCATCCTGGGGTCTAAGACAGGCTGGAACGGAAGCATCAGCTTCATCAAGGGGACGGACCTGGAGCTCAGAGGCTGAAAGCCTGGGGGGAGATGGTGATGGTTCTGGAAGTGAGCAAGACTTTGGTAACAGAAGAGGGAATGAAGTTTCCAGGCTGTAACAGAGGAAGAAGGGAACATATGTAGATTCCTACCCAATTTATGCTGCAATAGCATTCCATGCTCTCAGGTGATGTTCCTAAATAGCAACGTGGCCACAAAAAGCAATGCAGTTCACAGGAATTGCTTTCTCCAGTACATACATACAGTAAAAAACTGCTGCAGCCTGCATTGATACTGAAACAAGCTAAACTGCCGGTGTATTTGAACATTTAATTTTAAATCCACTCTTTTCCTTTTTGTATAGTTAAACAGTTTACAGCTCTATTTAGTAACTACTGATAGAAAGTGATTAATCCTCCTTTTCTGCCAGCAAATTTCTTTGACCCAACTACTAATTTAATACATTTTGTTTACAGATAAATTTAAAAAGATAGCTTTTATATCTGCCATCCCAACACTGACAAAGAATAGAAGGAAGTTTCAGCACCTAACGTCCAGTCACCCAGGCAAAAAGAACATATATCCAAGTAAGGAAACAAACTTCTATAGTTTCACATATTCATTTCATAACAAGCGGCACAACATGGTTGAAAGGAACAGAATTGTTCTGTGCAATGACCTACATGGTGTTTGTATTAATGCCCCTCCACACTTCTCCATTACATGATCCAGTCAGTTTACTTCACTAACATTTTAATCAGAAAGCTATTCTTGGAGTGAACTGCCAAAAGCTGAAAGCCAAAATGACATAAGCAATGTCTTTCTGAGAAAGCTTACGATCCCACTACTCAGAATAAGTATCAAAGTCCAAGAGACTCACCATATCTCATGACCTGCAGCCTGTAGTGCTTCCATACTCTGTACAGGTAAGTGCGGTAACATGGCATAGCTGGTTCAAAAGAATAATGAAAAAAAAAAACCAACAAAAAAAGACAGACAGAAATTAGGTCTACACTATAAAAAAAGATGAGGGAAAAATTATTAGTATAAACTGGACTGTAAGACAAAAAATGCTAATATCAGGGATGAGAATGAAAGACTCAAACAATATAAGCGCAAGCCACATCTGCCATTTAGTCCACTAAATTTCACTGACACCTTGTTATGGAAATAGTCCTCCTTTCACTTAAAAATGGTAGTGATGAGGAAAGGAAATAAAAGTACAGAAAGAGAGGGAGACAGTATTAGTCTGAAAGTTGTAGTTATTTCTATGAAAGTCTGTATTCCTCATTCAAAAGCCCCAGGTTTTAAAATTAAAGTAACCAAAAACCTTGAAGGAATTGGTTACTAAATGAAAAAAGTGCATAGTGGCACCAGTAACAAGTGAACGGAAGGATTTCCATAAGATTAACTCCTTGTTGTCTCCAACCCCCACATTCTTACGTGAATATTCTTAATCGATTGGAATAACCAAAGGCCTTTCCATAAGGGTTGGTAATTACCATAACTCTATGGCATAAAAGTCAGCACAGCTCTAAGTCTTTCAACATTAAGCTTTATTTTTGTGCCCACACTATTAACAGCAGGAAGAAAAAAATCAGTTGGGACAGCTTTTATTACCTTAAACAGCAGATTTTGTACTTGCTGTTCTCCCAAACTAACAGCTAAAGGTACTTCACTGTTCGAAAGCAAAGAAGTTACAGCCAGACTGGAATGCTACAAAATAAATGCAAACCAACCATGCTGGCAGTACAGGTAAGTCCAAATATAAGGAGGTCAGAAAGACCCATTTCTTGTATTTGTCATTTAATATCAGAACGATAACATTTTGTTTCCCAAAATGTTCCAGTCACTGTCCCAACACTACTGGAACCTGTATCAATAGTGCATCAGTCTCCTCTGTGCTAGAGGCAGAGCTTACTGTTATATGCAATAATATTAATAAGAAAAAATTACAGGGAGAGAAAAAAAACAGTTTAGAAATTTTGAATCCAAATGAACATTAATTAAAAAAATGACTTAAAGAATGTCTTATTACTGGCAGTGGAAGTGACAGAAGATTTTTAGGCAGGAGAACTACACTAGTTCCTTGTTTTCCTGGTTATTGAAAACACTAACTATGAATGAAATAATTTAAAGAGGACAAATCTCTTCCAGAAGAAAATGGCCTGCAGAGAACTTGGAGCCACTTTTTAATTTTTCTGATTTTTAAATATCTTAAAACAGGCAAAGATTTTTGTCATACTTGAAGCTGAAAATTCTTCTATACTGCACCAAACATACTTCTTGTATTATTGTATTTATATACCAAACATTTATTTCATAGATTTTTTTTTTGAGTACACACAAGTTTAAGAGAGATTTACTGAATTATCATTTTGTCATTGTTCCTGTTAATACCTTTAAAAAAAGATTTATTAGTTGCTGAGAACAGGCTGTCAATCTTCAGCAAAATGGAAACTAAAATGGTATGAAATATTTAAAAATGTTAGGTTTTGTTCTTTACGTTGTTTTATAACCAAACCTTTAATATTAATTTTTGCTTAACTGTTTAGGAATAGAATTTATTTGCTGCACTTTAAACTTCTGCAAACATTCTTTTCAACTCACTGCATGCTACAGTAACTTCACTTTAAAGAAAATCTGAGAGGGGCAGAAGAATTAAGGCTACCTCATACACATATTTGTAAGGTATTTTAGAGAAAAAACAAACAGAGTTTTACATTATTTTAACTTTGGGTTATTTTTCACTTGAAGTGATAAGGTTTGATTTGGCTTCTCTCCCTTTGGGATAAAGATCATTCACAGCAAAACATTTGGTTTTCAAATTACCCTTTACGTCAAGGTATTAAATCCTCTTATACTTTCGCTAACTGGATATGCTTTAAGAAGCTGTCTGGGAGTCTGTTGGCTTAAGGATGGGAGAAAACGTGAGAGCATAAGTCAGCTCTGATCTCCCAGTCCAAGGATAACATGCCTCAACAATACAAAATAATAAATTCACCTTATACACAGAAGTAAGTTTTTAAAAGGTGTTTGTTTTGTTTTTAAAGAATGGCAACAATGTCTTATTTTTAAGTTTAGTGCTCAAACTGTAGTTTACTAGTATGATTACTTCCAGAGTGCTAATTTGTACACTAGAAAATTCAGCCTGATATATTGACTCATATGGATGAAAAAGAATGCAGGTGCAATAGAAAGTGCTGTGAAGTTGTCTCTATGCCATTATTCAACTTAATTCTTTTAGTGCAGACAGCTCACAGAATGAAGTAGTACTTGCATAAGCTCACTCACACCTTCAGCAGACGTTAGAATTTATACTAACAAGTGATACGCTTAAAACTTTTAGGTATGTTATCCATTTCTACAAAGCAAAATGCAGCATTAGTTATCTGGCAAGATTTTTGGTTATACGTATGTCAAGCTATGACATAAGCCAAATGCAACAGTTCTCTAGAGACTGCCATATTAAACAAAAGAATTAATCAAATAGACTTTTCTACAGTGGTCATGAGCCTATACTCTGTCCAGGAATCTCAAGACTATAAAATCAGGGACTGAACTGCCCCATGTCACTGAGGCATAACATAAAGGGCAAAATCTTTGCTCAACAGCATGCAAAAATCCTGTAACAGAGCTAGGAACCTCTTCTCTCATTCTGTTTCTTAGTAAAAAGATCTCAAATGCCGACAGCAAAGTTAAATAAACAGAGTAGATTTCAGTCCTCTTCCCACTCATAACAAGAATGACATGCACAAAAATTCGTTACCAACCTGAACTGGAGCTACACTGGCTTGTGCCAACAATGCATTGGGCACATACTATCAACGTTTCAGTTAGCGTAGAACAGTCATGGAATACAATTAAAAATTTAACTGAATGCCACCCCCGCCACCCCTTTGGACTCCTCCTAATCTGATATTGAGCATTTTACAGTGGTTCTAAGTGGCACTTGTGGCTCAGACCTCTGAAAAAAACTTTCCTACCTCAGAAATCCAGTTGTTCTGCAGTCACTCTGAATAGACCTAATGAAGTAGCTCACCTTTCTGCATTATATATTCTGATGCATGGTGTGTATATTTTGCAAGGGAGAAGAAAATAGAGTTAGCCATTCTGCCAAAACAGGATAGTATTAAAGAACTGAAGGCAAATATATTTCAATTCAGCTAACAGACTGTTCCATAGGGAAGAATCTTCCACGTTGAGCCATTTTTGGAGCAGAATGTGTAGATTTGGAACAGGGGAAACTGACCCTCCAATGCAAGCTGCAATTACCCTCTCCCTCCCAAAAAGGAGCAAGTACATACCCTATAAATATTTAATCTCAGAAATAAGGTGATGGGTTTTACCTGTTCTCGATGCCCACACTTGGCTGCCACTTGCAGTGATTGGAATGGAGAGGAGTGATTTCGGAGGGGCAGGCAGAAGGACCATGCTGACTCCATATGGATAGTACCCTGCCCAATGAGTATGGCAATGAAGAGACGAGGTCATCTGATACAGAAGTTGGATACCTTGCCCCTTTCAAACCCTGTGCGAATTGCGATATAAATAGTCTCTGGATGGTAGGAATATGACTGGTTAAGTTTCTTCTTCTTGTCCAAATCCTGTAACATCCAGGGGAAGAAAGTGCTAACACTGTGTGAAGGCCAAGCATGGAGGAACTTCCTCTTCTTTCAGCTACGGCATTTCTTCCACGGTCAGGATGAAAGGCAACAGCCCTTGGGGTTGTTACAGAGATAGAGGAATGCAGCTCATTATTTAGACTGGAATCTTCCTTGAAAGCTGTTGTATCTGAACAGCTCTGAGACAGGAGAAAAGAAAAAGTCCAGTTTGAAGGAGGTGCTGGCATTTCTCCCAAAACTGATCTGTGATGTACAGAGTGCTGGGATGTAATCCCCGTGAGGTCTGCCACATGACTGGAGTCCAATTTTATGTGAAAAGAAATTGGGAAAACTGGGGTATCCAAGAAAGAGGTTGGAGGCTTGTGGCTCAAGTCTGAAAAAAGTATTTTGGTAGATTCTACAGGATAAAGTGCCAAAGGCTGAAAGCTGAACATCTTGGTGCACCAACTGTCAGCCCAGCGTGAGTGTAAGTTCCTGTTAATGCAAGAAAAGGCTTCCAATAGATTTTTAGATGTACGTTGGCTGTGCCTCTCACCCATTGGAAGAATTTCAGAAGAATATGGCAGAGGGTCTAGGTCAGGGATGCTTCTGGCAGGTGCCAGGAGCTTGCTAGCCGTTGCAGTCAGCTTGCTCAACAATGCTCGTTCTTTGGTACATTTTCTAAATTTCAAGCTGTTCAACAAACTGCACCTCTTGGCCCTCTGCCTTGGCATATGCACAGATCTCATGGCTGTTTCAGTTTCCATTGTCGGTGATTTACATGGAAAGTACAAAGATTTGAGAAGCGTGTTTTCCTGTTTAGGGAATATTTCTGGGGGAATTTCAAAAAAAGGTGAACTTTTAATGTTTTTGCTTTTTCTTACAGTTTTTAGCTGATATGATGTGGGAACTTTTTTGCACATCCTTCCAGGCTGTCTTTTTAATGGAAGAGGTCCTCTTAGTTTATTTGTAGTTCCAAAGGCACCAGGGATTCCATCATACCCTAAATTAAGGTTCAGGTTTTCCATTTCTGAATCCTGAGTCTTCAAAAACTGTGAACTAATAATATCTGTAGTAATCTTTGGCCTTTTGACTTCTTGTAAAGTGCTACATAGTTTATTTTCACTGCTTCTGACAGCAAAGATCTCCTCTGGAGGACCTTCAGACTTCATATTTCCTGATGTCACCAGGTGATTTGAAGAGCTGCACAAGAGTTCAGAACTGTGCAACATACTTGGCTGCAGTGTGATTTTTGCTTTCTTTTGGTATTCTGACTTCTGTTCTTGTTGTGCCTTGTCTGACAGATGTGCTTCCACCTTTTCATATTTCTTCTTTCGTTTAAGTACCTGACATTTTTCTATTTGATCAAGTCTCTCTGAACCTAAAGCCTCCTTTTCCTTGCAAACTGAATGAGTTGGTATAGCATCCTGGCCTTCTGTAATCTCCTTTACATTACCTTTGCTCTGTGCATTTAATTTGTAAGGCACACTTACTCCACTGCAAACCACACAGTTTGGGGATGATTCTTTGCAACTGTTTGATAGTATACCCATACATGGATAAAATGCGGGTCCTGTATTATATTGCAATTCTGGTGAAGTTTCTGCATCAGACGCATCTTCAGCTTGACAATCACGCATAGTTTCTGAAAGGAGACTGGTACCTGCTAAGTTTGTGAGCTTTGTATCATTTTTTCTTTCTTTTGAAAGATTACTTATGTTAGATCTTGGGATTTCTTCCAAAACCTTTCCATAATTCTCAGTACTGAGAGGGACTATTTTGTTGCCAGACTCTTTTGAATCTTTTAACAAGGCCCATAGAGAATCTTCTCCATCAAGAAAAGAATCTATGGGCAACTTTTTTCTAGGGACTATTTCTCTTCCCATCTTCTCTTCTACACATGTATTCATAAACTTCTCTCCACAGTGAGTACTTTCTGGTGAGGTCACATCCATGTCTTTTACAGTTAACACGCTATGCCCCTCATCTCTCAGACTTTCTTTGCTGTGCACACAAATGCCTGAGCTTTTTGCACCATTCCGAAAGCTAGTTGCCGTTTCATTCTCTGAAGATGGAATCTCAGTATTGCTGGCTTTTCTCTTAACAAACATTGTTACAGAAAGAGGTTTTGTCATGGAAGAATCTTTGCTAAAAACTTCAGCTGAAGGTGGATCACAATTATCTATTCGTGTGTTCTCAGATGACATACACAGCGTTTCTTTCTCAGGCAGAGAGATTCCCAAGTTCAGAGCTGACGGTGTTTCTGAATCCGCCTGAGTCTCATTAAAAGATTCTTGGATGTCAAATTTTCTGAAATCGGATGGACCCTTTTGAGCATCAGTTTCTTTACCAGACTCAAATGTTAACTGTGGGCAAGGGTTATTTAAGATAGATTTTATTCTCAGACTTTTTTTGTTTTCTGTCTCTGAAAGTACATTCATATTTTCTGGCTTATATGACAGACTCCCATGAATTGATGAGAAGAGTGAAAATTGGGCACTAACTGTATTTTCCTGGTTCTCCACCAACCACTTCATCTTTGGCAAAGATTGCTGCATTTTGTTACCTGCAAATACTAGCTCTGCTTTCTCTTTTGCACATTTGATAAAGCAAGCATGCTGTGAGCAATGTGATTTGCTATCAGAAAAGCTTTCTTCAAGAGTTCCTTTATCTTCTCTTTCACATTCTTTCTCGTGTTCTTTTAGTTTGATTGTCTTCTCTTCAATTAGATCACTGATGAAGCCCACATATCCTGAACAGTCTTCATTTCTCACACCATTTAAAGAGTCCAAATCCACTACATTCTCTTTTAGAGTTCCCTGAAAACTGTCTTCTCTTGCATATTTATGAACTAATGGAGGCAGGTTGTCACTTGTTTTTAATAGTATCTCTTCACTTTGACTAGTGCCAATTGATATTTTGGTTTCTTCCACAAAAGTAGCCATAGTTTGTAAGCCAGTGTTTGGTTGTTTGTTTGAGCTTTCTAAATGTTGCTTGCTGCCTGGAACTCGGCCATCAAACTCACTCTGGCATGCAAGACACTGATTTTCCATTGGACGAAGGGTCTTTTCTGTTTGGCTAGCAAGTTGTGTTTGAATATTCATGTTGTTGAGTAATGGACATGTATCACAGGTTGAAGCACTACACTCAGAGGGATTAGCTGTGAGTGATGACACTTCTTTCTTCTCACATGTGCCTAGTTCTCTCTTCTTTGGGCCTAATGGAGAGTTGCAAAATCCAAAATTATGAACACAGGGGTTTTTGTTCAAGTATCTGACTAGTAGCTGTTCACTAGTCTTATTTCTCTGATTGCCTTCAGGAGCCTTTGGAAAATCCACAGTTCTTATTTTATCAAATTCATCGGTCTGGAGAGCACGCACGCCCATTTGTTCTTTTGCCTCATCTCTGTCACAAACAATTTCACTGCCATCTGTTACTTTACAAAGATCAAATTGTTTCACAACCTCCATACTCTTATTTGAAATCTCATCTCTTACCAAGGTAGCAAGAGACTTCTCTGCAGTATAAGCTGAGCAAAACATGGGTTTTGCTGTGGAAATGTCATTTTTCCCATGCAGATCTACACCTCTGTTGCCCCAGTCATCTTCACAAGGAAGAGATCCACATGCCAAAGGGAAGTGTGCTTCTGGAAAGATGATTGCCTTTTTACTATTATATCCAGCTGAAGCTTCTCTTTCCAAATTATCAGTTTCTTCGATCTTCTTATCAACCTCAACATTAAAAGAATGACTGTTTGGGAGAACATCATCTACATGTGTACTCCCTGATAAAATACAGGAAGTTCTGGCAGCTGTACACTGGTCTTCTATACTCTGATTATTACAATTCCATGTGTCACTATGTTCATTTTCTAAACCAGTGACCACAGTCTCTATATTTCCCGCTGAAGACTTCATGTTCTTTTGGGAAATTTTGCTTGTCATATTAGGGTTATCAAGTGTCCTGGAACTTAATGAGGACTTAAATTTGTCTTTATGAAGCACAATTTCAGTGACTTGTTCCCCTGTTGTTCCAGAAGCACCAACTGACTCTTTTCCAGATAGATTATCCTGAGCCTCGTCCCTGCTTGAAACTTCATTAGCAGTACAAGGAGGACACTCATTACGATAAGGTTCTCTTGATTTTTGTGCAACAGGAGGTAGAGTTACATTTAGCGTATAAATCAAATTAGTTTCTTTGCCAGTGGTCAAACTGTCATTACTATTAACTTCTGTAGCTTCAACTAAACTGCCAGCCAACTCTTCTGATGTTGTATTACTTTCAGATTGCTTTTCAAGCACTTGTGCCTCAGGTGCATCTTTTTGTAGCTTGGTACCAAGATCCAGACAGCTGCGGCTACTGGGAGGAGAAATTTTACTGGAGGTATTATAAAAGCATATGTCTGCTTGTCCAATTTCACGGGAAGCAATGTTGCTCATTTCCATCAATAGACTATTTTCTTTTGTATCACCCTTGCATACGTCACTGACAGAGAATTGCCCCTCGTCCTTTTTCACACCTTCTGATGGGACCATTTTAAATTTTTCTTTTGAGAATTCCTCAGGAGATGAAGAAACAGAACTAAAAACTGAAGAATGACAATGCTCAGAATTAGCACTTTCTTGAGCTTCAGGCCAGCTACGAACTTCAATGTTATGTCCCCCAGCAATTTTTGTGCGGACTTCAGCAGCTTCTTCAAATTCAGAGCTGTATGATTTACCGATACTAGCACTTACTTCCCTGTGATCAATTTTAGCACTAGACAATCCTTTGCTCCTTACCACTGAAATCTGCTCTACTGGTACAGATGTGGAGGTTCGATTTTCTACAAACCCAATTCCACGATCATAATGAGTCTGACTTTCGATGTTTTGGGGAAGATACTTTTGGGGGGTTTCATTGATAATTCCATGGACTGCAGTACTATTGTTTTCTAGTGGCGTATTTCTGAAGTCCAGATAACCGGTGCTTTTCAGAACTGAACATACAACTTCAGAACTTTTTGTTGAGAGTATTCTACAGCTTTCTACTGATGACAACCTATGAGGTTCATTATGTTTAGGTACAGGACCAGTACAGAAGTCATGAGCATTGTTTTCTTCATCCTGCTTAGCAAGTGATGTACTGAATTCATTAACAGGATTTTTTCTGGGTAACTTTTCTTCTCTAGTCTCCAAATTAGATACAACATTACCCCCTGTTCTCAATGGCATGGCAGTATGGGCTTTCAACCCATTATATTCATTTTTTTCTTGTGGATGCTCTGTGGCCGATTCAACGTCCGTGACTTTTAAAGGCTCTAAAAAAACTAACGTGCTGGTTCCAGAAACCCCAGCTCTGGCCATGACTGTGTCTACGTCTGGGCATTCATTGTGCTCAGGTGGAAGACCTTTACTCACTCTGTCATTCCTGTATCCTGCTTTACTAAATATCCTAGTCCCATCAGCCTTCATACCTTGTACTTTTTCAGTGAGCTTTGGCAGAGTTTCAGCTGTCACCTGAACATTTGCTTGGTTTTCTCCTGCATAAGAAAAATAAAGCAAATCAGAACCATATACTAAATTTAGAAGGCATTCAGCTTAATAAGTTCCTTTTAGTATTGTACAGAATATTCTGTACAGTGTTGGTTACCAAAGTGTTTTTAGAAGTGAGAATTGATGCTAGAAATTCTACTCCAAGCCTTTAGATGAAAAAAAAAAACTACCCCACCACAAACCTAAGGTAACAAATGCAATCCTTTTCAATACAGATATTCCCCATGAGCAGCAGGCATCCAAAGATGTACTGAATTTTTCAGATTCCTCCAATATCGAGCTAGGTGCAATGTAGGTCCTATAACTCAATGCATAGGAAATCATGGCCAACATTGTAATGCTTATTTGTAACATCAAAGCTCAACGTAGCTGGGTACTTTATCTGCTCTATCCTAGAAATATGGCGGTGCATTGAGCAGCCATTTCCATTTCTTCTTCCTTGAAGGCATTTTTGTTAGTAAGTCATCCATAGGTAGACAATGCGTATCTCATTCTGTCCAAGCAATTATGATTATTACTAAACTTTTTTATAAAATCACAAAGGTACTAATTAAAAAAATTACAGTTACTGCAGAATATCTTCATATTCAAAACTTTACAGGGAGCATATTTGCTCAGACTTCTGCAGAACTTTTTCATATTTTCTAAGGACCAAGACTAGATGGTATTCTTCAACTAAGTAAAAGTTTTGGTTATGAGAGCACATTAGGAGAAAGAAAATTACTAGATGCAGGCAAAGTGACCAAAGTATTTGGAGCTAGAAGATTATGGATCATAATGAAATCAAGAATGAGTTTTGTTGTCCTCTTCGTTTGGATTCTGCACTTTTATTTTTTAAAATCAGTAGAAATTAATGAGTCATACTTTTTCACATCTTTGCTATTACTGCTCTTATATAATCCAGCTTTGAAACAAAAGGAAATGCAAAACATCTGCTCTTAACAACACCTTCTGCTTTGGGGTAAGTAAGTATTTGAATTAAATTACTAAAACACGTCTTGTACATAAAAGGTCTTCAGGCAAGTACACATGCTGTCAGGAAAAAGCACAGGATTAAGTTTTCATATTGTTCTAGCTGTGCAGGGTAATAGTTTCTACTGTAAAGCAAAATACATGAGCTATCCCACAATCACTCATCAATTTTAAATTAAAAAAGTAACCTGGGAGAGAAGCAGGGAGTAGATAGGGATGTACAACTAAAATACGCACCTGTGTTCTTCGGAGATCCTGTTATTTCAGTGCAACAGGTTCTCGAAGACTTCACCTCATCCTGGTTTAAGTGAGGGTCCTCCTGAAACAAGACAGAAATATCAGTGGAGATTGATGGAATTTCTGAAATATTTAGCACATTTCAGGGACTGTACCTGCTCAGCTAGGTTAGCTCTGAACAAGAAAACCACCAAGAAACCTTAGAACATATCAGCCCTTGCACAGAGGCAGCCTTGCATTGCAAGTGGTTCACACAAGCACTTGTCATTCCTTTCTGATCCTATCAATCACTATCATCTCACCATTAAACAACGATGCATGCAGAAAAGATTTGTATTTAGCAGCAACGAAGTCTTGCGATGCATCTAAAATATAAGTTGCTTAAAATGCAAAT
The DNA here is from genome assembly GCF_964188355.1 of Buteo buteo. Classification (NCBI taxonomy): domain Eukaryota; kingdom Metazoa; phylum Chordata; class Aves; order Accipitriformes; family Accipitridae; genus Buteo; species Buteo buteo. The sequence continues at coordinate 39,628,376 of NC_134181.1, read as the reverse complement.
TGTCACAAATTTGAATCAGAAGAATAATCCAGTCTCCAAGTCTATATCGCATCCCCAAACCCTCGCTGTATACCTCTGGTAAGATGCATGCATTTTCTGATCTTTATTAGAACTTGCTTTCTACCACTTCTTCCCTTGGCTCAAAAACACAAACCCAGGAACGCATGACCTAGGTCTACTTGCAAAAAAACCCCGAGCCAAACCAAAACAAACCCCACAACCAAACTACCTGCATTTTGAAATACGTGACAATTCATCTTGGAAAACTGAATGACTATGGAAAATTTAATTATTTTCATAAACTTTCAAATAAATCAAACAGACATCAAAATCCAGAGTTAAAACCACAAAGTATTTTGCAACATCCAGTAATTGCACCTATGTACCTTATTCAGATATTTCCTGGCTGGTATGTGTTCAGTCACAATACTTTTTTCCCTCCCCTATGTTCTTTTGGTGTGGTGAAAACTATTTACAAACTAAAGAAAACTGGTCAAGAAAGTCACTAAAAATCTCAATTTTTAAATAGAGAGTTTTGTGACTCTTCAGTTTTTAATAGAGTATTCTTTGGCACATTTTTCAGAAGCCTTTGCCTAGAAATAACATTTTACCGTCAGTGTTTGCTAGAGGGGAGGAAAAAAAAAAGCCAGGACCATGTGAGTCTCCTGTTTTGAAAGGGAAAACTAACACGAGATTTCCTCTCTAATTACAAACAATAATTCTAAAATGAAGAATAATCTTTATTTTCAGATTAAAACCTGAAATACTAAACTGGAGCCCCCTGTAGCATTATAATACTGTTAGCAGACTGAAATAGCTATTATTTAGTGGTTAGTACCTTGACTGGGGATGACGGTACCAGCAGAATATGCTGTACCCACAAAACGTGGATACTGGGCAAAGAGCTTTTGAAGTTGTTTCTCTTCTCCTTTTTAGTCACCAGTCAGTTTTGCACTTCATTCTGTTACATACCTGCCTCACACCATTCCAACAGTATTTAAGAAAGTGAAAAGCTTGATATTTTAAAATAGGGCTGATCTTCTGAGGTATAGTCTAATTTTTCACTGGACCCATGATAATCCAAGTAATGACACACATGCCAGAAGACACAAATAAGAAACAGGAAACCACATGGACAAAGTCCTCTGCCTAGTCACTCTAACCCTAAATTCAAAATATCACGCAGGGATGAATTTTTGCATTTGCTTACTTGTTTTGAACACCTTTCCCCAGGTCTGAAAGCACAGCATTCAGCGTGATACTCCTCAGCATCTTGTGCCTCTTTGTCTTCTTTCTGGTATCCATCCCTAGAACAGTCTAGTTTCCTAAAGTTTCTTTTTTTGTTTTCTTCATCCTCTTCAAGGTCTCCAGCCTTTAGTAATTCTTCAGTAAGGGATTCTGCTGGCCCATGAGAAATCACCTTGAGCATATCACCCAAATCCTCTGTCTTTTGGCAAAACTTTTCTACTCCAGAAGTCCTATGATGCCCAGCTGACAGGCTGTCACTGCGTGCCAGCGCAGGCGTCGATACATCAGATTTTGCATCTAATCCAACGTTAGGCTCCGATACAGCCATAAGTTCAGTGGAGATGCTCTCTGGCAGTCCAGTGTACAATTCCTCTATTACAGCAGACACAGAAGAATCAAGGAGAGATTCCACCCCAGATGATAGCATCAGGGCAGCTGAAGATTGGTTGTCCTGAGCTGTTCACAGTTTACCCTAAAAATAAAAGCAATGTTAAATCAATGTACGTAGGAGTAAGCTCTAGATTAAAAGGAAAAGCTTCATTCTTCAAGATTCAAGCATATAAGTTTAAGAAAGATACTTCCAAATAATTTTTTAAGAAAGGAGCTGAGAAAAGTTTGAGTATCTAAGCAAACGCTTCATAAACAAAACAAGAGAGTGTGGACAAACAGATATTCCGGAGCCTCATTTTCACATTCAAACACCTCCCTGCAGATATAACTGTGTCTTCTGGAAAACCTGAAAAGAGACTATAAAGCAAATCGCTAGGGCTTATATCGGACATCCTTCTCCTTAGCTAAAACTAAAGCATCATTTGTTTTCCTGGGGTTTTCTTAACTTTCTACTCTTTGGAAAAAACCCCATCTTTTCTTTACAGGTTTTCTGCCTCAAAGGAACACTTCTAAGACATCATCCACCCTACACCGTGCCTCGTAGCTTCTCTCATACGAGCACCTGCCGCGCCGTACGAAGGACGCGTTGGGCCAGCACCGCTTTTCCGCACACAGCCCTGGTACCGGCGTCAGGATCCGCTTCAGCCCGGAATGAGACGCAGTGGTGCCAGCAGCCTGCTTTGCCAGCGAGAGCACAGAGCTGCATCCCAGCAGAGCAGTGTTCCGACCGACCCGACCCATTGTCACGACGAGAACGCGACAATCGAGGGGCTCGTGAAGTCACACGCGTAAACAGGAATGGGCCAAGCCAGGGTTTTACAGCAGCGCCAAGTTACTCGCTTTACCAAAAAACACGGATTTATTAGCCCGGCCTTGATCTCCCTGCTCCTTAAGCAAAGCCAGCCTAGAAGGAAAGAAGCTCCGCTCGCCCCAGCCCGACGGGGAGGCAGCGGGACAGCCGTCTTTAGGAGACGATCCCCCTTCTAGCGACACGGACCGGTTCCAGCTGGGCGCCGGCCTCCTTTGTTCCAAGCACCGCAGCAGCGGGGAACGGGCTCAGCCCCGAACCCCTCTCCTTCCTCCGGAGGCAGGAGCTCCCGCTTCTCCGACCCCGGACAGACGGCGGACCGACCGCAGGCGACAGCCCTTACGCCCCGGCCCCGAGGCAGCGCACCGGAGGAGGCCGCCGCTCTCGGTAATTATGCAACCGCCGGTGTTTCCCCCGGTGCTGGCAGGGAGCGGGCTCGGCCCCGCAAAACCTCCGCCGCGCCCGGGCAGGGCCGGCCAACCCCCCCCGCCCCCGGCCCGGCCCGGCTCGGCAACCACTCGCCCCCCACCCCGCCTTACCGGGGCCGACGCTACCCGCTCCCAACCGGCGGGCGGAAAAAGCGGGCCCACGCCCGGACCCGACGGCGGTAGCGGATCGTTCCCCTTACCTCAGCGGCAGCGGCCGCCGGCCACCGCTCCCCGCACCGCCGTGCCGTGCCGCGCCGCCCCCCTTCTCCGCTCAACATCACTTCCTCATCCGGGCCCGCCGCTCAGCTCGCGCGGCCCGCGCGCCCGGCCCACGCAGCCGTTGTGCCGTTGTTGCTGCCGTGGCCTCGCCCCCGCCAACGGCCGCGCCGCTTCGCCCCGCCCCCCCTCGCCCCGCCCCCCGTCCCTCAGCAGGGGCCCCGCCCACCGCGACCGCCAATCCGAAAGGGGTTGTCCCGGCCCGCTCCTTCTCACGTGACGCGCGCCCCGTGCTGGCCCCTGGACGGCCCCCGGATGCGGAAGTAGCGAGTGGTCGCCCGTAGGTGGGAGGGAGCGGGGGGTGCAAATCTCGTCGGGACGGTGCCGCTGAGGTCGCTCGCCGGCGGGATACGCGGGACCGGGAGGTTAAGGTTCCCGCTGCTCGTTCCGCGGCCGACTGTAAGGGGTGGGGTTGCGCTCGGGCTCTGCCGTAGGAAAACCGGCCCTGGCGGCGCTGCTACCGGCGGCTGGCTCAGTCCCGCGGCGGCACGGAGCGTTGAAGCGTCCGAGCTCCCTCCGCGCATCTCCCCCCACCTTCTCCGCCGACCTTCCCCTGGGGTTGCCGGGGCTCTGGCGCGGGTCGCCGCGCTGCTCGCTCTGCGGTACCGCATCCCCGGAGGGTAGCGGCCCCCGCCGGGCCCCGCCGCTGCCAGACCGCCCCTAGGAGCTGCTCCGGGGGGGGAGTGTGGGGGAAACTCGGGCCCCTCGCTTTACTTCTCTAACTCATTTTATAAACGTACAACTGAAGAAACGCAGGCGTTTCCATAGCAGGGTTAGCGAGCGTGAGAGCTGGCTGGGAACGCATCGGGTTTATTCAGTCTCCCCGTTCCCCCCGTGCGGGGCAGTACGCTGCCGGCCCTGCTTCCCCGCGCCGTCCTCGGTGCGAGTCCTGCCGTCGTACGTACGCTGCAGCCGAGCGTCTGATCCTTCCAGACGCACGTCAGTCCCAAGTTCGAAGGTTTTACAGAGTTTGTTTTCACAGACTTTGGATGTGCGGGGTTTTGTCCCACCATGCCTTTGTAACTCGGTAATTGAATCGGCTTTCAGAAGAGCGCATCTGCAAGCTTAATACTTTTAGTATTGTTGAAAGGCATACTTCTAAGTTCCTCTGAGTTTTCATTTGCTGTAAGAGTATAGTTATGACTAGAAGAGCTTGTATTTTAATTTACTAACGTGGCTATAGTTTTATGAAGAAAACCTTATTCCTACTGATAATTTCCAGTTGAAATGCACTTCTAAAAAGAGTAAATCGTGAAAGTGAAGGTCCTCCTTTGAAATATGCTTTATGTTAAATGAAAGTGCCAGGAAGAAAAAAATGATGCAGTTAAAGTAATGCACACCGGTGCCTCCAGTGTTTGCTTGGCCCTGTACCTCAGTACCGCTGCCCTCTGCTGGGTACAGCTCTGCTGCGCTCGGTTGTGGATCCCAGCATCTTTGGGAGACGTGGGAAAGACATGTGAAAGAGATGGAATGACAAAATCAGGAGGTATAGTTGGCAGTGGGCATAAGTCTGGGTATTTGTTTTAATGCGTTTAACACAAGGTTCAGAGTTTATACTTGAAATATGAAAGATGTTATTCTAGAGAGCGGTACTAGCTCTCTGACAGGAGGCTGGTAGAAGAGGTTGTTATTAAACTTTTAGTCTGATGTTTATTAAACTTTGTAATGTGCCTGCCTTTCAGGGGTGGCGTTCTTGGCTATGGGGTGGTACAACGTTCTTTGTTCACGCATAGAGCATAAAGAATGGTTTTGTAATGACGAGAGATCTGTGTTTGCTTTCGTTTCTGTATTAGATATGCAAGATGTCTTCAACTGTTTTTACTCAAAGCAGCTGAGAAGAACTGGAATTCAAGATGAGAACCAACAAGGTGTACAAGCTCGTCATACATAAGAAGGGTTTTGGAGGCAGTGGTCAGTATCTCCTGGTTCGTAACAGTGAGACTAGCACTCTCTTACTTAACTGAAAGCAATTAACTGAATTTATTCATCTTTTTAACAAAACAGTGAAGATGGAACTTTGATATAACAAGCAGTATTACCAGCCAGAGTTTGGAAAGCTCTTTTTTAAAAGCAAGGTACAGCAGAATGAAGCCGCATTTGTCGGAGCAGAACGAGATTGCACCCAAAAAATAAAACTGCTTTATTCTACCTCTTCCCCTTTGATTGCATTGCTTTTCTTTTAAACTTGTATTTCAGTCACCCTAGTAAGTGACAGACATGTCAGTGACTTATGACTGTGTGTAGGTGTGTTTCTGTGTACTAAGAACAATGTCATTTATTTGATTGCTCCCTACTTCTAGACTTACAGCATGTTAATGAATCTTGTTAAGATTCTGTAGCTATCTACTTTCCTGCTGGTGTTTCTTATATGAAAAAACCAAAATATGATTCTGCCTGCCTAATTAAGGCACGCTCTTTTGCTGAACAAATCTTTTGTGAAAGTTCTGTGATTTGAAAGAGAAGTTTTCCCCACAAGAGCAGCCAGACTGAAGTGGCTGGATAGGGGCAGTGTCCTGTAGTGAATACAATACATTGCTGACATGTTAATCCTGGGCTAGTGTATTTATGTAGAGTAAGCTATTGCATACGAACATGTAAGCATCTGTTTTTGGTATATATCTGTTCACTGCAGTTTTCCTCATTCATTTATGTCTTGTAGATGATGAACTGGTGGTAAATCCTAAAGTATTTCTTCAAATCAAGTTGGGAGATGTTGTGGAAATTGCACATCCCAATGATGAATACAGGTGAATTCTCTTTTTGCTGATATCTATCAGGTGTGGTTAGAGTACTGAAAGGGCATGTTGATGTGCAGCAGCTTCCAGAGCAAGAGGCTCTTAGAGCTGATATACGTTTGCTTCAAGATGCTGCCATGGTTTCTTTTTCTGCCTGAAGAAAAGTAAAGGGGATAACTATAGCAGGAGCCTTTCCTTAACGCTTATGGAATTGTTTGTGTTTGTTGTTAGTTTGCTGACCTTTCATAGGGCAAGTAGCACCTGAACATAGAATCTACAATGTCTTTATCTTCTTCATCGAGCTGCTTTTACCTGATGAGATTATTCTTCTGTCCTGTAGTATATCTTAGGCAAAATGAAAACTTCCTGGTCAGCTATAAAAACGTAAACGTTCTTATATGAAGCTGTTCATCCTGCAGCCTGTATCTGAAGAGTACCAGTGTACTTGTATGAGGTTCTGAGAAGTTCCTGTGTGACCTACTTTCCCATTTAGAGTATCATCTTCACCTAAAGAGTAACTTATAATAGGTGTAAAGAACAAGATAGGTGTAAAGAACAAGACAGGGTGACAGGCAGGGAGGATGATGTATGAAACTTTCTAGAAAAAATTAATGTTTCTCTTAGCTTATCCCATGCTCCATGTTAGTAAACAGTTTTGAGAGGGTGATTTACCAGAGTAGACTGTTGGTATCTCACCTTGTCTATCTTTTTTCTTTTTTCACATGCTAGTCCCCTGCTTCTACAAGTGAAGTCACTTAAGGAAGATTTGCAGAAAGGTAAAACTCTAGACTCATAGTATGCATAGTAAAATCATAGACAAAGATTATGTGATTGGGCTGTACCTGTGATTGACTAACGCGTGTATTTTACCTTTGTAGGAAAATCAATGCTTTGTGTATTTAAGAAAGGAAAGATTATAATTTTATCAGAAGGTGAATAGCCAATTAAAAATCTGCTTTTGATTTAGTAATGTGGGGTATAATTTAAACAAAATTGGCTTTTTAGCCTTAATTTTTTGTTTCTGCATTCTCTGACTAGCTTTGTATCTTTTCTTCTTGCAAGAATTAATTCAGCCTAAACTTTGAGTTTATCTCGCCTTCTTTCATTTTAATGACTCTTGAATTGGGCCGTAGCTGAAGGAAGCTGTTGTCTCTTGCTGAGGTCCTAAGTGTTTAATGACAGTCTCACTGTATTGCTTTTGTATTTGTAAACCACTTGAAACTTTTTGGGGATGTTCACTTCTCTGTTGTCCTTTCTCATTTTTGTGGCAGAAACTATAAGTGTGGATCAGACAGTCGCACAAGTGTTCCGGCTGCGGCCATACCAGGATGTCCATGTGAATGTTGTTGACCCAAAGGTGTGTGGCTTTGCAACTTTTTTCCATCTGTCCCTCACTTAGCTCAAATCAGAGCCATGTGAATTTCCATCTACAGTAGTATTGGAAAAAAAGGCTTTTATTTTTTATTGAAATGTATTTAGCCTTCTTTCCTAAGAAAATGAGGCTTGGGCAACTGAACTGCTTGTTTGTTTATTATGTGTCTCTTTCTTCTCTCCCTACCATCCCTGCTCTCTTTTTGAAGTCTGTGGACCAGCTTCAACACAGCTTGATAGAAATTTAGAAATTTCAAATGTCTTTAAATTCCAGAAATTCAGGATAACCAGGCAGAGTAAACAGTAAGTGGCCTAGCCAAAAGAAGAGCCATGGCATGGATTTGCATTATTTGACACCAGAGAGGCATATCTTGTAAATGTCCCAGCTATCAAAAGAGCTTCAGTCAGAGCTTACATTCAGCACAAGACAAAAATCTGCAGGAAATGAGGCTTCCGTAATGTCATGATCAATGGAAATAATTTGTTTTACTTGTGCTTCCAATCTGCACTGAGACTTGTAGCACAGATTGTGTCCTTGGGCTTTTTCTGGTCACATTATGCAGTGTCTTGCAGCTCACAGTAGTTCCAGGTACACCTGCAACTTTGGCAGTTATTCTGACGTGACTTTCCTTTTTTTCTTGCATCTGTTAGGAGTATTGACTTGCTTTAGAACGGCCCTCCCTGTAACATTTGGTTCTTACCGGAACAGATTGAAGGGTGCTACTTAGAAACAACCAGTAAAATCTAAGCACTGTTTTTCTTCTGTTTCCCAGGAGGTGACCTTGGACTTGGTGGAGCTGACTTTTAAAGATCAGTATATTGGGCGTGGGGATATGTGGCGACTGAAGAAAAGTTTGGTAAGGCCTCTGCTGTCCTCATGTGTAGGGTAGAGATTACCTACCTTTTTCTTTGCTTGCTGTAAAAGAAAATAAGTGTTTTACAAAATACAGAAAACTGAGGTCAAGACCACTGTCAGCAGCTCCTGAGGAACTTATGCTGTAAATGGTACATCAGGATACCATTCTCTAAATGGATGTAAATGTGTTGCAGAAAAAATTAATCCCATCATTTCCTACTCCATTGCCATAATGTTAATTACTGCCTTGGGCACTGAAAATGCTGTTGAGAGTTGTTTTTTTTTCTTATGTTCCGAATTTTAATGGTTTACTACATTTGGTAGGAATTGAATCCAAATATTTTTCAAGTAGAAGTGTGTAAAGTATCTCCTCTCCAATAGCACCGCTTAATAAGCAACTATTAGAATATTTTGTTTCTGTATCTCTGAAGTGCAGTATTTGGCTCTTCTAAGCGCAGTGAATTAGACAAGTGAGCCCAATAAAAGTTCATATGTGTTAAAAATTATTTTCTGTTGTCTGTTGCAGAGGTTCTGTAGGCTGAGATAGTAGTAGTAAATATGCCAAGTGGTTTTCATGATTTTATGGAAGAAGTCAGGTGTTTGAGCTTGAATGTTTTTTGTGTAAATTGGTCTGCTCACTCTGAGCCTACTGTTCTTTTAACACCTGTAACTATTCTTTCTTAGGTCAGCACATGTGCATATGTCACTCAAAAAGTTGAATTTGCAGGTATCAGGTCAGTGCCTCCTCTGAGGGCTTACTGTTTCTTACGACTTTAGATTAATGGGTCCAGAGTATCCAACTGGAGTATCTACTCTGAAAAATTCTTCATGTTTTATTGTTCTCTTACTGTTATACAGATGTCTGTCTGCACCATGAGGTGGGGGAAGGTTTCTATCTGATTTGGGGTGGAAGAAACTAATAGTAGGACAGCCAGCCACACTTGTTGCCTCTGATGAATGCCAAATAATTTTCCTTTTACCTCTTATAATATTTCGCCCCTTCCTAAGATGTATTAATAGCTCAGATGAGGGTTACTTCAGTTACTGTTGAGATGACAAAGGGACAAGGAACTGTGCAGATGCAGAGGGAAATGGCTGTTTGGCATCTTTTGGATTAAAGATCAGGTTTTAACCAAATAAACTTTTACTCTGTCTTGAAGTCATCCTTCAACGCAGATTTTGGTACATCCCTTATTTGCTCAAATACTGATTCTCTAATCTTCATATTCACTCTGGTTAGCAAATTTTCTGCACTCCTTTTCTTCCAGGGCGCAGGCAGGTGAACTGTGGGTAAAGAGTGAGAAAGTCACTTGTGGATACATCAGTGAGGACACTCGGGTAAGATTTCAGGGAGCAGAGGAAAGGAAGTTCTTTCACTTCCTTTCTTTGTTGGGTTTCTTGTAATTCTCTCTTGCTTGCAGATTTGTATGGATCATTTGAATTGGATGTATTGTAAGGTGAAGAATGGCAATAAATTCAGGAGAATGAATGATTAGTAAAGTTTAACTCTTCTGTGCTGGTGGCACTAGGAATTACTCAGGCTGTTGAACTGCCAGCTTGTTAGAGGGTAAATTCCCTATGATGCAGTGGGCACAGTAATAAAAGTTGCTCTGTAGTTAACTTCTGCATTTGGCCCTTTTAGTGAATGTACCTTGTTTTAAATAAGATCTTTCATTCCTTTGCAGGTAGTCTTCCGCTCCACTTCTGCCATGGTTTATATTTTTATCCAGATGAGCTGTGAAATGTGGGATTTTGATATTTATGGTATGTAGGTAACTGACCTCCCTGATTGTGAATGTGGATGGCAGCAGCTATCCTTTCTGCCCCTACCGGAAAACTGCCACAACTATTTATTTCTGCCACTACTAGGAAGTTAAAATATCCTGCCTTTGGCCTATGCAGTGCTCTGAGGTGCACTGTGGTGCGTTATTAGATCCTTATTTGCTTTTCTGTCACCTGGGTATTCCATAATTTTCCTGTCCCTACTGTAGGGCCTGGGTACTGTTAGCTCAGTGACAAAATCAAGTGGGACAACTGACTATGAACCTTGGAAAGGTTTTCTGTGGATATGAACGTGTTTGGTGATGAGGGCAGGTGAATACCTGTGTGAATCCTGAAACCAGAAATGTATGGAAGTCCTGTGCAAAGAGGACCTTGATGTTTTAGATTTCTCTTGACTTTGGCTTAGCGAGGAAGCAAAAACCCTGCCTTAGCCCTTGTAGAGTCAACTAGAAGTATTAAAACTGTAGGCATTAAGAATGAGTCACTTATCTGTGTCACTGTCCTTTTTTTTTTTTCTTTTTTTTTTTCCTGGCTTAATTCTTTAGCAAACCTCTTACCACTTCCTTTGACCATGTGTTTGGGCATATGCAACTGGGCAACTATTCAAAACTGAGCAGGGATTCAGTTGTGCATACTATGCCTAAAAGATAGTACAGATGCTTTCCCAGCATGCTGCGTATGTGTTGGAAAAATGAATTTAAAGGTCAGATCCTTTTGACGTGAAGAGTCTTGTTTACATCCTCTGAAACATAGTCATGCTTTTTAATCTTTTTATCATCTTTGCTTTAGTGATCTTAGCATTCCTTATGCATACAGCTGCTCTGATTCTAATAAAAATAATTGTCCTACAATTTCAGTGTTAAATATACCCCATAGTTGAAGTAACTGCTGTTACTTGATGCTTTGGAGATGTTTACTTTGCAGGGGACCTATACTTTGAGAAAGCTGTGAACGGTTTCCTTGCTGACCTCTTCACAAAATGGAAGGTAAATAGCTGATTGAATTCATCCTGTTCTGAAAGAACAAGTTAATGCCATCTTAATTAGCCCACTGATATGCCAGTTTGAGGAAGACCCAGGTTGTGTCAGGCAGTGCTAAGATTTACAGGACTATGAGAGGTGGCTCCTGGGCATCAAAAGAGTGGTTACTGCAGGTCTGCATTAAATCATACATGTGCCGAGTGACCCCAGTACTGATCTGTTTTATCTGCTGTGTTTGTATCATGCAATTTGTTTGTGTGGAGGCTTTGACTGCACTAAAGTCACTAAATATGTGATATGGTTGTTTGTGTTTGCGCAGTAATGCACAAGTCTGGTTTACACAATTTTATTTGTTCTGGGACTCGGTTCGAATATTTCCCTGGTACAGTGTGTATGTAAACTGTTTAGTGCTGCAGTCTTGTAGCATGAGGGGTTCCAGGTTGTAACATGTGGGCCACTGATGATGTGCAGTGTTCTTGAAAGCGAATTGCTTCAAAAACAAAGCCTTACTACCTCTTACAGCTGAACAACCCAGAGCTGTCTCCTGTCTCAGTGCATGATCTGGCTCAGAGCCAGGTTAACTGCTGTTAGCAGCCCTGCAGCAGACTTCCACTGACTTGAGAGAACCATATCAGTACTCAAAAAAAGGCATATATAAATTCTGCAACCTCAACTGAAAGAACAGCTAGACAAGGCAAAAGAGTCTGAAATCCTAAATGTGTAACATCTATGCATAGTGCAGCTCATGATGGTCCTGAATGTTAAGGAGAGCAGGAGCGTGCCCAACAGATTTGTCTCATTTTCATTGTGCTTTTTGTTCCTTGGAGAGTTATTAGGAGCCCTGCGTGACATGTCTGTAAAATGCGTGTTTCACTTTTAGTACTACTATAAAATGTTGAATATGGATCTGAGTGATGCCAGGGCTCACAGGGCTTTTCAAGCTTTTCCTTTCGAGGGGATGGCCAATGTGCTCTTTACAGCTTAATTCCATTGCATGCATTAGCACTGTAACTGTTTAGTGAAGTTTTAATGTCTCTGGAATTGTTAGGAGCATCTCTCTAAACAGAAGCAAATAAGAATATCAAATTGCCATGAGTATGTATAAACAAGTTAAGTCAACTATTTTTTTTAAACAAAAATGTTGTATCTTGGCAACTACAGAGAGGAGTTTCTTCAGAGACTGGTGGAGAGTGCTCCTGTTAAGTGTGATATAGCCTAGAAGCACAGAATCTACAGGACAGACCTTTATGTTATTTCATAGAGGCACATGCAGCACTCATGGAGGTATATTAATACAGCAGTCTGCCTTTTTCTAGTTACCTTTGGCCCTAGGTGTGAGGGGAAGGAGGCTGTTACCTTATGTGTATATACACAGTTTTCTACTGAATGTGACCCTTAAGGTTTTCTTTTTTCATCTGTTTTTCCTGGACAGGAGAAGAATTGCAGCCATGAAGTGACAGTGGTTCTATTTTCTAGAACATTTTATGAAGCAAAATCTATAGGTATGTAAATTCTGTATTTTCATGTTTCTGTTTTAAAACCCATCTCCTTCTCTCTTTAAAGTTGGTCACAGGTTGCCAGTGACTTTTTTCCCTTTTTTTTTTTTTTTTAATGCCCATGTCCAGGGTATTCCCTACCAAGCACAGTGGATACACAGCCGTTCTTATGAAAGTACTGCAATGAAAACCTTATGTAGAAGAATATATGGCAAATTTTCCTCATCATACTCAAGCTGTCATATTGGTTTAAAAGCAATTTTAATATTGTGTAGGAGATCTGATATTTCTCAAAGTGGTTTTGTTGTTTGGTTTTTTTTTTTTAAAATGGAAATAATAGCTTCTTACTAGAAAAGATGAGTCATTTCTATACAAAAGCATAGGATAATATGTGCTTTTGCTTCTGTTTCAGATGAGTTTCCTGAATCACATCGTGCGTCAATTCGGCAGGATCATGAGGGAAGATTTTATGAAGATTTTTACAAGTATGTCTTCCAGTTCTTTTACCTCTTGTCCTACAGTATATGTGCAACCCATGTGGAGAATATCATGTTAGTAACTGTAGGACCTTGCAGAGAATTAAGACAGTGAAAAACATCTATGTCTGAAATTGGCAGCAAATTGATGAGCAGTCCCCATTCCATCAGTGAGTCCACACCCATATTTGCTAAGTCAGTCTTCCGTGTGCATGTGAATATTGTGTTGTCTGTGCTCTACTGGAATTGTCAGTAAACTTAAAAGTTCTGTAGTGTTGGGAGTGGTTTTTGCATAAGGCTTGGCTATTTTTCAGATCTTTACATTCTTGAGTAGTTGAAGAACAGATGGTGCCATTGCTGAAACCAGAAGTGTTTGCAGTTAGGTACTGGAGCTGTTTGGCTGATGGTCACAACAGATGAAGCTGTTGAAGCTGTCATGTGTTTCTAAACTTGGACTGGTTAGCAATCCTACTGCTTTGCAGAACAGTGATGCTAGTTGATACATAAAGTTGATCACCCATCTAGAAGTGAGAAATTATTCTGGCTGGGCATGTGTCCAGCTTTGCATGTACATCTACACCTTAGTGATTGCTACAAGTATGCAGTAATTCTAATGTGCTGCCTAGCAGAAGGAAGAGACACTCGCTTTTTTGTGCATTCCTTTTTCTATAGTTTGTTCATTCCTTCTCACTTCCTCTTCATAGCTTTCTTTCATGATCCTCATTAACTTGTGCTCTTTATAGAGTTGTAGTTCAGAATGAGAGACGAGAAGAGTGGACCTCATTGCTTGTGACCATTAAAAAGCTTTTCATCCAGTATCCTGTGTTAGTACGACTAGAGCAAGCAGGTACAAGAATCCTCCTTTCCCATGCTTTTACCCTTCTCTCTCTCTGTTTCTAAACTCTCTAGTTTCAGTTGGAGTCTGGTATTGTACTACTTAGTGCTCTCCTGGCTCAGCTATTTTGCTTGGGTCTTTCTGTGAGATACACCAATACCAATTTTGCCTGTAATTTGTTGGAGTGATGGGATTTACTACAAATGCAGTTTTATTTTGGTTTGTTTGGGGGTTTTGTTTGTTTGTTTTGTTTTGTTTTTGTTTTAATTTTTTTTTTAAAGCTAGTCTATACAGAGGTGATAATTTTTTTCTTTTTTTCCTTCTGAACACCTGTCCAGAGGGCTTCCCTCCAGGTTACAATTCTACCTCAGCACAAGGGAACTACCTGGAGGCCATAAATCTTTCATTCAATGGTAAGTTATGAACAATGGGTAAAAATACACAGGGGAAGAACCATTAAAGCAGCTGCCAATAAATGGGTGTTGACTTCTGTTGCCTGTTCCTTAACACTGTGAAGAGGAGGGGAATATTAGGTGGTTAAGTTATCATTTTCAGCCTCAAAAGAATTGGCTTGTGTGTTTCTGGAAAACCAGTGGCTCTCAAATAACTGACTATTGGGTATTTCAGGCTTCAGGAACCATTTACAGGGCCTTCTCAGCTGTGTATTTGTATGAGAAACTCTTGGTATACAAGTTGAAACTTTAAATTATGGAAGCATTTCAAAATCAGGTTAGATCAAACATGATTTAGGTGAACCTGATCCATCTTTTTTTAGCAGGGAGATGGATTTGATGGGCTGGAAGGGCTCTCCAAAGATATACTTTTTGTGATTCTGTACATCAGATGTTGTTCAGTCACCTTAACGGCTCCCATGAGAGGGAGCACAGGATGTTATTTAAATGATTAGTAATGGACTTTACCTTGTTGGGGTTTTTTGGGGTTTGTTGGTTTTGGGGTTTTTTTTGAGATGTTATAAAGGAAACATTAAGAATATGAGAAAAAATATTCCTTTTTATGTATCTTGTTCCCATCTTCTCTTCTGCCCTAACTCCTCTCTCTCCTGTAGCTTTATTAACATTTATCGGTTGGACAAGGCTATATACAAGCCCTCTCATGCTTGCATGTGCTTTGTGGAAGCTTGTTTAATACCACTGTTAACAGTCACTTCCTTTGCTCTGAAAAAAACCCAACCATCCAGCATCTTTTTTCTTTTAAAGTATTCCCTAATTCTTTCTCTTAGTGTTTGACAAGCATTACATAAACCGGAACTTTGATCGGACTGGCCAGATGTCTGTGGTTATCACACCAGGTGTGGGTGTATTTGAAGTTGATAGACTCCTTATGATTCTAACCAAACAGCGGATGATAGACAATGGTAAATAACTAGTAATACTGTGTAATCTTTATGAAGGCAAACAGATATATTTGGAAAAGCTCTAGCCTTTCCTTGCTATGAAAAAGTATCTGTTGTAACTTGTGTACTCTGGGAAGAGGGGTTACAGCTGGGAGACTTGTGTCTGCACTTCATATTGAAATGGGCAGATTTTTGGAGACCTTAGAGGCATTTAATTTCTTTTGTTTGTGATACAGAACTTCATCTGTCCATGCAGACCTTTCCCTTAAAGGATATTCTTGCATGACTTGCATTTGTTTAGAAGAAACATTTCTTATATCCCCACTGGCACTGTTGGTTTGTAACCATACCACGGGACTGTTAACTACCATTTTCAATATAATTACATCTTAAAATCTGGTATGAATACAAGTTGGGCCTTCAGCTCAAGTTGATGATCTGTTTTGGCTTAGTATATCAGTCGTGCTTGGTACATAGCTGAACTCTACTGTTCTTTGTTTACAGGGATAGGTGTGGACTTGGTGTGCATGGGAGAACAACCACTGCATGCTGTACCACTCTTTAAGGTAATGCATGCTTCTTTTCCCTTCTCTCTACTCCTACTAGAAATGTGACTGATTTTGTGACTAGTTGCTATGTTTCTGAATTACTCTTACAGCTCCATAATCGCTGTGGACCTGGCGACTCCAGATTGGGTGATGACTACAATATTCCACACTGGATAAACCATAGGTAGGTGAACTCTATCAGCCTTTGCTAAACACTTCTGCTTTATAATCTGTTGAATTCTATTCTTTCATTGTTTATTTCCTCTGCTCTCCTTGTGAAGCAAAGACATATATTACAATAGTCTTGCAGGATTAGGAATGTTCTTGCAGAACTCTGGGCATTAATGCAACGTGTCAGATATGATAGGCAATTTGCATAGGAAAAGGTCTTGATCTTAAGTTCTCTTTCCAGCTAACTTAGTTCTAGCCTTTAGCTGTGCTGGAAGGAAGTCAGGAAGCTAAACAAAAAATACAATCACTTCAACTAGATTGGTTATTAGTAAAACCAAATACATCTCAAATGGAGAGTTACAGGTAGAGAAAATGTGGATAACATGGATAAATGGTGGAACAGTTGCAGGAAACACTGAGGCTCAGCATTACACTGCTTCACTCTAAGACGTGATAGATTTCCTTTCTGCTTTCTGGTAAACATTCTGTGCCGTAATACTCTCTCTTCTTTCCCTACACATAGAGATCAGGGATCAGGATGAAAACTACCACTTCGTCTTCGGTTCTTGTTCTGCTGTAGGGTTATTTTTTTCTCTCTTTTAATACCTCCTTCTATCTGTATGCATTAATTGACTGTCCTAACCAATTAGCATTTATGGGTTTCTTATACCCAGTATTTTTGAGTGGCTGGAAGGCATCTGGTCTTTGCCATAGATGAAAAAGGTGTTTGAAGGCTTATAATAAGGCAGGATTTAAAAGATTCAGATAATAAGAAACAGATCTTAATGACTAAATTATTTCAAATGGGAGGAGGTCTGTAGTTTTCAAGTAGCTGATGTGAGTCATTATTGTCATGTAAATTAGGGAGAGAGTCATGTAAACTGCACAGTATGTATAGACAGTGAAAGTGGATACGTTTCTGTAGAAAGAATTGAATGGAGGAATGCAGATGTAACCATATTAAGAGGTCCAGACTGAGGCTGTATGGGAATCAAACACTGGTCTTTAAGGAAAGAGTAGCTTCTCTCAAGTTAATAATTTGTCGGTATTTTCCGTATGTCGTCTTATGCAGAGGAATGTATCCCCTTTTCTCCGTCTAAGCTCAAATTCACAGGCTGTTTGCTGTGGAGCTAACCAACTATGTTAAATTCTTAGAAGACAACTGAGCCACCCTGTTTTTCCTTTCAGTTTCTACACATCCAAAAGCCAGCTCCTGTGTAATAGTTTCACTCCACGGATCAAGCTGGCAGGAAGGAAGGTAGGTACCTTTCTGATTTATCTTGTCAGATAGCTTTTCTCAGCCAAGCATCAGAATCTTTCTAGCAAGTATTCAAACAGCTGTAACCAATCTGTGCTAAGAGACAGTGAAAGCAAAGCTGTAGTAATTGTTGTAGGGATTGTGAATGAGGGTCTAGTTTGTAGGTCTTTCCTTTCTAGGATGAAACTAGGTGAGAAATGTTTTAGCCACCATAAAAATTAGAGTTTCATTCTGTAATGAAGAATGTCATGGAGAGGAAGAAAGGTGTTGACAAAGATGTGTTTTTTACACAGGTCTGTGACCCCTATTGGTTTCTGAAGTGGTCTGGCTGCCTCACTGAGTCAGCAGGATAAAGTTTAAGTCTGATGCTTGATCACACTGGGGGATATTTCCTTAGAACATGCTGACTGTTTCCCCTCTCTCTGTCTTTTGTCTTGCTCTCTCTTTTTCTTTTTTTCTTTTTTCTTTTTTTTTTTGTCACTTCACACTTCCTTTGTTGGACCTTCCAGCCACTGACTGAGAAAGCAAAAAATAACCGAGATGCCTGTAAGTAATTCTGTTCTGGAATGATCTATCCCACTGGCTCCCAAACTAACGAACAGCTGTAGTAAGACAATGACATTTCAGTAAAAACATTACCCATGAGTTGTGGGAAGGGACAAAACCTTTAAAAGCACATAGTCATTATCCAGGATGTTAATGTGCATATGTCAGTTGCTACCTTGGCAAATAACTACTACGGAGGGGTGAGTTTCTGCCCTGGCTGCTTGTCACCTGGCTAGAGGAATAGATGGTGTCTGGCTGGTGTGCTAGCGGTACTGTTTGTGGGAGTAGGACAGGAGGGCGTTCACTGGCTTGGGATGTTGTCAGTGCTATGGCCACAGAATTACAGTGGGAGATACCTGCATTCTTCTAATACCACCTCATTTCAGGAAGGTGTATGTTCTATAAGTGAGTCTGTCCATTCTTTCAAAGGTGCTTTAAAATGTGCAATTCCCTCATGAGGGAACTCGAGGGACCTGTTCATACAAGGATTGATTTGTTGATTATTAATTTAATGTCTTGGGTATATGGGGGACAGATATTGGGGCCTCAGCAACCCTGATTCAGTGGCACCAACTTTGATAATTGAGGTGCTCCAGCTGTTCTGCTTGTGAGACTTTTATGTGTGATTTCTTTTGGAATAGACACTTTTCTTAGCAGTGAGAGTTGGATACTTCTAACTTGCAGATCTCAAACATTCTTGAAAGAGGTTCCAGTGCTATATGACTTCTGTTTCAGCATTAGGGGCTCCAAAAGACACTGAGAATGCCCTGCCTATCCAGGTAGATTATGATGGCTATGATGCCCAGGTGTTCAGACTGCCAGGCCCATCCAGAGCCCAGCGCTGTACTACTTTCAGGTAAGAGGCTTGTGAGTGTACCAGTTCTAGAGAAGCCATGTTATGGTTGATGCATAAAATGCTTTGAGAAATTCAAGGAGAATTAAGCTCCACGTGCTTACAGTTGAACAAAAAGCTTTATCTGTAGCTAGTATTTATGGCTGGTTGTCTGGTATTTTACTTCTAAGATAGCACGTGGCATCTAGGAAAAGGCATAAGTATACTTTTTCCTTACATCTTTAATTTCGTTTGAAGTAGAATGAAGCTAGTCTTCTTTGCTAAGTTCCTAGCAGATTTTGCAAGCTGGATAAGAAAGTACTTGCACAATAGACTTGCACAGAGTTGTAGAAATAGCATTAGGTTGATGTACTGCTTAGTAACTGGTGCTGAACAGAGTGGTGGGGAATCTTCCCTGAAAATGATGCCTTTCTGAATGAGAGAAGAAACAGAGAAGCTGAGTGCAGGTTCTCAAATATTCCATGGTCTTTCATCTGAGAAGAAAGGCTAATTATTCTCTGGTCCTGGCCAGATTCAGTGAACAACCTATAAATTTTAGTGCTTTTTCAGGAATATGGAATTGATTAATTTCTTTTGAAGTATTTTTTTGCTTTCCTCCTTTCAGTAGTATTGTCTAAATCTGAGGAAGCTGTGCATGTAGACATGCTTTTTAATATGAGCAGCTTGTAGAAATCCATGCTGGAAGATGCCAGTACAGTTTAATGTAGTTAATAATTAAAAGTCATTTCCCTATAGCTATGTGTTCCTAGCAATGTAGGCTTAGGTCTATTATCTTCTAGATCACATCAATATTACCGGCTTGCTCTGGTGTCTGTAGAATTGCATAAAGTCAAGCATGCTCTTTTCACAGCTGTTATGCTGGAAGCATTTTGATGTTCTGTTTTTCTATTGTACGATCCACAAAAGTATATAGTACCCACATAGTCAAAAAAATAGTGATAGCTTCCTTGTAGTCCTCTGGAGTTCACCTATTGAGTACTGAGTCTCTTACATGACTTGGGCCTGTTCAAGCCCCTTGATAACCCAGGAATTAATGTCTTTTTCATATCACTGGACATATCTGTTTATTTTCAGCAGGTCTGTGAGGGAGAGAGAAAGTCGTACCAGAAAGAGCTCTAGTTCCTATGACGTCTCATGCAGCCCTTCTCTGCAGAGCCGCACGCTGCCCCCAGAGGAGGTGAGGAGCCAGGCTTCTGATGACAGCTCACTGGGCAAGATCTCCAACATCCTGATGATCCCACGGCCTCATCTGCACCAGTGTGAAGTCAGCAGCTCTTTGGGCTATACCAGCACCAGAGGTCAGCCTAAGGCAGATGGGAAAGTACCTTAGGTGGTGAGAGGGGAGAGAGAAGATGGAAGTTTGTGTTGGCCACTGCCAGGCCAGCACAGGGGAGATGGTGCTTATATTAGCGTGCATGGTACACCTTTTCCGCAGCTTCAGCTACGGCTGGGTGTGTGCTCTCACTTTGTTATCCTTGTCTAATTCCATTGCTTTTTTTTTTTATTGGCTTGTCCTAAATAGAAATGTCCTGACACTGATTTGCTCTTTTCCCTTGTCTATTGCCTTCTTTAATATTTGACTATTCTCCTGTGCCTGCCTGCAAATGTGGACATATACAAGTGACTTTTTATTATCCAGGTCACCTATAATTTATCAAATGAGAATTGGCCTTAGTAACGAGCCCTGGGGGACCCTGCTTATAACTTCTCTCTATAGGGATTTGTTGTCATTAAGAGTCACTTTCTGGATCCTTCCTTTTGACAATGTACTGCTGAACTATCTTGGTGTGTTAGCAGTGCTGGCAGTCTCCTTTCTTTCCTTCCAGTTTAATTTTGTTCTCAGACAGTAAGCGGTATCTTCTACAGGCCCAACTAATTTCTAGGTAAATTGTATTCCTCCTGCAATTGCTTGATCTTCTGTAAAATTCTGTCCCTGAAGGCTCTTTATGGGGTTTTTATGTCATGCTGTATGACACCTGATACCATATTCATCCTGTTACAGGAACTGGATTTACTGGTGTGGAACTGCTATCACACAGCGTACTTCACATTACATTTACCTTTCATGTTTTCTCCTGCTGTCAGTTAATATATACTATTTTTTTTGTATTTCTGTTACTCCTTTAGTTCGAAGGATAGCCTTGTGACCCAGCTGAAGGTGTGCAACTGGATGGCGATGTGTGTGGAATAGGACTGGTGGGGAGGGAAGGGTCAGAATAACTGAGTGTTTTCACATGTTCTAGTTGACAGTATAGAGTGGTAAATGAGACCCTTCTCTTTGGGATTTCTGTTTATTGAACAGAGTAATTGCTACTTAGTCATCTGGTGTATTTCTCTCTCCTATTTCTAAATGACTGCACTTCTTTTCTACATTGAATAGTAGTGACTAACTGCTAGCTTGCTGAGATTGCGTCCCATGTCTTCTGGAAGTAATCCCTTATTTCAGTGGTCAAATCTGAATGTTACAAAAAAGGCATATGTTGCTCAGTTGTAGCTTCTGCTGTGTTTTTGCCTGTACATCTCCTGATGTACGAAACTCATCCTGAAGTTTCTGGTGTGTCAGTCTTTTGATTTCTCAGGAATTGTCAAAGCTCTGAGTAATTCTTCATAGTTGACTTAGCAAGTGGTTTCTCTATGGCTTCATTTAGTATAAAGTGACACAGTATACAGCAGTGCTGTAATGGCAGATGAAATAATACTCTCTCTTGTCTGGATTCTTGTTTATGTTGTAACTTGTTTTCAGCTTCTCTCCCTGCCTACTCCTCAGCTCTCCTTATTCCCACTTACCCTGCGGAATCGTTATATCCCTAAGCAATTAATTCTCTTTTGCTTGGCTTCTGCGTGATCTCATGCTGACTTTAAGTTGTGTTTTCTAGATGTCCTTGAGAACATGCTGGAGTCTCAGCAACGTGACTCCAGTGCCCCTGGGAGGTTCCATGTTGGCAGTGCAGAATCCATGCTGCACATTCGGCCTGGGGGATATACACCCCAGCGAGCACTGATAAACCCGTTTGCCCCATCTCGCATGCCCATGAAACTTACATCTAACAGGAGGCGCTGGATGCACACTTTTCCTGTGGGTAAGTCTGTTTCATAGCATATTAGATTGGTGTTACTTTTTCCTTGTCTAATCATTAACACAAGAGAACCGATGTGAACTCTTGTGTCTTGAAGTACTCTGTGCTGTAACAGAGGCTGAACAAAGTGTATAAGCTTGATAAATCAGAGATCTTTTTTTTTTGAAAATATTACCATCTGTTGGCAAACTTGCAGCATCAGGTATTGTGGAACAATCTTACAGTAGATGGAGGCTGTTGAAGTGAACTGTAACACTAATTTGGGTTGACTTTCAGGTGCTGAATTGTTCTCATATTTGTTTAATGCCTTGTAAGTAGGCCCTCCAAAATGTTTAGAAGAATGTTCTCCTTCGCTGGCTTCAGAGAAGATGCCAGGGGTTCAAGTCTTTGAAGAGTTCATAAAGACACTTTCTTAATTTCCATTAGTTAGCATTGCATATTTGTTGACAAAAGGAGGGTACAAGCAACTGAGGAATCAATTCAGATGTGGTGATTAATGATCAAACTGTAACTGTGTAGGTCCATCAGGAGAAGCTATCCAGATCCATCATCAAACCCGTCAGAATATGGCAGAAATGCAGGGCAACGGGCAGCAGGATTTGACGCATTCCTCTGCTGAGCTGCTGGAACTGGCTTACCACGAGGCAACTGGCAGGTGAGGTCCTTAGGATGAATCTGTGTAGACTTTGCATGAACACCCCTTTTCCTTAAAATTTTATATATGTTACAGTAAGGCAGCTACAGATTGTGATCTTTAAGTTTAATAATATGCTGTATCAGTGCCACATATGCAATATATACTTTTATTTTGAGATATAAAGCTCTTTTGGCAAGGCTGGAGATGGTTTACCTCCCCTAATTTGGTGAAGATGGTTGTTTATCACATAGGGCTTGCAGTGCACATGCAATACAATGCATCATTCATGGAATTGTTCAAAATTGCCTTATAAAAGCCTGTGTCTTTAAATTTTGACTTATTATCCCAATAGCTGTGACCATCATCCTGGAATAGAACATTTTTTAGCACAGGGCATAGCTTTGCCTCACAGTAACTGTTGAGCAATTTCAGTGCTATCCATTCAGTCCTGTCTTCCCCGTGCTGATAAGAAATACAGCCATCATAAACATCAGGGATGGATTGCAAATGAAAGAAAGTACCTGTGTTCGTAAACTAGTTTTCTTTCAAAAAACAGGCTTTGGTCAGTGTTGGGAGCTTATATTGATTGTTGGCTCCAAGAAGAGAAAAAGATCCCAGTGTTACTGGATGTGGCATAGTCGTGGGGAGGCTGTTTTTACAGTGAGAGAAATTAGATCATTCACTTCACCTAGGCCATTTTTCAAGCTGCACAATTGTTCTCCAATCTCCAGATAGTCTTACCTTATCAGGTTTTTATCTGATTATTATTTTATTGACAACATTTTGTCTGTGTTTTTCACTCATTATTAAATGTTGTTTACCAAAACCATTTTGTAGCTTAGGGAACTTTAGAATTCCCAATGAGTTTGTTTCTTTCATCGTTAACTTTGGTATCTTTCCAGCTATGTGTTTCTTTCCTCTTGTATGCTTATAGAAATTCATGTTACATACTGTTTCTGGATGTCCAGAGTGAGTACACTGCTGGTATACTCTGCCTTTTTAATTTTCATGGTTTTTTCCTGCTATCTTCAAGAATTCCTTCAGGGGATTGCACTGCCTAATTAGTCTTTCATGTTGGTTGTTTTTTCTCTTTTATAGGGAAATTGTTGTCCTGTCTTATACTTTGTATTGTCCTTTAGAATACTCTAATCTCTTTCTGTGTTGCATCATCCTCACCAACTTTGTTCCCTAGTTCTACTTTAAAAAAAAAAAAAGATTGCCTTTTTATTACTTCATAAGTACATCCAAGTGTGGTAAAGTATCTTGTCATTAACGCCAATCTCTTGTGTCATTCTTGATAATTCTTTTTCTGGATCTCTTTGTCATCTCTGTGGATGATGGACTCATCCAAAGCAATTTGCTCAGTCTGGAATATTGGTTTTGTAGACTATGAAATCAGCTCTGTAAATAACTAGCTAAGTTTTATTTCTCTCCTGGGAGGTATGCAAGTAGCTGGTTGTCCACTGTCCTGCAAAGACAGTGCATTGGTTATTGCTAGAGGCAAAGACCAAACATGTATGGGCAGATATGGAATATTGTTATGGCCATCTCTGTGCTGCTTTTGTGCCTGTTACCATCTCTGCAAACATCATTAAGAACATGGTTTCACCACTGACTCAGCTGAGATGGCAGGCTGATTACTTGTTATTTGTTATATCAGCCCTTGTTAAAAGCAAGGAGTGGCATGAGTGAGGAAAGTTTGTATAATACAGGCTATTTTGTTTTTCTCTAGGCATATCAGCTCTCGGCATCCAGGTGACAGTGCCTCTTTCCTGAGCTTCAGCGGAACAGAAGAGTACTCTAATGGTCTGGCTGGCAGCAACGGTGCAGGTAATAGAGCAATGATAGAGCATGGAGTTGGGAGAGAAGGCCCTTCCTTATTAGCAGTGACAAAGTAGTAGAGCCAGAAGTCATGGAAGGTGGGCAGGCCAGGCATTACAAAGTAGAAAGAATCAATAATGGAAAAACAGTTTTCAACTTTGAGTGATCTGTTAATGCTCTTACTTGGACTTTTTGGTGTGTGGTAGCTTTTTGGGTTGGGTGGTTGTTTTTTGGGTTCTTTTTTGTTTGTTTAATGTGGTTCTATTTCTCTAGGTATGTCTTATAAACTTTACTATAGTAAGATGCTTATTGTTTACATATGATAAGCTCTCAGGCAGTTGCTTAGTTCCTTAACAACAAAGCACTGACAACCAGACACAAAAAATAACTAAATATGCACTGGTATTGTTCAGAACTTCTTTTTCTGGGTGAGTTTGCCCTAAGGTGTCACCCTTTGGATTAAGAAACTTGTTTGAATATATATGTATATTACATATACAAGCTGATGGAAAGAATAAAGCTTGGTCCTATCTAGGTTTTGAGAGAAGCTGTAAAAAAACATGTTTATTTTGTGTGGTAAGTTCTGGGATTCAGTGTTTTCTAGCATTTTTTGTCATTATCTACAAAAGCACTTTCTCTAGATTTTAGGCATTTTGACCATGGCGCTGCTTATACTAAATGTTATTCACATAGCCTGAAATATTTCATCACGTTTTTGAGAGAAGGCACATGTCTGTACTTTCAGTTGAAGATTAGCACTGTCTTTCTTACCTTACCCAGACCCCTGAATTAGTGGAAATTCTCAACATTTCTTTTGAAGCCTGTAATTGGAACAATATGCCACACTAAGCGTTCTGTTGTGTTGTCTGTTTTTTTGTAACCTACTTCCTGATTTTACGGACATGTTTTTTTAGATGGGCACGTGGAAAAAAATTGGATCATTTGAACTACAGCATTCAAGACTTATGTTCTTTTTTTCAAAACCAATTCAAAGATTATTAAAAAAAAAATCACCCTTCTGAATTACATTTGGATGAAAACAATTATGTTTTCCCCTATGCTCATACCTTGAAGAGCCATAAAGAAGTTAACAGACTTAATTTTCTTGTGTTCACGTAGTCTCATTTAAAGTGATTTTGTTCTGTTGTTTCCTTCTGTGAATTTAATCTGAATACATTTCATTTTCTTGCTTTACTTTTTTTTTTTCCCCTGCCTTCCAGATAAGCTGTTTGTTCTTCCAATTGCTAAATTGCATTTCAGCTGTTGGATACAATTTGCACAACGTAGATGCAGAGCATATCCTGGCAATAAACATGCTTGCATTTTATAGAAGTCTTTTGTGTCTGTAGATTGGATATAAATCACGTATGTGGTGGAAGTTAAGCTGTGCCTGTCTTTGTGACAGTGGTTATGAGCACCTTCCCTGAAGAAATGCCCTTAGCCATCTGTAGCTACCACACTGTGACTCAGTGATTTGACTTATGTTTCCTCCCTTATGGTTTGAGTCACCTATGAAATGAAACAGTTTGGTTTTGTTTTTTTTTTTTAAATTTCCAAAAATATGATTTTTTCAGTTCATCTGGTTCTCCTCTGCTGCCCACAGCATGTTTTGCTGCAACATGGGCTTCACAGTGAAAAATCACCCCATCTATTTATGCTGACATTCAGTATGTTGTCTCTATTGTCCAGCAGATGGTAGATGACAGTTCAGAGCAAATAAATCTCGTTGCAATTCCCTAACTAGATGGCAGATGGCATCAGTGGAGTTGGTGAAAGATTAATGCCAATTTGAGCCAGCTCCTCTGCTTTCTACTGGCATCATCATGGAAGCAGATAACCAGCCTTTCTGTTAGTAAATGCTATTTAGAGTAACATCTATGATGTTGATATCAATTTCCTGGATAAATCTACATAAACTAGTTTCATAAAAGTGGCTTCTTCTAAATATTTGGAGGCTTCCTGAAATTTGTATTTTGATAAATGCATTTTAAGCTGGCAATTTTTCTTGTCTCCTTAGCTGCTTGTTTCCTTTTATGTGCCACAACAGCTGTTTATACAGCTACGTGGTGAACCAGCTCAGGGAACTGATCCAAATGAAGAGTAACTGGGTTTTTTTCTTTGCCGTATGGATTGTTTCACCATAGCTGCATAAATATTGGTGCAAATACAGCAGACAGATGTGAAATGGGGAGTAGGAAGAACTGGTCAAGGGGTACCCTAGCATGATGTTGGCTTGGTGTTTACTGAGTTGTAGTTTTAGTATCTGTTTTCCAGGTTAGTGGGCTGCTTAGAATGAATCCATTTGATAGTGAGGAAAATCATAGTGTCTTAAGTCCTTTTCAAAACTTGAACATAAATTTTCATTAGTCTTAAGTCCGTTATTAGTCTTAGTTTAGTATAAACTGAATTTTGCTCAAAAACTGAGCATCTCTTCGATAGCTATCATTTTGTCTCCCTTCACAATGAATAAAAACTTCCTTACTATTCTTTTAGTGAAGTGTGAACTAAGGTATGTCTTGCAGGTTGAAACATAATGGAAGTTGCTGCCTTTTGAGAACATGGTAGTTTTAAACAGTCTGTAGTTAATATATTGGACCTATTTAGGGGAACTGAAGGCTTAATTAATATTTTTCAAATTTTCAGCCTGGCAAGGGATAAAGAGGTAGTTTGTATTTGCTGAGTCAAGAAGATCAACAGTTTGTTTTGTTTCCTCCCCACCCCTTGGCAGAGAGCTGAAATGCGTACTGGTAGTTTATGCCTAAAAATATTGGAATTGGAGTAAATCTGTGTTGTGATTTTCATAAATCACTTAGACTCTTTAGAGTCTTAGATAATTAGAATCTTATGCATGGGTTCTCTTCTACTGAGTCAGACTGCTACAATTTTCTTTCTTGCTGCTCCTGTGTATTATGAAATTCTTCCTCTTAACTTATCCTGTGCTCATAAAATCAGAAAACCAATAAAAAAGATCCTGGTTTTGAGTACTGGATGTATTTAAAAGTACTTAGCTACTGAGACCCTGAGATTAGCAAGCTAAATGATTACAGGTGACTCTTCTTTATTATTTGCTTTTTTATGGTATCTACTTTTCAAGATGTGTTTCACCATTTCAGGGAGGTTGTTTTTGCTTGTTTTTTAGCTACTGAACACTTCTAATGAGATACTCGAATTTCATCAAAGATGTCTTTTTTTACTCATTAGTTGGCTTTTTGTATTTTTCTGCTGTGCAGAACCCTGAGTTCTTTCTAAGGAGAAAAATGCCATATTCTTAAAACATTTGCATGCTTTTGATTTATTTTTATTTGAAATGAAAGTGAAGTGCACAATTGCTTAAAATAAAATACATATTTCTTTCTTGTAGGGACTAACCTTAAAACTCAGAACAAGGATTCCTTGGAAGATGCTGTCTCTAACTCTCCAGATCCAAGTAAGCAGGAGAAAGGTTTGGAAAAGAGTTTGCATAGGTGGGAAGATAGGGAGGGAAAGGGCATGTACATATATAGAGGCATCAGGAGGTGGTAGGCGAGAAACTGAGGAGCCTACTTGGCTTTTGGCAGTATTTTATTTTGCCCTGCAGTAATTTGCAGGTTTTCCCTGTACTGTGTGTCTCACTGTGATTGCAGTTCTATATCTCTTAAGAATATATGAAACTGGTTGTTGTATTACATCTGAAATTCTTTCCTTACCAGGCACTATTATGCAAAAAGCTAAAACTGCTGAACTCTTATCTGCCTCTCAATAGGAAAAATTTACTTGGCACCAGCTAACTGAAGCAGAAGTAGTACAGTCAGTTTCTGATTTTGTTACCATTTACTGAGAAATATCTGTCTTCATCTAATACAGAAATAAGTGTGTGACTGCTTAAGAAAACTTTTTTTTTTTCCTTATAGCGGTCTGTCCTGTATTACATTCTTGTACAGTGTTCCTGCCATTAATGTTAACATTTTTATAGTAAAATAACTTTCTGTCTGTAAGATCTCTATGGCAAGATGTTAAGAAATAGTAGCTGGCCAAGTGCCTTGATATAGATCATTTGAGGCAGGTTAGAATGTAGTGCAGTAGTGAATTGAAGATTTGATATAATTTAGTTAGCTTTTGCTTTTTAATGTCTAGTTTTAGATCTCTAATCTCAAAATTGCAACATAACTCTAGGAAAGGGTGTGGGGAAAGATTGCTTTTCAAGTCACTATTTTTCTGGTCTTCCCACTCCTGTGGATCTGTCTTCTGTTTTTGTAACTACAGAAATACTCCCTTTTCTGCTGTTGTACTATTCCAGAAAGAGGCTGGTCTGTCATTCTTTCTCTCCTCATCCCTAGCTCTTTCTGCAGTTGTCTAGGATGCAAAGCTGGTCTTGTTCAGACTTGGAATGTTGATCTGTTTTATTAATAATGAGTAACTGCACCTGACTCGCTGTAATTTTGAAAGAGTGGTGGCTATGTCAGCTCTAGCTTTTCAATCAAGAGAAAATTAAATGTATTAACTTTGAATGCCATTTGCATGATGGGATTGAATTAGCATGTGCACTGCATTGTTTAACAAACTCTGTCTCTTTCTCTCCCTCCCTTCTTCCCGTCCTACTTTCCTTTTCCCTTCCCATTCCACCCCCTTTTTGTCCCTGTTGACTTTATGCCAACTCTGTTTCTGTCCCTCATTCTAACTTTCCTCTTCACACATTTCTTTCATCTTCCTCTGCACCCTGTTTTTTCATGGGTGACCATATATACCCCCATTGTCTGCCCCCCCCAATGATACGACGAGGCAGTTCTGACGCTGTCTGCTCCCCCCGTAGTGCCAGGCTTCTGTTGTACAGTTGGAGTGGACTGGAAATCTCTCACTACTCCGGCATGTCTCCCTCTTACTACGGACTACTTCCCTGACCGTCAGAGTCTGCAGAATGATTACACTGAGGGTTGCTATGATCTCCTCCCAGAAGCTGACATTGACAGGTTTGGCCAGCACCTTCTCTGTAAAGTAACTTGCATTGATTCAAAGCGCTTAGGGCGCAGTTGATGGAAGAGAAACTGTACAAGAGAAAGACGAATTGCTAACATCGTTAGCAGCAGAATGCTTAGATTTTTCTCTTTTCAGTGGTAACTTTGCACCTTTTCTGATGTTACCATCTGACAGTATCGTGTTCTGCAGATTTTATGTTATAAATTTTTTGCGTACAAAACTTTACATCTCTTGTTCTGTTGTGTTTCAATCAAAAAAAATCAACCTCAAGCTATTATTTTTGTTAACCTATTTTCTAGAAAGTATTTTGGAAACAGTAAATGAGCAAATGCATGTGTATACACAGTGATTGAGATGCTTATCCTCACTTTCAGGGATCTTAGTTTAAAGAATCTTGGTGGAAAACAGTGTTAGTGGGATAAGTAGAACTTCTTGGCTTCTCTTGGAGGTCTCTGGTAACTGTTCCTTAATAGGGTTGGTTTGGTTTTTTTCTGAAGCTGTCTCATCTTCTTAAACACTTTTCAAACTTGCCATAACTTGTAAGACATCAGAAAGACCTGTTCACATTGCTGCCTTATGGGAATAAAACAGAAATATTAGTCAGAGTGATTGAAATGCACAGGAAATAGCAGGATTAATGAAGAAATGTCAAATGTCCCTTTATAGCAGGAAAGTGAGGTTCAGAGCAGAAGTAGTTGTAATAAGATGCCATAGTGATGTGTCTTTTAATCTCTGTGTGCTCTAGACTTCCTGCTGTGGGAGAGGGTGGAGCATTGCCTGCACACTTGCAATTCTGAGCTCTCCTGAATGTTTACAAACTGCACAGAGATTCTCTGCAAAATGCTGTAAAAGTGATCATTGGTGAATTTAGTGGAAGTTTCACAACTGTTGTAAGCAAATTTGTTACTAGTTGCCAAACTGCTTTCAAAGGCATTAATAAGTATTGCCAGACAGCTAATTACCACCTGTTTAAAATAGAAAGGTACCCATTTTTCTCTCCTGTTCCTGCAGGTTGGTTTTCACAGGCAGAGGGCTCCACTTGCACAGAGCCCAGTGCAGGCATAAATCCTCAATCGGGAAATGCAGAGCTAAGAATAGGTGTGTAGTCAGCTTCCTTATTCTAGTCTGCTTAACCTTTGTGTTCAGGAGAGATGAGGAAGGAGTGCAGATGACAGCCCAACAGGTGTTTGAGGAGTTTATTTGTCAGCGTCTCATGCAAGGCTATCAAATTATTGTGCAATCCAAACCACAGAAACCAGCCACAACTGTGCCACCCCCGCTCAGCAGCAGTCCCCTTTATAGTCGAGGTGAGTGACTTCGTATTGACAATTCAGTCTTTTGTCTTTCTGTCCTTCTGCCAGTCCCAGTAACCCCTATGAATTGGGCATAGATGCTTATTGAAGCCCTCTGTTCTTTTTTTCTTTCTTTTTTTTTTTTTTTTTTTTTTTTGGTGTGGTTTTGTGGTTTTGTTGCTGTTATATGAAAATCTTTGCTGGGGGAGAGCCTGATCTGGGGCAGCACAAACAACTCAGCTGCACCGTGAAGGGACAGGTGCAGGACTTTTGAACTGTAATAAGAAACTGGCCTCATTCATGATGGTGAACCCAAATGAAATATGGCTTGAGTGCTGTTTGGTTGAATACATCTTAAACACAATTCATATGATGACTGCAGAAGACAGACCTAAAGCTCCCAACTAGAAGCAGTTTCCCAACTCTAAAATAACTGTGAAGGTTCCATGTAGACAAGTAAAACTTCATTGTCCTGAAACCATGAGTCAGCTAAACCTCATTAAACCCCAGAGGACTGGAGTGGGTTAAGTGGGTATCATATTCCTTTGAGAGAATCTGACTTACTGTTTGACTTCTGCCTTTTTTTCTGGATATTCTCTAGACAAGTCAGCATGATACAGTGTTCATAGAGCAGGGAATATACATGAATAGGATATGATTGTTATTCACTGGTTTGGGAACAGGCAGCAAGGCTCCTTTGGTAAAGTGCCGAGCTTAAGTGGTTAGTTCCAGGAATGAAGCACAGAGAGGAAGCGAAAGTGGAGCCCAGCTTTACCATCATACCCACCAGTTTCTCAGCACTTCATATTGACTGTTCTCTAGTTGTCCTGACTAGAGAAGGTCTATATTTGTCATGTATGAATTGTGAATGTCCCCCTTCTTCAGTTGTGATAGTAGGAAATCTTAACTGTAAGAACAAAAGGCTCATCGTGCATGTGTTCCTTAAAAAGGTGGCCTGAAAGATGGCTTTTAGTTTGTCTTGAGTTCAGAAGCCCAATTCTAGAGTCTCTTTCTATAGGTACCGTTTGTTGACAAAGGTCTGACTATTGCAGTAAGCTGAAAGGGGGTATGTTTTGCTTTTTACAATTAGGTCTTGTATCAAGAAATCGACCTGAGGAAGAAGATCAGTACTGGCTGAGTATGGGCCGTACTTTCCACAAAGTAACACTAAAAGACAAAATAATTACTGTGACTCGATACCTGCCAAAGTGAGTATCTCTGAGCTGTTTGCTATCAATGTTCTGATGAACATGCTTTTCCAGCTGTCTGTACTTGCTTGAAAGAGCAGACTGTAGAACCTTCTT
This sequence comes from Buteo buteo, assembly GCF_964188355.1. Taxonomy (NCBI): domain Eukaryota; kingdom Metazoa; phylum Chordata; class Aves; order Accipitriformes; family Accipitridae; genus Buteo; species Buteo buteo. The sequence goes on along the minus strand of NC_134181.1, from coordinate 39,596,881 downwards.
TCTCTTCAGGAGATGAAAGAGAAGCACTGCTATTGATGATGCTGAGATTAATGTTTGTGTCTTCTCTTTTAGGTATCCATACGAATCTGCTCAGATAAACTACACTTACAGCTTGTGCCCGTCACACTCTGACTCTGAATTTGTCTCTTGCTGGGTAGAATTTTCCCATGAGAGACTAGAAGAGTACAAGTGGAATTACTTGGATCAGTATATCTGCTCTGCTGGCTCTGAGGATTTCAGGTGAGATCTCCTTTTCCATCCAGACTGTTCTGTGTCCTAATTGCCTCTTTTCCTTTTTGACCTAAAATTTCTTCAACACGTTCAACCCACAAATGCTCAATGCTCCAGGGAGAGTAACTGGCCTGCTTTCACTTGTATGGTGCTAGCAGCTGTTGCCTTGTAGGAATCTTACTCTGTTGCTGTTGCATTCTCTGATCTTTGATACAAAGTCTTGATTGCAGAATTCAGCATAAACTATTTTTTTTCCTCTGCTACAAATGCAAAGAAATACGATGGCATTTTGTACCACACAGAGGCTTTTCTTGGCTTCTTACTCATTTCTGGATCTGACTCAAAACTTCCATTTAGTTTGAATCTGTTGAAGGCTTGCTTGAGTCCTAGGCTTAGCTTGACTGTAGTCCTACTCCTAAGCTATGCAGAGCAGGGCTTCTTATTAGCAATGTGGAATATCTCCACTAGTATCAATATCCTTTTTGATATCTTCTCTCAACAAAACCTATCTTTGTTTCTTTTCACGTCTCAATCAAAATGTTTCCTACTCTAATGTGTACCTTTAAAATTCCTTTTTCTTTGCTTATTTTTAGAGAAAAAGTTGTTGTAGCCTATCTTTTACAGAAAAGAAAATATATTTCTATGATACAATTACTTTGAAGATAGCCTTGTTCTGTCTTTTGCCTGTGAACTTTTTAATACTTCACAGTCATACTCATATTGCTGACCATTTGTTTGCATATCTGCTCTTTCTCATTCAGGGACAGCAGAATGAGATTGTCACTACTCACTGAAATTTACAGCAGATAGATATGTATTTTACTTACTGTAAAATCCTTCATAGGAAACTGTGCTGAACTCTCTCCTGTCTTCCGTGTTCCTTCAGCCTTATTGAGTCACTGAAATTTTGGAGGACCCGCTTTCTGCTTCTGCCTGCCTGCATCAGTGCCACAAAGCGCATTATGGAAGGAGAAGTGCACTGCGATGTGTACGGTGACAAGCCCCGTTCTGATGAGGAGGAGTGGCAGCTCCTGGATGGATTCATTCGCTTTGTGGAGGGTTTGAACCGCATTCGTCGACGCCATCGATCTGATCGAATGATTCGAGTGAGTCAGCTTTTAGTTGGGTGAGAAGCTGAGTTTGAGTTTTATCTGAACCATCTAATGAAGCATTAGCAGAGACACTTTAAGACAATCCCAAGCAAGTTGGAGGGTATATGTGTGTATGTGTGGGTAATCCATGCATAAAGCATAGTGCTGATTAATGTACTATTTCAGATTTCAAATAGTATGGCCTTGCTAACACCTTGCTATTCTGGAACTAATTACATTTACCTGGAATGTGTATCCCGTGCTGCTGTGGCTGGAACCAGAATCAGAACAGTTAGCTCACTCAATGAGAAGCCAAGCTCTTCTACATAGCAAAGCCATGCCTTAGTCTGTTGGTGCTCTGTTTTTTCCTCAGCTGATGTTCTCTTACTATAAGCCTGATGCCACCTCTTTGCAAATGTGCATTGCTTTGTGCTGTAGGTGTGGTTAGCCTGGACATGTTATTGCACCTTATGATGCAGATAATTGATAAAAAGGGATCTGTGAGGTAGTTAAGCTGGTAACTTCTAGCTGGGTTGGCTGCGTGCTGCAGACTTAGGAAATGGATTGTGAAAAGAGAACCATATGGGTGAATTCCTGGTGAACAGTAGTTTCAAGAAGGTGATGAGAAACTGGTCAGCGCGTATGAAATTCTTTTCCAATTCACACGCAGAATGGCGTAATCTATTTCAGAGCAAATCCACCTTTTCCAAAATAACATCCATTTTATTTTGAGATAGCATCCACACAAGACTCTAGGCTGTTCCATTTCTTGTATACCTGTGGTTTAACTCCCTTTTTAAAGTGTACCTATTAAAGACCTGCTGACGTGAGGTGTTGTGTTCTTGCTTACTAGTTAAGCCCAGCTTGACTAAAGTCTGTGCTTTCATTTTTTCTTTGTTAGAAAGGGTCTGCCATGAAAGGCTTGCAGATTGCTGGTCCAATTCCCACCCACTCTCTGGAGCAGTCTGGGCCTCCCATTGGGAAGAAAGGAACCTCAGCACTCTCAGCTCTGCTGCAGATGGAAGCCAGTCAGAAGTGAGTCTCTACAACTAGGCTGTGTGAAGAGCACTGGGACATCCTTCCTGTGTATTCCACCTGGGCTGGCTAAAACAGATTTGGGGAACTTTGCCTCAAAAAGGGATGTGGGATCCTGCTTCTTTAGTATCCTTGTGGCAGGCAGGGCTGGGGAAATACTGGTTTTTTCCAGTGACTTCCTTGTGTTATGTTTCCATTAATAGAATACATATCAAAGACTAGAAAGGAACATGGAGACTAGAGAAGTGAATGTCCAGTAATTTAGAAAGAGCATCTTTTAAAGTAGCATTTTGTCCTGGTTTCAGCTGGGATAGAGTTAACTGTCTTCCTAGTAGCTGGTACAGTGCTATGTTTTGAGTTCAGTATGTGAAGAATGTTGATAACACTGATGTTTTCAGTTGTTGCTCAGTAGCGTTTAGACTATAGTCAAGGATTTTTCAGCTTTTCATGCCCAGCCAGGGCACCTGACCTAAACTGGCCAGCGGTGTATTCCATACCATGTGACGTCCCATCTAGTTTAGGAACTGGGAAGGGGGGGGCAGGGAATCGCAGCTCAGGGACTGGCTGGGTGTCGGTCGGCGGGTGGTGAGCAATTGCCCTGCGCATCATTTGTACATTTCAATCCTTTAATTACTACTGTTGTCATTTTATTAGTGTTATCATTATCATTATTAGTTTCTTCTTTTCTGTTCTATTAAACCGTTCTTATCTCAACCCAGGAGTTTTACTTCGTTTCCTGATTTTCTCCCCCATCCCACTGGATGGGGGGGGAGTGAGTGAGTGGCTGCGTGGTGTTTAGTTGCTGGCTGGGGTTAAACCATGACACATTTCAGTCCATTACACATCAGATTTGTCATCTGTCTGTGATTTGCCAGTACAGTTGTATCCACATAAGAAGAGCTTAGCTGGGACATACGTGTACACAAATACATGACACCAGTTGAGTGGTCTCAGTATAAACACTGGGTAACAAACAGAGCCTAAAGAAAATAGCTTGTTTGCACTGATAACATCTATTAAAATACCTGTGAAACTTCTGAGGTTCTTTCTCAGTATTGATCTAGAATGGTTCAAAGAAACTCAGAGTACTAATACCAGATATGCTGTAAACACAATTTAAAATATTGTTGCTGTTAAATACATAAGAGATTTTAATATTTTTTTAATAAGGTAGTATTACGCATGCATAATAAAACTGAGTAAGTTCAAGTGTCCATGTTGTTTATGTGGGGTAAAAAGTACTTACAGAACTTTGGATTGACTCTGTGCTTCAGACTGTGGGAAAGCAAATGTCTGAAAATGCAGTAGTACCTCTCTTCAACAGTTGCCTCCAGGTGGAAGCTGACACAGAGTATGTTTGAACAAACTCTGCATTCCTTCCTTTTGTTTTAGGACACTGGGGGAGCAGCAAGCAGCAATGCTTTCTGGGAAGAGCTCTGGGCAGCCTTCAGAGAGTGGGAGCATTGCTATCACACCTACCTATATGGACAGCCCTCGTAAGGTAAAGACTTTCTGGTGTGTCTTTAGCTACCATTTTTACATAAGCATTTGTCAAATAATAGAAGGTTATTTCTCTAAGCACATGGCTACGTCATACTACATCTTACTCTCTAATCCAGCAAGGACTGGTCCTGGACCAAGGATGCTCTTAAGGCTTTGTGCGCAAGGGTGTAAGAAGAGGTTGGGGCACAGCCATCCTTCAATTCTTTAACACTGTGACAATGAGATAGAATCCCTGGGATGCTATCTCATTGTGTTTTGCTAATTTAAGTGGTATTTGTTAATTAGTCCATTTCCTTTTCCGGTAGCACATTTCATTTCAGTCAGGGTTTGATTTTTAGATTTAGTAGTACAGCGCTGTCTGCATCTGTATGAAGGCTGTCTTTAAGAGCAAAATCAAGCTCTAGACCGTGACTGTGTGAGGCTTCAGTGGAATTTTAACAGCAGGAACTCCAGTCACTTGCATCTGCTTAGAGGAGAGGATGTGTTCCTGAGTAGTGATTTAGATGTAATTCCTTCACTGGCTGGATTCCAGGCTGGAGAAAACTGTCTTCCTGGAGCTCTGTTCAGACACTTAAAGAAAAGACTGTGCTGTCTCTCAGCCTTCCTGTCAACTGTCCTGTGAGTGCCAGGAGGGCAGAAACTCCACCTCTAAGTCCAGCCAGAAGTACTTGAATATTTTTCTGTATTCTGGCATGAAGGTCTTTCAGCAAAAGTAACAAGGAACTGAACGAAGATACAATCCCCAAGTGTGACCTGTCTTTGGGTTCAGCAGTTGAAGTATTGCAAAGAAAAAGTTCTCAGATTCCCCACTATCAACTTAACCATCGCTTTCAGTGTTTTTCTCTTAGCATCTAGTGTTTTGACATCCACCCTTTTCTGCCACCACCTAGGAGGGACAAGTGTTGTGTTACTCTGGAGACCTGGATAAGTGATAGAGTAACTGTAGTCATCTTAGTAATAGACACCTATTTGTAGAATGAGAGTGTTTCCAAAACACAGATGAGATTCTGGAGCAGGTCATGCTAGGCTTGGAAAAAATAGGCGCAGAAATTGACTTGAGGCATGTTTGCAAACTTCCAGATCATAATTCAGGCTTTGCATTCTCCTCTTCTACCATTTTGGAAAATTAACTTCATCAAACTTCCCTCTTTAAATACAGAAATTGTAAATATGTCTTTCTACCAGTAAAACCGGTGAAAATTCGACATAGGACACAGAACAGAAGCATGTTGTGCCTGGTTGTTCTGTGGGGCAGAGGGAAAAAGGCAAAATGGGCTTCCGTAGCAATAGCACACTGGTGTGTTGGAAACAAAGTAGCAGACTTTGTGCAACCAGCAACTGCAAATAAGTAAATGAGATCTTGTGTAATTTTAAAAGTAACTATATTCAAAAGCCTTTCTGGAGGGCTAACCAGGGAATCTGGAAGAGTGCGTTATCAGTTGAAAGCCTTTCACATTACAGTAGTAAACACTCCTACAAATATTTACACGTAGGGACTGGGAGAGAAGCTATTGGGATCTCCAGATTGATGGTTCACAGTTAGAAAGGTGCCAGTGGACAGGTAGCCTTATCAGCCAACTTTATGCTCACTTGGAAGCATCAGCAAGTGTGTGCCTCGTTCCCAGGACGACACAACTCCTTTAGGGCTCACCAGCATGGCTATGTCTATTGGCTGTCCAGAGCCTTGCAGCCAAAATACTGACAAATTGTCACAGCTGTGTGCTCTGTCAGCAGCCAAGGGAGCAAGTGCTTTTCTAGGATGCTATGCAGTGCTGGATTTATTCCAAAACAAACCTGAGCCACTGGCTCCACCTTTACTCTGTTTCAGAGTAGGACTGACAAGTCACTTCAGCCAGTTACTGGGCAGTACAGTATGATTTTAACAGAGTGAGTTAGCTTAATGCGTGATCTGTTTGGGAAGTTTTTGCCCTTATGGATACAGGGTGCTTGGCTCTGTTTCTGCACTGCGTAAACTGCCAGCCATATAACCCTGGCGTTGATTCTTTCCAGAAAATGTTTTGTATGTACGTACCAGGGTAAGCATCATCTTAATTGCAGGCTAGACAAACTGTTTTGCCTAGGGAACAGAATAAAGAATTGCAAATAAAGAATGAAAATCTAGTTCTAGAGTTCCACTGCATTGTCTTATGTGATAAGAGAATCTTGACACATCTTTGAATAGCAGCCGGGGATAAATTCATCCAGGGATTGCAAGTAGGCGGGGAACATAGCACAGGCAGTATCTGTTTAATTTTGCATCAAGTATTAAACACAATGTTGGAAAGATCTTTGCGATTAATTTTTTTCCCTTTCCTTTGCACCGTACCAGACCTGCATTTGAGAGGAAGAGTGTGCTTCCTGAAAAGAGCTTCTTTGCCTCTCCTTCTTTATCATTTGAATGACTGACAGATTAGGAAAAAAAAGCTGTTCTCCTTTGGATATTTGTCATTACACATGCAGTTCTACAGGTTTCTGTATCACTATTCAGCTTTGCATTTGGGATGGAAACCCACATAATTTAGAGCTCAAGCCTTACTCCTGTGAAGTGTGGAGGGAAGGCTGTAGTTTCAATTGGCTTCTGATCAGTGTGGTTTTCAAAACTTTGGAAAAGCATCTGTGCTAAGGAAGAGCAATGTCTTGTTACAGAGGGAGAAAGTAAGGGTATGTGTGTGAGTAACTCCTGATGCTTTGCGTTCTGCTGCATCAGATGTTCTGGGTCTGTTTGGGATTTGCATTCTCCTCATACTTTCTCTCTGTGGTCATTTCGTATTTGCACAACCTTGTATTTGCTTTTCTTCAACTCCTTGTTCCTGTTGCTGTTGCCATTAATGGGCCTACTTCCTCTGATGCCTTCAGGATGGGGCCTTCTTTATGGATTTTGTTCGCAGCCCACGTACAGCTTCAACCTTCTACTCACAGGTTAGTTTTGAATGGGGTGCTGTCATCTCTGGCTTTTGGACAGAGGTGATGGAAAGCATTTGTTGTCCTGAGCTTGCCACGTGGGGAACCTGTGTTAGTTTCCAGATCTGCTCGTTGAGAGGGAGATGTGCAACATTAGCAGGACAAAGTGACTGGTGGTGGTGGATGCGACTATTTCCTTCCACCATTCAATGTTTGTGATGTGCTTTGGATGTTCATGTGCCCTGCCTTACTGTCCTTTGCAGTACTGTCTTGTCAACTACTGAAGCTTCTCTTTTTGTGTTTCAGTAAGTGCTTGTTTTCCATCTTCCCTTGCTAAACAAAATGGCAACAGCTTACTCATCTCCTTCTTGGCTAAATTTCTTCTATGGTATTTGACTGACAGGTGGTGGCTCTGGGAGATCCAAGTCAAATTGTGTCCTTAGATTCTTAAATAACTGAGGGCTGAAAATATTGGTGTCATTTTGGTTTAAAAGAGTCATCGTGACAGAACTTGTTTGTACACTTAACACCAGTTAGGAGTTAGCAATAACACGGTGTCCATAGAAAATACTGCTGGTTGAAGTGAGCTTTGAGAAGGGAGAGTGGATTTAGCTGGCTGTGGGGACTGTAGATTCCACATTGGAGCATCTGCCGTTTTTGGCTGCCCAAAAACAGGCATCTGCCATTGCAGAGTGAGAGATCTTTGGGATGTGAGAAATGGCATAAATAAAGGACTCTGGTCTGGCTATCAGACCTAAGTCAAACTACCAGCTTTGTGATTTTTAGCTGTGCATGTGCTGTGGATTCATCATGGCAGATCAGCCCTCATATTTACACCAGCTTGACTTACTGAGTTACTCTGCTGTTCGTGTTTCTCTCCCCCACCTATCTAGCTTTTATATAAGATGCCTTTCCTAAACCATACGTGTTAATGACAGATGGCAATTACAGCCTGTACTTTGCTGAATCTTTCAGCATTCATGTTCTTTTTCAAATGATTTTATGTTAATTTTGTGAACTATTCAGTCTACCGTTGGAGTAGTGCAAGTGTTCCTGCAGGAGGAAAGTGTTCTTGTTGTCTTGGCAACATAGGTGTGGGTGGGTGCCAACCAGCCTCCTGATACTACCCTAAGAAAGGAAGGAAGATGAGCTGATTTCGTGCATTATGAAACTTGAATTCCGTGTGATACATTTGCATATTTTTGTCTGAGAGTTAGAGTTGAAACGATTTTTTTCTAACAGCTTACTACTTTTCCATAGTGATTAAGTTTCCTGTTCTGTCCATTGTATGATTATAATCACAGTTATTCACTCAAGTTGAAAATGTTAGGTTGGGACTGGTGTTGCTGGTTTGCCAGTAGTTCTCTCAACACAGTTGTTGCTGGGTTGGTGATCCTCCTCTTACTGGGGTCTGAATTTTGTGTTTGTCAGTAGTTCTGTAGTGATGACAAAACTAAGACTGTATTTATCCTTTCTGCCTATGCTTGTGCTTGCCTTATAGTATTGCTTGTTGTTAACTAACTTGAGCTTGAGATGATGCAGGGAGGGGAGAAAATGAGAAATGGATTACCTCATAAATTTCATAAAGATGTTGCTGTGTTTACTCCTTACAGGTCTCTATAGATCAATCAGTTCCTGCAACCTCTGATGGCAACACATTGATAACCATGGGGCAGTTACCTGATAGGAGCAACACACAGACCTTGGGAAGTTCCCAGAATGTTGCAGACCAAGGATATATCACAGCTGGTGTTGCAGAGGGCAGGTAAGAAAAGCACAGTAGTGCTGTACTGCAGTTCTGTTCAGTTACATTCCCCTTTCTGGTGTCAAGGAATGGGCACTTAAACAGGAACCTGAGAACAAGATGTGCTGTGTCTGTCAGCACTAGAAGGCACTTGTCACAAGACCTTACTGCAGCATTTCCACATGCAGAAAGAGTGGTAGTAAAATAAGCCTTGCAACCCAGTTTTCCAGAATTAAATGAACACAAGGCCTGATTTCCCCACCCACAAAAAGAGCTTCATTCTTCAAGAAATGAAGAACAAAGAAATTCCATTTCTGAAATCTGTTAGCAGAAAACCAGGCTTTGAATTGACATCTGTCTTCTGTCTGTTTTAGCAAAGGGGTGGGCCCTGCAGGTCTAGTTAGATTGAGTAGGTTGATGAAATCCAAGAGGTTCTAACCTGGAGGCGAGACACCAGGGAGGAAGCAACATTGAAAATAAACTATGTTAACACCTGCTTCCTGCAGTTGTATATTACAGTAACAAAAAAAAAAGCCAACCTCAAAATGTTTGCTCTCAATTGCTCCCGAGTACATCTGTATGTAATACGATGTGCATTGGTTCAATATAGCCATGACCTGATGACCTCAGGGGGAAATACAGGTCTGATGCTTTTAGTTGTCCTTCTTGAGATGAAAAAGGAAATAAATGTGGCAAAGTCATTGTTGGGAAGAGGAGAGAGCATTTTTCTTAAATATGCATATTTGAACATATTTGGCAGCTTCCTTGACTTTTGAACATGCTTCTGTTTACTTCCCAGCTCTCAGCAGTGTTCAGCAAGCACTCTGACTTCCTCCTCCACCTTGATAGAGATTCTTGAAGCCATGAAACACCCCACGTAAGTTTTTAATATAAATATGCTTAACATCTGTCTAGATGTTTTGTAAGAGGACATGATGCATGGAGTCACTCAAAGGAGAGCCGCATGTCAGCTTTGGAAGAGTTTTAAGCTTCCTTTTGTTATTCAGTTCCAATCTCTCCAACAAGGAATTTTAGAGAAATTGAGGTACGAGTATTGCTGCAGAGACTCCAATTATTAGAATCCCAGAATCTTGTCAAAGCAAGAATTCTCAGTAAGATGCTAAAGTGCTGTTAATGTCAGCTCTTCATCTTGTTATCAGAAGCTAATGGTATGTCACTCTGGGGGCATGGTGTGTTTCTTGTCCTGTATCTTTAGCCCCCTTTTTTTTCCCCAGCAGTGATTTTTGTCTTTGTAACTTAGAAGAACTATCAATCAGTCTGTGTTAACATGTGTGTGACTTGCTGTGATTCAGCACAGGGATCCAGCTGCTCTCTGAACAGAAGGGCCTTTCTCCATACTGTTTCATCAGTGCAGAAGTTGTACACTGGCTGGTGAATAATGTGGAAGGTGTGCAAACCCAAGCCATGGCAATTGACATAATGCAGGTAAGAGAACTATCAAGGGGTATATGGAGGGCCAGAAATACCTCACTCTGTGACGAAAGTAGAATTGTAGAGGAAATCGTAGCAATAATTTCTCTTTCTTACTAAAATCCTCTTATTGATAGGTATTGAAAACAGTGTTCAACAGACTATGAGGTAATGATGACATTTTTTGGATTCCCTGTCACAAAACAGCAATGTATTCTTCAGCAGTAATACATATTATTTTTTCCACGTCATATATGACGACAGTTCTGTGTATAACCTCCAATTAGCTAGTAGTTACCAAGAACTCTCCATTGTGTTAGAATTATGAGACACTACAGTGTGATTTGGTTTGGGTTTAGTTTTTGTTTTTCTTCTGATAATTAGTTAATGGAGTTGTAATAAAAACAGCATATGACCTCTCTTTTATGGATGCTGAAGTATACACACCTTATGCAAGATACACTGCTTGTATTCATGAATTTTTTTTCTTCTCTGTCGAACTGTGTCAGGGCAGAAGGTTGGAAATGTTTTGGAGTTCATTCCTCTGCTGAGATCCCATATCAATTAACAGAGAACCTAGAATGTTTCCAACCTCTTATCTTCCTATAAATCCATCTATAAAACCAGAACAGGGTAAGGGAGGAAGCCAGATATCTGTGGAAAAGTCAAACACAATTTCCTAGGGAGATAAGGACTTGGTAACATTGCTGATATTCTCGTTAGGCACATATCTGGGCAAAAAGATGTCAAGAAAAAGAAAATTGTTTCTTAATGTTCTCTAGCAACCTTTTTATGTAACTGGAAGAGTGACTTCTCCTTTTTTATCGTGTTTGCTCTGTTCTCTTTTTTTGTTCAGAAAATGCTAGAAGAGCAGCTTATTGTCCATGCATCTGGAGAAGCTTTACGAACCTTTATTTATGGCTTTTATTTTTACAAGATTGTTGTGGACAAAGAACCAGACCGAGGTCAGCATTGTGTTATTACAAGACTTTCCTCATTATCCCTTCGCATAATCACTAGCTGTACTTGATTCTTATGGGTGCTGCAGCAGAAATGCATTTAGGGAGCAACCAAAAACACTGCTCTAAAGAGAGTCAAAAGAAATTCAGCCTATTTGAATAAAAAAAAATTGCAGACAACATAACCTAATTCTTTTTCCTTCCTTTTTTCAGAAAGAACTACATCTCTTTCTGGATCTTGAACACTTGTTTCTAACTGCAATCTGTCCTTCCCCTTGCTTTTTGTTCAGTGGGCATGCAGCAGCCTGCCATGTGGCACACAGCTGCCATGGATGACTTCTCCGCCTTCCAGAGGAAATGGTTTGAGGTGGCGTTTGTGGCAGAAGAGCTCCTGCACTCGGAAATCCCAGCGTTTTTCCTGCCCTGGCTGCCCAGCCGCCCAGCCTCCTATGCAAGTAGGCACAGTTCCTTTAGCCGCAGTTTCGGAGGACGGAGCCAGGCAGCTGCACTATTAGGTAGATGCGCAGCACAGGTGACAGCTGGGGAAGTTCAAGGGGATAGTTTGAAAGGGGAAGAGCAGCCAGCCAAGGGTATGATCTCACGTGGACCAGCAATAAAGCTGCAAATTTCATGCTGGCCTTACATGTGTCTTGCACGTGGACTTGTTCTCATATGCTGGAGGTGTGTTTCACTGGCTGAGCTGGCAATTTCTGCTTCTGAGTACTGGAATACAGTAAAAAGTATTCTTTAAACATGTCTTGTTCCTGGACCTCCCCTGCCATGTCATCCTCTAGAATTCAGAGAGGAAAATACTGACTTTTTCTCCTTGCAGATCCAGAGAGACTCTTCACAACCTGTTACAAGCATGGAGTTGTGATAAGTTGTGAGAACAGCAAAGCAACCAAACTGTACTTTAAATGACACATCTAACTGCTTCTTAGTGGCAAAAGCCACAGTGAGATCCAGATGTGTTAGAAGTTTTCTGTGATGTGATGGAGGTTTCTCGGCTAATCTGATCCGTGCATAGCCAGACTCCTTACATTTAAGTCTGGGAAGCCCAGCTACAAATGATCCCTGCAGTGTGGAAGCATTAGGGCTTGCATATGGAAGATCTTGCTGCTGGCCAAGATACCATTATAATAACTAAAGTTCTGTAATGTGTGAAGTATAACACTGACTGCCACTAACAGCCCGTGAAACATACTGGCCGCATGACTGACTGTGTTGTGTTGCTTTGTCAGCTTTTTGTTGCATTTCCAGGCCAGCCTGAGTCACTTGCTTTTTTTCTTCTTTCCCTGTTTAAAATTACGAGAAAAATCATTGCTATGGAACTGCAACTTCAGATTTACTTAGATGCATCATTTAAAGGCCTATCAATTCAGCATAAAAAGAAAATTCTGCTGTTCTCCTGTTTTGTATATTTGACCAGCTGAAGAGAAGTGACTTATTGCTGGTATAGTATCTCTTAAACCTGAAGTTACAGTAATCCCTATGTATTTCTGAAAGCCTTGTTGGAAGAGGAACAGCATCAGAAACTGTTAAGGGATAGGAAGTCTGAATTAGTGGTTAATTCCCTGAAGCCAACATACGCAGGATGTTTTTCCCTGTCACACGATAAATCCATTGCCTTGGCTAGTATCCAACCTCATTAGCTCAATGATTGGCCAGAGCTGAAGCCTGAACATAGGCTGGCATGAAAGTATTGTGATGGCTGGAGGTGCTTGGGCCAGATCTTGTTCCTGCTTTGATCTCTTACTCACTGTTTAGCCCAAGAAAACCACTTTACTTTTCTATGTCTGTCCACTTTTGTGAGATGAGAAGACTGACACTCCGTAAGCTTGCACCTAGGGAAATGGGCAAAGAAAAAAGGGTGCTTTAGTGCGCCTCTCACCTTTTCTTTAATGCCAGTCAGGAAAGGGTGTATTTCTTCAGTATGTGATGTAGTTACACACCTGTGTAGCCCTCCTTTTTCATTTCAGTTGGAATCATGTCCATTCTGCTATTTAACTAATTAGCAGTCCTTGGATGAATGAAAAATGCCTCCAGATTGCTCACATGCGGTCTGCTTATTCCAGGAATAATAGTTTCTTGGAGAAAAATCTAGTGTGGAACCTTTTTCTTACAAAGGAACTTGTTTAATTGATGTTTCTATGCTGTCCCTCTTCTAAACAGTATTCCAAAAAAACTTTAGCAGTTCATCTGAGGCAAGGAGCTTTACTAAACCCAGATGACCTCTGGTCCACGTGACTTCATTTGTTCCTCTCTTGGCTTTGATTTGGTTGTGGTTTTTATTTCTTCCTCTCCCCACCTTCCCTAAATGTCAGGCTGTGACATAAAATTGCATGCAAGCATTGGGAGCTCTGGAACAAGCTCCATGTATCTCTAAAATCTTTATCCCTCCCAATTCCCCTATCACTTGCCCAGTGATTGTCCCCTTTCCCTTCCCAGTGGAAGTCTGACCTCTGATATACCTAATCTTGTCCCTTTTGATTTATAGCAATGCATGCACTAGCAATTGTAGCGTAGTCTGTGACTGGAGAATAACCTGCCTGCTCCTCTCCGATTTACTCAATAAATCATTAGTTAAATACTCATTGGTACAAGACAATTGGGAAGCAGGTGAGTCCTCTTAAAATCAGATCTATGGAAGCCAGAGTTTATTCTGTTAAAATTAAGTTGGTTTTAATCTAAAGCTTCTGAATTCAGACACATGGATATTTCTCATCAGTTTTTAAGGTCCTTTTGATTAGCTCACCTGGTTGGACTGTTTTCCTGTTGCTTTACCTGTGAATTACAGCTGCAGGCAAGATGGAGAGAGAAGCTCCAGCCCTAATGGGGAGTCTGCATTATCTGGAAAAAGGAACAGTCTAAGGGAGCAGGGAGCTCATTCTTCACAGTGTGCTTGTTTGGGCACACTGGACTGTGGTGTTATCACTGACCTCTTAGCTAATGACCAACATCTAGCTGACTGAGCTGCTTTCGCTTTACAGCTTTTTGGGATGTTGTTTTCCAACATACTTAGTTACTGGCACCGTAACCTTGTAACGACAAGCATTGCATTCACAGTGATATTCTGCTGAAGAGGAGCAAGAAAAAGAAAATCACAAGATGTTGGTCTTTCTGACAATACCAGACCAACTCAGAAATTGCAAATGATACATTTTTCCAAAAGACAAAAACAGATCTTAAATACAAAACAAAACTGGGTGATGTTCTTCCATTTTTACTGGTTTTTTCCTTTTTTTTTTTTTTTTTTTCCTGTTCCTAAGCTGCAGTAACAGCAGTGTAAAGGATTTTCTTATAACTTTGAAAACTGTCTCCAGCTAACTTGCAATAGAAGTGAAGGTGGGAACTTTCCATCTACCTTGAGGAAGAACTTCAACCATTTTTTTAAATCCCATTAAGCCATTAAATTATAAGGTCATTTAAAAGCTGACCATATAAAATGGTGCACATCATTCTCTACTTAAGCAAAAAATAACAACATCCATCCTTCATGCATGCAATAAAAAAAAGGGCAAAGGTTTTTCAATAGTAGTTTTTGCAGCCCTTTGTTTTGTGTCAATTTTTAACATTATAGAAATGTTAAATTTTGTATTTGCCTGAAGAAAAGTTGAAAGTGACAATGTGGTTCATAGCAGGACTTTGGTCACAAAGTCAGGAGATCTGGGTTCTATCCCTGGCCTTGCAGTCTGCTATATGACACCAGCCAGGTCACTTCCACTTTCTGTGCTTCTCTTCCTCTCTTGCCTGATATCTGAGATTTTCTTTCACCTGGATGCTGGGGTGTCGGGCACAAAGGGAGCTGGAGCTTGGGCACTATCCCAGCACTTACTGCAAAGCAACAGAAGGTATTGCAGTGATCGTAATGCTGCTGCATGAATCTTGGCTGACTTTTCATGCTTTTACAAAAAGTGTTGGATATGCAGTTTTAGCAATGTGGTAATGTGGGATACTGATATGGGGTTAAAGAAACGAGAAGTTTAACTTCTAATCTCCTTTAGCTGTGGAAAGTCCTGGAATGCTCCCGCCCTGTGTAGCAGCACCCTGTTGTGATTTCTGGTGGGGGTGTATGGAAATATTAAAACCAATTTGGAATGTCTTGGGTATGAAGGAGTTGATGTTGTCTAGCCATATTTAATTATGGCACCGGTCGCTTATTGATTAGCTGCTTGACTCTTGGTTCTGTCTCTTTATTGCAGCCAAAATGTCTTTTGACTGCTTGGGGAGGTAATTCTGTGGCACAGACCCCTGATATGAGTAGTACTTCAGGTCTTTTGTGATCTGGACGAGCAGCGTTCTGGGACTATTCTGCTAGCCCAAAAATATTTGGGGATGAGTGGGAGGACAAATTAATTTCCAATAGCTTGTCTTGTTTCTTCTGTTCTCTTCATCCTGTCTCCCACCCTCTCTTTAATACATCTTTTAAATATACCCCTATTCCTTGGCTGCGTAGCTGCTACAGTGCCTGAGCAACGGACAGTGACGCTTGATGTGGATGTGAATAATCGCACTGACCGTTTGGAGTGGTGCAGTTGTTATTACCATGGCAATTTCTCCCTGAATGCTGCCTTTGAAATCAAGTTACACTGGATGGCAGTGACTGCAGCTGTTCTTTTTGAGATGGTAAGAGTCCTTGTGTTCTGGGTGGCTGCAGCAATGCCCGTCTGGCCTCTGTATCCCTTAGACTACTGGGGACACTGTCATGGGAAGTATTAGGAGAGTGGGTTGGATCTGCCCTTATTTCCATAAGTAATTTTACTAGTGCTTGTTAGCATTGCTGCATCTGGTCATCATTTATCATGCTATCTATAGTCCTTCTGTCTGGAGGATAGTGTTCTGCTTTTAGTGGGTTTCATGCACAGTATGCAGAGATCAGTACAGGTCAAGGTGATAAATTTAAGTCCCCCTTAGGCAAATCTTAAGCCCTGAGCTGGGACTTTAGAAAAGAATCTATTTTACACTGCATTCCTTCTGTCCCCAAACCTGAAAACTTTAAATCTCAGTGGAACTGCTTTCATGACAGGGCTTTTCCAGGCAATGTGTTCTTCCTGTTCAGCAATACTTTTTAGCTTTTCTTTTTAACTTGCTGAAAACATTTTGAATTGAAAATGCAAGTGGTTTGTGTCACTTCTTAATTTTAGATTTTTTTGTTTTCCCCTTTGTAGCTTCTGTAAAACTCAAATTATTTAACACCAGGTTTTACCCCACCCAGCCAGATAGCACTAGGTGATTATTTTTGCTTTTGTTTAAAATCTATTGCACTGTTCCAGTAAAGCAGCAGTGCTTAGCCACTAATGATAAGTAGGCTGAATCAGTTCCTGAAAAATGTCCTATTTTAAAGTGCTTTCTGATCGATGTGGCGCTTCAGAAAGGAAAGCCTGATGTCTTGTGCTTGTACTGCTTTGCTTACAAGGACGCTTGTGTGCTTGCCATGCAAAGCAAGCTGAGCCTGTGGAGAATTGAGCATGTCTGATCTATTCTTGGGGAATAAGTTGCTCCTATGCACGTAAGTGCCCTTCTTCAGTTTGGCATATGTTGTATGATTCATTGTTTGAATCTTTTCTCAGGTTCAGGGTTGGCATCGGAAAGCCACATCCTGTGGTTTCTTGCTAGTTCCAGTCTTGGAAGGCCCATTTGCTTTGCCCAGTTACTTATACGGAGACCCACTTCGAGCTCAGTTGTTCATCCCACTCAATGTTAGCTGCTTGTTGAAGGAGGGTAGTGAGCATTTGTTTGATGGTAAGAAATGTTCTTTGGTTTACCCCTTCGTATACTTTTCTGCAAGCAGGTCCCTTCTGGCATGTAGCTGACGTGAAGAACCTCATTTACCAGACATGCATTAGCTGGATGAAGGGCCTGTTTCTACCTTTCAGCAGCCATCCTCAGATAGGTGGTGATCAGAGGAGGCTATGCCGGCAGGCTAATCAGCATGCAACAGTATTATGAAGTTGGCAGCAAGAAGTACCAAGGCACAGGAAAGGTTGTCTCCCCAGTGGTCTTTGTTGCCATAATGTTGCATACACTTATAGAGCCTATATCAAGTAGTTATTGTTTGACATGATGCTATACTGTAAGTCTGTTTTGCTGGTAGACCGTGCCCATCGCTGCTCTGCATTTGTATCCTGCATTTGTTTATTCTCTCCCTCAGTGAGATTAGGCTTTCATGACTGCCATCCTCCTTTTTTTTTTTTTTGTTGCCATGGTTACATTCACGGTAAGAGTGTTTGCACATGAGATTAAGAGCTAGAAAGTGCAATCTCCTTCTCTGCAATGTGACCTCGCTTTTCTGAGTGATGCTGTTGTGGTAGGTCTCAGGTGGAAGCTCAAAGATCAGAGAACTCTGTCCCCATGCAGGGAGAAACAAAATTGCATCATGAGAAGGGACAATTAGTAAAAGGCTCCGTTTTAAAATGGTAAAGATGATGGTTTTCTTTATTTTCATAAATGTTTGACCCAGTGTCCAGGTGTAAATGTAGAACAATCAGTGACAAATCCATATGCTGTGAGGTCACCATAGCCCCCCTGACTTTGAACTGAGTATTTTCAGACCACTCTGTGGTGATACACAGCAGCCCACTCTCCTCCCTTGCCCCCTCCTGCACACCTCATTATGTTCCTCTCCTTCATCTCAAGAGACACAAAAGCTAAATTCAGGGATGAATCTGCTCCTGGAGTGTATAAGTCACGTCTCTAATAAGATGGCATTCAAGGGACAGCTGACAGAAAAAACGTGACTAAAAGAAATGGCTAGAAGAAAGTGCACAGAGGTCTTCTGAGGAAAACTGAAGTCTTGAAAAATAAAGGAATAAAGTGGCTTTACTAGGTAATCGTAACCTTTTTGTTTGTTTCAGGCTTCGAACCAGAAACATACTGGGACCGTATGCATCTCCTTCAGGAAGCAATAGCACACAGGTATGTACAGAGCAGAATGACTTCAAACGTTCATATCTACCTTGGTAATAATGTAGGATGAAGACCTGTGCTGAACAGTCACTCCTGAGTCGCATGGGTTCTGTGCCATCTGCCTCTCTGAAGTCTGCTTGCAGATTATGAGACTAGAATGCCTGGAGGTGGTTCTGTGGGTACAAGGGGCAGGTAGTTAGTGTTTCAGCCTGTCACTTATTAGCAAACCATACCCTCCTCATAGGGAGGGCATTGCCTTTGGAAGGTGCCCTGTTTTTCTAAGTTAGCAGATAGACTGTAAATAGATTTCTTTCTGAGAAGGGACAGTTACTTCCTTCACGTGTACTTAACAGTCTTGAACTGGATGACGACCAATGATTGACAATAGCCAGGAGACTGGGATGGGAGCGGTACATAGGAGGTTGGGCCCAGTTTAAGAAGGAATTGTTGGAAACTTTGCATACTACCTAGCCTAACACCTCTGTGTGCTTGAGCTGCCAGTTTATTTCATGGTCTTGCTGCCAAGGTCTTTTTCATGACAGAGAGACTGCCTTTTGTAATGGTCTTTAGCTTGGAAGTAAGCTTTCATTAGCTTAGAAAGCAAGAGAGGAACAAGTATTCTACAAACAGCAAAGAACTGTCAGGTGAGCTGCTTGAAGTTCTGTGTGGAATATTGCCCAGCATGAAAAAAAGGACGTTACAGCTTGAAACATACCCAAGGAATGTCTGTCTTGACTATCACTCTTCCCTCGTTCATGTGCAGCTGCCCCATTTTGTCAGAGATTGCTCAGTGCCCTCCCAAACTGAGCTACTGGTGCTCTTGTTTCCGTCACGAGTTAGGACAGAGATCAGTGTGGAGTTACAAGCTTTCACACTGTGCCTAGCAGGGGTGGAGAGTATTTGGAGAAGCTCAGCTCTCTTCATCTCTTTTGCCCTTGCCTTCAGGTCATAAGAAGAGGGAGCCGTTGTGATAGTGGAAGGTTTTCCCTGGTGCTCCTGCCTTGGGCTGAAGGAATCCTAGCTGGAGTGGCTCTCTATCTTTTTTTTAATTCACTGGTGTTTGTTTCTCCAGATTTGGATTTGTGCAAGATAAATACTCGGCCTCTGCATTCAACTTCCCAGCTGAGAACAAGCCCCAGTATATCCATGTCACAGGTGAGCAATACTTGGCAGGCTTTGGGGCAAGGAGGAGGCTATTATAAACAAAAGAACCATTTTACATGCAGTTTGTGTTTTGTGCCAGTGATGTTGGTCTTCATTATGTCCCTAGTCAGATGACAAGTAGGTGTATCAGCCAACACAAACCAGAAAACTGGAAAGGCAGTATGAAAAGCACAAAGTGTTGCTGCTAATCAATGGCATTGGTTTGAAATCTTGCTTTATAGTGTCTCTTGAAATTTTTCTTTCCAGGAGATGGAGAAATTAAAATAAAAAATAAAAAAAAGGCAGAGTTTATTCCAAATGCAGTGTAAATAAATATGTATCTAGAAGCTAGAAGGAGATAAAGGTGTTGGGACAAGTCAGTGTTCTGTTCTCATGCTTAAGGTCAGTTGTAGATGCATCTCTACCCATGCACACTGTGTGGGAGATAGATAAAGTACTTAGGATCCACTTGCTGTCATTATTATTTTTCAGAAATGGTGATCTATCAGCACTTCTAACTAAGCTCCATGCATGGCATATTAAAGTAAAATAACTTAGTATGTTTAGAGGGGTTACTAAGACATGAGGAAGACAGCTTTTGGAAAACTGCAGAAGAGAATGGAAATTGATATAAAGTTAGAAAGATGGATCAGAGCCTACATCTTTGCTTCGTTCCCTTCTACCAAAAGAAAGGCAAGACTAAGTGTGCTCTCTCCCAGTGTTGTAATTTGCAGGAAGAGGTAGCATGTAAAAGCGAAGGAGGAAAAGTGTATCACATTTTATCTTGCTAAAAGGCAATTAAATGAAACTCAGTCCAGTTTCCGTTTCAGAATTTAATGAGTCAGCTACCAGTTATAGGGACTTAGGTCTGCCTAAGACTAAAGTCCTGTCTGTTTCCTTCAGGGACAGTGTTCTTGCAGCTACCATATTCCAAGCGGAAATTTTCTTGTGGGCAGCAGCGGCGCCGGCGCAACTCCACTAGCTCCACCAACCAGAACATGTTTTGTGAAGAACGCATTGGCTACAATTGGGCCTACAACACCATGCTGACAAAAACGTGGCGGTCCAGTGCCACTGGGGATGAGAAGTTTGCTGATCGGTTGCTAAAAGACTTTACAGACTTCTGCTGGAACAAAGATAGCCGGCTTGTTTTGTTCTGGACTGATTGTCTAGATAAAATGCATGCTAGTGCTCCATGAAACAGGCTTGTATCTCTTAGGGAGACAGCTAGAAGCTTTACCTTGTGGCAAGGAAGTAGAGGTGAAGGATAACTGGAAAAGAGCCTCTCTGTTGGATTCATCTTGAGGCTCCAAGAGGACTTGATCAATAATGCTGTTGATATTCAACAGAATTTGATTAAGCCCTTGGAAAAAGAATCTGAGCTCTTGGCTTGCCAATATCACCTGACCTCAGCTTGGTTTCAAGTAGCTGCAGTCTTTGATTGCCAAAACTTCAGTTAGAGCAGAGGTAAAAGGAGGGAGAGTGCAAGTGGGTTTCAAGGGCAGTTAGATTCAGCACAGGGTGTGATGGTAGCAGCTTACAGTCATTGGAAATGATTGGTGCTGTTTGCATCTGATGTGCCTGACAGCAGCCTGCCTCCTTCCCTTTTGAGGTGTACCTGATTGTGTGAATATGTAAGATAAAATGTGAGACACACTTGCTAAATTTCATACATGTAAATAAGTAAAAATGCAGAAAATCAAGTGACCTGATGTTTTGTTGTAACTACAGACAGCAGTACAGAATCGGGGAGTAAAGGAGAATAGTTGCCAAAAGGAAATACTGTTGGTTATGTTCAGCATGATAATGAAATGCTTGAAGTTCAGTGGTGGGGCTTTGTCCTTTAAGCATCCAGGACTTTCTGTCTCCAGCTCTGGATCTAGAACAGTGTCATGCAGCAGGAGCAAGAAGCCAGTTACTGTCCTGCAAGGCCAGCATCCAAGCCTAAGGAGAACTCGGGGGCGACTGAACACGAGATGCTGCCGATTGGAGGAACAAGGAGGATTATGACCAGATTTTTAGGATAGGTCTGCATGCAGCAAAATGAAGATGCCTACGCTCAAGTATGTAGTCTTTGTCTTTGCAGAGGAAGCTCGTATATGGCGCATGGCCTGGGCATGAGCTAGTTATTTAAGTGTGGATTCAGAGCGGGTTCAGGACCCGCACCCGGGAGCACTGTGCGTGGGGGGGCTGTTGACTCCTGCTGCGAGATCGTTACTATTGTTATCTGTCCTCGCTAAATTGAAGTCAGCAGAGGGCTGACACATTCACAGTGGTGTTCAGACCTGATTCAAGAAAAAAATCATTGCTGCTTCAGTTTTATCCCCTCAACTGAGTCTGGATGACTCATCTGTTATTAGCACCCACCTAGAAAAGGTGGGTTTGAGCTGCATGCCTCTCCATTCAGTTCATCTCAGCGTGTCAAAATTACCAGTGCACGCCTGATCCCCGTTAACATCTTCAAAAATACTCTCTACTATGAAAGCAACTTGCTGCCTTCTATTCTACATTATTTTACTATGGAAGTAGCTGTGCAGGTAGCAGTTGCTTTGTCAAAGCAATTTAAGGGGGGGGGGGGGTGGTGGGGGTGGCTTGCAGGGGCAGACCTGCAACACCACCACCCCCCCGTGCAAGGACCCGGAGGCCACTAGAGGCTCCGCACCTGCAAACCGGGGTCGCTTTTAAGGGCTCCAAAGCTCTTCGCTCCCTCCCTCCCCCCCAGGAGGCCGTGGACAAGGGTGAGGTTTCGGCTGGCTGCAGCGCTGGCCTTGCGCTCCCAGGGTCCCGCAGCCCGGCCTTTCCCTGCGCAGGGAAGGGAGGGAGGGAAGGAGGGAAGGACCCCCCGTCGCCCTCCTCCGGGACCCGGCGGGCTTCGCCGCGGGAGGAAGGGGCCGGGGCTGCCGGGGGTGTCCGTGCTCCTCAACCTCGCAGGTATTTAACAGCTTTTCCTCCTTTTGTCCGGTGGGGCTGGAGTTGGCCCAGGGGTGGGGTGTCCCCGAGGGGACCCACCGGGCATCGCGCCGGCCCCCTTTTCCCAGGAAAGTGGGCGAAAAACAGTCCCGACAGTCATTTGAGTTACACTTGGCTGTAGCTGCCGGCTGCTCCTGGCCTGTCCTATGCCATTTTGGAGAAAAAAACTCATTAATTTCACCTGAATGTCTCTGGGCTTCATGTTCTGGTAGTTTTAATCTGTAAGCAGAGGATGTAAAGCTTCGTATCGTGATTTGGTTATGGGGGTACCTGATCCGAACAGGAGCGGAGGGTCTGGAGGCACGGGGGGGGGGGGTGGGTGCTGGCAGCTCTGCAGCACCCCAGTGTCCCCAGCTGTGCACACAGACCGAAGCGGGGAAGACTGGGGCCAGCCCAGCGTGTGGGTCCCCACAGCAGCCCTCCTGCTTTGGCCTCCTCCTTCAGTCTCCAAGTTTTGGGGCAAGTTTAATGTGTCTTTTTGAGCTCAGTTTTCTCAACCACAAACCTGGTGTGGCTTTAGCCTTTCAGGGCTGCTTTAGGTCTGGTTTTATTTTAAGTGTTTTGAGGTCCTCAGGCTGCTTTTAACAGCACAGTGAATTTCTTTCCTTTAAACAAACAACAAAAAAGCATACTATAGAAGCTAAAAATAGGAGGTAATAGTTTTTATCTAACCACAACTTTGTGCATTGCATAGAAGAAGCTTCCAACAGGACGTAAGGATGAAGCGGTTCATGGCCATGTTAAATAGGAATAAAAACAAGGACCCCCCACCTGCCAAGCTGCTGGATCTAGCAGGACAGCTTTGCCAGGACCTCCAGAGCTCATCTCCTAGTCTGGAGAAGCTGGTTGGGGCCATGATGGGATGCAAACACAAGATGTATTTTCTCACTAACATCCATGTTGTCCGAGCTTGCGTGTTCGTTCATATGCATAAAGGGCAGCATGACACAGCCTGCAGACTTCTGGAGGTAGGGATGTGTTCTTTGTTTCTTCATGGAGACAAAAATCATTATTAGAAAAATAGTAGTTAGTGCAGAGGTACCTGAACTGCAGCACGTGGAGCATTTCCAGCTGGCGTACGGCTGTGGAAGGTGATATCTGTATGTTAGTTGACCTGAAACACAGGATAAATCCTTTGCTGTAGGTGGTTACTATCCATCGGTCAAGGGGAAGAAGGTAATTGGGGGATTGGGGGGTTGATTGTAGTTTGTGAAAGCAGGATTTTTGTTCTCTAGTGTGGTGGTTCTTGGAGTTTTTCACAAACTTAAGGCTCAGGACATAAAAGCTTTAGGGAGGCCAAGTTTAGAGGGCTTACCAGGATGGGAAGATGTGAGGAAGGCTGGAGGGCACCACTCAAGGTGAGGGATTTTGGTCTCTAGATCTGGTAATGCAGCCCTTTTCACCAGGGGAAAAGAAGGAATTAGGCAGGCAACTCCCTGTGTACATTAGAGAAAGTACAGCGAGCCATATGCTTGGATAATGCTACTAGCTTTGTCAAACCAGTAAGAATCTCTGAGTAAGTTTCTAGTTGTTGAGGGTTTTCTCCGACTTTATAGAGAGCCTGACTGACTACCTGGAAAGAGTTTGCTTATATACTGTTTTGTTTTAGTATTGCAAGGCTGAAGAGAAGGAGGAGCTGGTGCAACTTTGGCATGAGATTCACTACCAGAGGGTTATGGAGAAACACCACACGGATTTTCTGACACCACTGCAGAAATTCCGTTGCAGGAAGAGGTACCATGGTGCGGGCAAATGGAAATTTTTTTCTCTGCTGTAGTTAGCAGATGCAGGGGCTGGTTTTGCATCTCAGGATGGCTGCTTCTTGGAGCTAGGTTTTTCTTGGCACTTTGACCACTTGTGGCAATGTGAGAAAATTCCCATGAATGTGAATGACTCTTTTTGGGTCCTTTTTAATCCTGTTTTCTCCTGTGTACAGGAATCCTCCACCTATTTCCCTTTGTCCTGAAGGTTTGAAGAATCGAAACTATTCAGATGAAGTACGCCAGCAACTGCGCAGGTTTGCTGCAGAGGTGACGACAAATCCAAACAAGAAACAGCGGGTAGGGATTTGCTACTTTCAATCAAGTCTCTTAGTCACAGAAAAGCAGAACTCTATACCTGGTTTCATTCTAAATTCTTGCTTTCAAAAGCCCCAGTGAGGCTGCGATTTCCCATATTTGATCTTTTCCTAAAGGTTTCTTTAAAAAAATCTTCAAGTTCACGCTAAGTAATTTCACTTGCTTTGGACTAATAGATCAGGGGAAATAAGTTCCTCACCGGGCCGTTAACCATTCTAATTATGTAGTGATTGAGCATAGGCAGCAAAACAACCATCGCTCAGAAGAGCTGTATTACAGTGATAAATAGTTCTGACTTGAATGAGTTATAGCCTGTACAATATTGCAGTTTGCTTACCAGAATATATTTTGTACTGTCTTATCACATTAAATTCACAGAGTTTGAAAACGTGATAGGCTGTGTTGATGTATGCATGTATCTACCTTATTTGGACAGGGATGTATTTGTAATGAAAGTGACATGTGAACTAATTTAGTAATCCTTGTTGATTACTACCTTGCAAGTTGAAGGCTTCAGACTTTAAAGTCTGCCTCTGTGGTGTGCAATTTTTCTAACACCCTTCTTATATGAGGCAGAATGGCCTGGGGAATAGTTCTGCAATGTGAAGATGGTTTATTTCTTACTTTCTCCACAAAGCAGCAACAACTTCCGAATTTTCATTTTAAAAAAACAATCTGAATTGGGAGCATAATGAGGTTGCATGATAAAAGGTCAGGATACAATGATCACTTATGCATTACTTTCCCAATACGTTCTTCACTTATGTGATCTATTATTTAACAGTTTAATACAGGAGAAATTTTTCTGTGAACGTGATACAGAGGTTTATACTGCTCACAGTTTGTGAAAACTATTTAATGTGGTAAATGCATTAGTGTAATGTTAGTGATGTGAAGCTGTCGTTCTGTGGGAAGAGCATGCTTTGGTGAGGTTTTACATTTAAATACGGCAATATAAAATAGCAGTATATGGTTTCCTTTAGCAAACAAATTGACTAGGGGAGCAGGGTGGAGTGTGTTTTGCAACAACTCTTCTGAGTTTATAAATTGGTCTCGATGAGATCCACATAGACTTATCGGAGACCTAGTGAACAAATGTCCTTGTGTTTGAAAGCTCTTTTGCTGGGCTGCTTTTGGAACTGAAGGGAAAAGCCTGATTATTCGGATGTGGTTTATTCTTTTTCCATTGATCTCTCCCTACACCTGGGTTTGCAGGAAGAATTGGCTCGGGACACGAACCTGCAGCCAACACAGGTCTATAATTGGTTTGCAAATTATCGACGACGTCAAAAATCCTGTCTCCCTCGTACAGAAAAGCTCAACAGCTCATGTCCTGAGAGGGCTTTGACTTACCACACAAAGGAGCAGCAGGATAAAGGATCCTACATTTCACAAACTGAAGGTTTGTCTCTTCCTAATGGGCTTAGGGTGTGGTCCAGAAAGCTGAAAACCAATTTTAAATTCCCTCAGGAAGGGAAGGATACTCCTTCTCCAGAACAGCATCTATATGCTGATGGATCGAGTGGACACTGGAGGACTCTACTTCAGTGGAGTGCCTCATTGTTTGGCTAGAGGCTATCACTCCATCGAAGGAGCAAACATTTGTAATGCCTGTGCAAAGACAGGTGAAGAGATTCCCATCTCAGAAGGGGCACCAAATGAAAGCAAGTACATGGGAGGCAGCAGGTTTTAGCTCTCAGATTCTGGTATCAGGGCAGTACTCCAGTAAAACCCAGTATTTCCACGCCCCTTCACAGAATCTTGACCAAACTTCAGTCACGGGGAATAAGAGGGTCTTGCTACACTTGGCAAATTAGACTTGTTTCATTGCTTTTTGGAGTAACTAGTGTTCCTTCACCTGCCTGGCCTGCACCTTTCAGATGGATCTTGTGTAGGCATCGGCTCTGAGCAAATGGAGATAACCCTTGTGCCCTGTGACCCAGGGTGGGAGCAGTCAGCTGCAGATCTGGATAAGCCTCCTGAAGGAACTTATTTAAAGATGCTGGAATCCAGGTGATGTATGAAAAGGTCTTTAAAGTGACAGTTCAGAGATGAAGCAACCTTTAAACTTGTTCATGGAACTGACTTTCATGTCAGTTCCCAGGGGACATCACTTAGGAGTTGTGACTCCATAGATGGGAATGGTCCATGCCCAGCATCAGGCAGTCAGAGCATCTAGCAGTTCACGTCTCAGCTGTCAAGGGCAGGATTCGAAGATTTAGCTGGGGGCGTCCTCCCTCTTTGCAAAGCAGTATGTCTGGCTGATTTGTTTTCTCCATCATTACAGCTTTATGCAGAGCAGTGAGCTGTATGAAGGAAGGACCACTCACAACACTGAACAGCCTGTAGCTTTTTGCACTGAGGCTATGCTGGAACCAGGAACCTGCTTTAACTCTGCTATCCTGCAGCCCAGAGAAGTAGCAAGCAGTTCTGATGCCAGCCCCCAGGTGGATAACTTTGTCCTGTGCTCTTGTGGGTCCCTTACCTTCCCAGATGAACGGCTGGCCATGTGGCAGGCCCCTTGCAGCGCCAGAGGAGTCTCTGGTTCGATGTGGACCCCAAGTATAGAAGGTTAGTAAAACTGCACCCAGATCGTTGACCTTAAGAATTTTCAAGCTTCTCTTGCCTTTGTTGTAAATACTCTTGCTCACTTACGTGGCTTCCAATGTCATGACAAATGGGAGCAGGGCTTATCTTGAGCTCTGGAGTTCTGCTCCCATAGTAGCTCAATGAAGAAAACCTGTTGATTTAAGGTGTTGAAACAGACATTCTTACTTACTCTTTTGCTTAAACAGTAACTGCTTCCGTAAGATAGTACTTTTCCAGCAAGGTGGATTTCTTTTAGCATTTCCATTGGAAGATTCCCTTCAGGTGTTGTGTGCTCACCTTGTCAATTTGCAAGCTTTGGGGTTTTTAAATGCCTGTCATTCTTAAGAGATTGCCTGAGCAGAGGCTGGGAACTCTTTAACTGTGACATGGTGCTTGTCTTCAGCAACACATTCTCAGTTTCCTTCCTCCTTCCTGCTATTCTTTCTCTCTCCTCTGTTTCCTTCCTGTCCAGTCTTGTTCAGCATTCCCACCATCTCTTTTCTTCTCCCTGTTCTTCAGAATAGCCTTGATAGGATACATAAGAGATGTCCGTCTGCTTTTGCTGTAGGTCCACAGAACAAAGTGCTGTGACTGCCATTCACCCAGCCGCTGGTGAATGTGGAGCAAGGAGGGGAGGAATAGCTAGGTCAGAGGTTGGGATCATGTTATCTGTAATTGTCTTTAATACGAGCATTTATTTCAGCAGGTGTCAGAGCTCCCTTGAGCAGAGTCCCTCAAGGTGGCTGTATTGAGGCCAGTTCAGGAAGACTCAGTCAGCAGTCAGATTTAGAGGTTGAAAGCTTCATCCTTAGAGAAGGACAGCTAGGGACTCTGGAATCTATTCTTCCCCACAGGTAAAGTAGTGGAAAGCACTGGGCTTCTTAAAGGCAGGAATAACAGTGATGCTGTGGATCTAGCCTTGTCCTGATCCCTGCGTTGAAGAGGGTTGCAGAAAGAGTGTAGTGATGCATCTCATTCCAGGGGCCTGACTCTCCTTGTGTCCATCATATTTTGCAGATATTTATATCTGTGCAGTGGAAATAGGAAAAGCTGTATAAATGTATATGTGTTTTACAGTGGTGGCACATCGGAGATTCGGGGCCAGCCTCATCAGAAAAGATATGAACCCCTCTCTTTAAAGCAGGTTTAGCTTCTAAGCTATTTTCCCATTTCTCTTTCTGGCAGAAAATCATAGCCTGTACTGATCCAGTGAGAGCTGATGCTGTGGGCTGGGTTGGTAGGGCCCATACTTAATCCTAAAATAGTTTTTGTAGCTTCATAATCTCATGACAAGATTATTCCATAGTGCAAGCTTTCCAAATTGGAAGAGAGAAAGACAGGCACTGTTCTGTCTTTCTGTTTTCCACCTGTAACAAATGTTTCAGGCTGCGGGTTTTCTCTGGGACTTGAGATAAATTCACAGAATGCAAAACAACAAAAATCTGTGCCATCTTCCGTATGTTATACAACTTCCATAATGTTACATAAAAATAAAAACTGCCAAACAGACATTACAAAGTTCCTTTAATTTACTGATCTGCAAGACAGAGCAGGAGCAGTAGCCCCATTTCATAACCCTTCTGCTTGATACTGTCAATAATATGTCAGAGGTAGGTAGAAGCAGTTTTATTCCCACTTTATAGATGAGGAAGCAGAGGCACAGACAGGCTTTGTGGCTTGTCAAGCAACAAGGGAAGGCAGTGATTCACTGGAGATAAAGATCAGTGGGTTTTCACCTCCCAGTTCCCTGCTAAAAACATTTCTGCCTTTTACCCCTGTTTCCCAGTTGGCTTGGTGCCTACAGTTCGCATTTGTGTCAGTCTCCTCGCTCTGAATTGCTGGGGAGAACCCAGGTCTGGGCATTGTAAACCCACCTCAGTCTGTGTTTTAGGATTCACAGTTTTAAACAGTGGCTAAAGGTCATGAAAGATCAATGAGGCTTGCTGGCAACATTTTGGCTGGATTTAAAATTGTATGTTCTGACTGTAGAGTGAGCTCATGTTTATTTTTAAAATATGTTCCGCCAGTAGGAGAAATCTATGGTGAATGTCTCCTTGTTGGGTATGTCAGTTGTGCCAGGAATCCACACACCCTTTATCGTATTCCTGGCAGGGGCAGGACTTGCTCCTTCCTTGACACCTTCTGGTGAGGATATAGTTACGGAACTCTATTCATAAACCCTGTTTAGTGGCCTGGTCCAGCTCCCCCAAAAACCTTGAACTCCCCAAAATACCATGAATGCTATGGAACATCGATCTCTTTAGAAATGAGTGATGCTTAGGCTGCAATTTCATCTAGGCCCTTTTTGCAATTTCTCTCTAGAGAGCTGCGAGACCTTGTGTGGATAGTCTTGGGTAAGATCACTGCTCAGTGAACGGCAATGAATGAGGATCACTTTTGTTATCAGGCAGAGCCCTCTAACAGAGTTACCGGATTAGAGAGAAGTATGGTGTCACCAGAGTCATCTTTAGCAGTAATGTTGCAATGAGCATCACTCATCTGGGAATGAGTGTTGCTATCCTGGAAAGAGAGGGCAGTGAAGTTGTCCCTGCTTTACAGATAAGAGTAAAGCACAGAGAAGGAAATTATTTAGCCAAGGTCACCCACCTGGAGTGGACTTAGTGTTATGCTTTCACTGCCCTGCCAGCACCTGTGGCTCCCTGCTTTGTAAGTGCAGAGGTGGAACTACAAGTCAGACAAAGGACCCTTAATCTGCTTGTCTCATTTTTAAAGGTGCCTCCTTGGAAAGGACTTGGCCTGAAAGCTTATTAGAACAATTCCTGTTGATTTCTTTAATGGGCTTTTTACAGTCGGTTCTATGCATTTGGGCTGTATCCAAACCTCTTATGATCTACAGGACTGTGAGGTGGGAGTGTGAGGGGGAACCAGGCTGGAAGCTGACTGTCTCCATCTGCTCCTGCTGCCTGACAGGAGAATTTGATCCAGCTAGCGAACTGGAAGTCCCTGTGGACACCAAACAGATGCTCGCTTTTACAGATAGTCGTGGTGTATCCTCCTCACTCCTCGAGTTGGGACGGGTGGAACGTAGCCCAGCTAATGGTTCATGCAGAATATAACTCTCTCATACCTCCCATTTCAAACAGAAAAGCACACTGAACTCTACGGAGCAAGACAGACTCCATTTGTGAGCCAGCATATTGATTTAGAAAACATCAGTGGTGAGATGTTCATTGCAGCTTACTGCTTCTGCCTGCATTTTTGGGATTCCAGCTTGGAGTGCTAGGAATCTGCCTGCTTGTTAGGCTCTCTACTCTGGATAACCCAGCACCCTGACACTGGCAGATAGCAAGTTCAAAATGCACATGAGGAGGCTACTTTTTGGCATGTAGCCTAATTAAATCGCAGAATTTTTTGCTAAGGGCATTGTGCCTGTCAGTGCAAGTGGGCTATGAAAAAGGATGAGACCAATTCTTGGGGGGCAGGGGGTTGAATCCATTTGTCGTTAGTACATGTAATTGCCTGAATGCAGTCTCCAGCAGAGGAGTCCCAAGACTGATTGCTGGAACCTGGAGGGTATTCCAAGGAAGGGCAACTTGACCACTTGCCCTGTTTCTTGTACTTTTTTCCTATGCTCTGTTGGTTGGCACCTTTGGTCTGGGCCTGTGTGGCCCTTCATACCCTGGGCTGTTCTGGGTGTGGTATGGACAGTGTTGCTGGAGTATAGATACTTTTGAGTTGGTGATAAAGGGAGAGAACATCCCACTGTCAAGTACCCAGTGTCTCTTACTTGACCCAGTGCCCGCAGACTGTGACCTCTTTCGAGATGTTGGCAGAGCCCCCAGGAGAGGTGCAGACAGGGAAGCTATGTCCCCAGAGTCTCAACTGGCAGCCTTGAAAAGCTATAATAGAATTGTAGCCAATGTTGTGGCTATGTCTAAAGCCACATGTTTATCTGTTTTGACTCTGAAGATCTGTGTTTTTTAAAATATGTTCCAGGAGAGACACATTTTGGTAGACTTCTCCTTGTTTATGGAGAGTTTCCTGAGGACATAAGGAAAGTTGCAAATCGAGATGTCATTTCTCTATACTACTCCTGGTCAGGCTAGTCCTCCCAGGGCAGAATCTGTATATTCAGGCCATAACAATTTTGAGAAATGGGGCAGGTTTGTAGACAGCTTAACAGAACTCTGCTGAAAGAATAGTCTTGCCAACAGCCCCTCTTGTCCTGCTGCAAAACATTACAGTAAGTAGTGAGTAGAGCATAAATACAAATGCATTTGTATATCATATTTTCTTCCAGTTCCTGTCAGACTGTGTTTGGCAAGCCTCAGTGCCCACCTGTTTCTGCACCCTGCATGGAACAAAGCCAAGCCTTGGGACAAAGCCAGGTAAAAGAACGCACCTAATGTTCAGAGAAAGGAGCTCAGCCCTATACACACTATCCAGCTGTAGCTCTCACACAGGAGATGTCAAATCTCAAATTGTATTTAGTATGAAATATGTCTGATCTAAGCAGAATCCAGTTCAGAGCAAACTGAGCATTCCCTGGGTAGCATCCAGCAGATGCTAGGAGGAGAGGTGTTTTTGTTGTTTTTTCCACTTGGATTGTTTATCAGACCCTGATTTTACTAAATGTGTCATTGAAACGATAGCCAAAGCAACCTGTGCAGATCCAAAGTGTCATTTAAATTTTGAGCAATGGAGGACTTGCCTAGCATTGTGGAAAGAAGATGACAGGAAAATGGCTGCTTGAGGGTCCTCCCCTCTGAGGGGTTCTGCAGAATTTGACTCTACTCTCTCAGACATCTTAAAATCTGTCATGTAATTTTCATTTCCAAGTCTGTGTTATTGCTGAGGAAAAGGGATTTTGCAGTGTTCCAAGATGGCTGATAGCAGAGCAGTGTTGTTATAAGAAATGATAAAAGAAGTTACTCCTATGATTTGGATGCAGCCGGCATGCCTTCTCACAGTGATTTTAAGGCAGTAGAGAATAGAAGTTAGAAATCTGGTGCTTTCAAGGGGGTGGAAGCACATCTGTGAATTAAATGTTACTTAAAAATAGGACCCAAGAAAGCCCTATCTAAACTGTACCTTGAGCTATTTTTTGGCTTCACATGTGTTGGTCTACTGATCAGTTATCCATTTGTGTTTCTCTTGCAGTGTAAGCTGCTGGGGAAAACCTTTTTAAGAGATTTTTAAAAGCAGAAGACCATATCTGCTGGCCTCATTATAGGAAGCGGCTGCAGCTCTGAGGGCAGTAACAGAACCTCTTTTGAGCCTTTGAAAGCATCAATATAAAGATCTGTATCTTGGAAAGTGGCCTTTTTACCAGCCATAATGTGAGCCAGACGAGCAGGAAAGCTTTGGGCATTAATAATGAATGAGCCTTTTCTAAGATTTCCAGAGCATGCAGTCTCTGTAGCTAGAGTTTTCATCTTGCTGTTTTGCATTCTTGCACTGATTTTGCAATGGTATAGAAACATGACACTCAGTGCAATGTGGGCTGGGGAGCAAGATACCATGTGATGCCTGCAGATGTCAAAAGGGGACTTCTTCAAATGTTTGTAATAATTACTCGGTTCAGGAATTCAGAAAAGCAATTCTTGCATATTTTAATGTGCACTGTAGGAATAGGAAGAGCTGGAATGGGTAAATGATCTTACAGCATTCTACAGACTTCCTGGGCACTCTTTTTCTTGCTGAATCAACTTGCCCTAGGCTTCTTGCAGGAATATGCAGATGTTAGGTTCCTATGTCTGAACCACAGGGGTGCAGATGTACACTTCCTTTTGTCCACACATGACTTTCAATTTGCTTTCCATAGGTAATGCATCCCAGCAGAGCCAAAATGAGAGAAAAACAAAACAAGCAAACAAACAAATAAAAGTTAATTAATTTTGGAAACATTTCTTTCTCTCCCTGAACAGAGCTCCCTTCTTCAGGTGATCACTCCCTTCTTAATTATTTCATTCTGGTTTTACCCTCTGTTTTACTTGCTTTTATAGGAGCCAGTGCCTTGGGCAAAGGGAAGGGAATTGCTCTTCTCTGAATTACTAAGAGTTGAATTGTGCACTAATTGTGCTTGTAATTTTTACAGCCACGTCCTGAACTTAGAGGGGAACAAGGACTTTGTCACTTCATGCACACAGCCCTCACCACTGACATTTCCTCCCATCGCACAATCTTGTGCCACTGCATGGCTGCCCAAAGGAGCTCTTCCACTGTGAGCAACGGCATCATTCAAGATTGTATGTGGTGAAGCTTTGATTCCTTCCTGTGTCTTTCAGGTCCTGGAGGATCCAGTTGCTGACCCATTATCCAGTGACACGTTCTGGGCAGCATGGCTGCTCTTTGAATTCTCAGCCAGTGGACGAATGTGACCTGCCTGCAGAGATGCTCAATGTGGTCTGCACTTCTCCAGGAAACACCCCATCCTTTCCTTTTTTTTTTCTTTCTTTTTTTTTTTTTTTAATGAATGAGGGGTTTGACATGGAGGTGAATAGAAAGAGTGAGGTAGAAGGATGAAGACTTTTTCTAATGGTTACAAAGTTTGTTTTAGTTACAGTTTTATTAAGGATTTTGCAAAGGATAGAAGAAACCAAAGGTGCATTGTGGATTGTAGGTTTTTACTGGAGCAGTCTGAAGCTGCACTGTAGATGTTAAAAATAGCAAGTCACTGGTTCTGTGGCAGTTACATATTTCTACCCATAGCACTGGTCAGATCTGAGTCTTTCATAACATCATGAAGGTAAATGAAGCTCCTGTACTCAAAAAGAGTAAAATTTAGTTACATTGCCTAGCGGTTGGATATTAGTTAACTTTTTCTCAGGCCTGGAAAATAAGGTCTTGGCTAAGTGCTGGTAAATACTGCTATTTCTTATCCCTGCATTTCTGTTGTACTGCTAGGTGTAACTTCTGGAGCGTCCCATACTCTGTAGCGCCACAGATGACATGAACTGGAGCATGGCAGAATTTTCAGTGTTAAAGTCAATGTTCTTGCAGGACTGGGGGACAGCATATCAGTGTTGTCGGTATTTAATACTACCTGCAACTCAGACTGCCTGGGAAAGAAGGATGAATGGAGGAGGTGGGAGCTGCTGAACCCTCTTGATCCATTTTCAGTCCCCAGACCTAGATGGACTGAAACTGCCAAGGCAATTGTGTCACCCTTCAGGTGGTCTGCAGCAGTCTGACAGCAGGCAGCAGCAGGTGAGCACATCCTATTCAGACAAGTGCCCTGTAAAGCAGTGTGAGTTGTGCAGACTCTGTTTCCTACACGCTGTAGGAAGTGTGGGGCTAATACTGTGTTTGGCTGAAGGCTGCTTACTCCGCGGGGGTAAGCAGTTTCACTGCAGCTCTCCTGGAGAGCATGCGCAACTCTGTTCCATTTGCCCAGTACTTTTCCTTACTTAACCCAGCCTCAAGGCTGCCTGTTACACTCCTTCATCTCACGCTGCTCAGGGATCAGGAGCCCTGTTTCCTTTCTCTTGGAGACTAAAAAGCAGAATTGCGTATGAGAGCACTGGGGCATGAGCAGCAAAGCAGACCCTTGATGCAGGTTTAAAACTAATGCTGCAAGTCATTGGGCAGTCTTCTGGGTATTTTCCCCTAAGTATTACTGCTGTTTTTTAAATCTGTATTGCAAAAGGGGTAATCCTTGCCGGAACTCCAGCCCTGATATACAGGCAGTAGAGTCTCCAGTACCTTTTGTAATAAAGTTAGCAAATAAAGGTTATGAATGACTCTTTCTCTAAGGTTCATTTTTCAAGGTAAGGGTGTGATTATTCACACGTGGTATTTAATTATATATTAAAACCCTAGCACCAGCTGTCCTGGGCACACTTGTGGGTGTTGAGACCCAGATACTTCCTTTATTTTGGTGGATCTCACAGGGAAAGCCATTTTCTTGTTGTCGGAGGTTTTGTGTTCAAAACGGCAGCGTTTGGAAGGGTTATGCATATGTTGACACTTTCATTTTCTTCAGCAATGGGGCCTTGGGTGGATCCGAGGAAAGGTGCCGGGTGACCGCTGCCCTCCCAGAAACCCGTGAGGGACGCGTTCGCCCCTTCCCCACAAGCCCGCTCCCCGCCTCACCGCCCCTCTCGGCTCGGCCGGCGCAGTGGCCGCTTGTGACAAACATGGCCACGCGCTCTTCCCGCCGCTGTGGCGGCCACGCGCCGCCTTCCTGCTTCCTCCCTATTGGTCCGCCGCTTCACCGCGCCGGTAGCAACAGCGACAAATATAATCCTGCCGTCCCCTGATTGGTTGCCGCCTCCCGCCGAGCCGTAGCAACAGCGGGGCGGGCGCGCGCGGCGACCGTTGGCGGCCCGCGCGGGGTGGGGAGGGGCAGCGAGCGCGGCCGCCTGCGCTGAGGGAGCTTCAGGGCTTTTGTGGGAGAGGGGAGAAAAGTAACTCCTCCGAGGCAGGAGCCAGCTACACCCGGCACTGCTGCTGCTGCTGACGGTAGGCGAAAGGTACCGCGATCCCAGCCACGCTGCGTAAAATCCATTTTCTAGGCGTTTGCGCTGTGGTGGTGAAGAGCTGCGTCTTCTCTGCGGCCTGTGGTGGAAAGAAAACAAGGCGCTGCCGTGTGCCAAACAGCGAAACGGCTTTCATGCAGAAGCAGCAGCCCGATAGCAAAATTTACACCGGGTCTTGATAGATTTTTGTATGAGATCCCAAATAAGGTACTTTTAATTCTCACCCCTAATTATATGTCATGTCACTGCGATTACTATGATTTAGCTAGTCAATGGTATGTGATACATGTGGATGAAAGCCAGGGTGGTTCCATTTCCCTGATGTTGAAGATTGATGTATTGGAGTAAAGAGGAGTGATGCCTCTCTTACAATGAGACATATTTCAGCTCCTTTCAAATACTTAGTGCTGTTCCCTTCCAGGGAAGATGGTAAAGATTAGATTAACACTACTCCACCTGTATAGAAATTTTAGGTACCTGTCATTCAAAATTAAGTAGATTATTTTCTACAAAACAACCCATGCTAGGGAGTGCAGGTATTTAGGTTTTGGAAATAACTGACCTTTGTTCTACCATCTTAACAATACCAGTGTCCTAAGGCCTTGTAAGCTTTTTAATACTTCAATAACAGTTGTTTTGGCTTTTTAATTAAAAAGAAAAGGATCAATTCACCAGAATTCCTAAGGAGTGCTAGAATGACAAGTGTCTTTTCCGAACTTAAATCTGAAAAAGGCTTTGCAGCTAAAGCAGAATTAAAGCTTTTTCTGTTGCACTTCACTTGATGAATTTCATTTCCAAATTTGGCGCAGTTGTTCTCTGGAGGACAATTGAATTTTCTAGGTCATTTCCCAGATGAAATAACTTATTACTTTTCTGGAAACTTACGTTAGATAATTCAAAGCTTGATATGTGAAATCCAGCAAATTAAAAAGTGTTTCTCTTTAAGAGATGTAAAGTCAAGTGGTTGAAGTACAGTATATTCTGGCCCACTAGCATCTTTACCCTGTGCCACCTGGATATTGAATCTGCACAAAACACTTTTGAGGAGGTAATTGCATTTGGACAAGAATTTGCAAGCTGTGCCTACGGATGATCTCACAGGACTTGACAATGCTGAGTCACAGGTGGCTGAGCAGGGTTCAGAGGTAGGCTGCTGCTTCCCCATCCATGAGCTAGAACAGATGGGATGCATAGCTGTGCAGTAGAGGAAGAGATGAAGTGAATCTCTGCTGAATGCCAGTGATGTTTACTTAGCATTTGGCCTTCTCCGCCTGTGCTGCTAGGTGGAATTAGTCATCGAAGGACAGCGTAATGGAGTTCTTCATACTGTATTCACATTGGTCTAACATTTGAATTGCTCAGTTTGTGTCCTAGCTTGTTCTCATTTCCTAGGTGTGATTTGCATCCAGTCATGTTCTGGTTTCCCTACCCTACCATATGTAGCAAGCTCTGGATGTGTTTATGTTGTTCTTCCTTGGAGCTGTAATTAGAAGCACTCTGAGCATGTGGGTGACCTGCCCTGAGCTGAATGTGCTGTACCTGCTGTTGTCATTCCTCCTCCTCAACATGGCATGGCCTATCAGAGGAAGGAGCTTGCCCTAGATAGAAAAAAGAAAGCCATTTTTATCTCAAAATGCATATGAGGGCCCAAAGAATAGTACTTACATGTGTTAATTGATCACAGAGAGGGGATGGAAATCTAGGAGCACTTTCAGAAGTTCTGTTACTTAGCTGTCCGAGCTGAGAGGGACAATTTCCCAATAGGCAGGCAGCTGTATTTCCCAGCAGTGCTGCTAGAGGCAGCTTTCCTCTTGGCAGTTCGACAGACAGGCCTAAGACTGACAAGGTCAGAGACTGAGCTGTTGCTCAGAATCGGTAGTTCTAAGTTAGAAGTGTGGTACAAAAATGGCCGTATGGAGGACCTGCATGGCAGCTGATGGTGAAAAACTTCTCTGAACTAATTCACTACAGTGCTAGAGAGGATTAATGGCATAAGAAGCAGCTTTCCCTGCTTTCAGTCCCATTGGCGGTTCCACTAGCTATCACAGTTACTGAAGGGGCACATCAGAGGCCCACTTGGGACAAACATTAGGAGGTACAACTTCAAGGCCAGTATTTTCAGGCAGTCTCTTGTTCTGGATGCCTAGCCCAACTTGCTTAGGGCCTCATTTTCAGAGGAAATGAGCACTTGTGCAGCAACTCAAGTAGGGCACCCAGAATAAGAGGCTGCTTTTGAAAATGTTGGCAAAGGCATTTTGTTTTATCTCTGCACTTCATTAGTTTTATCCCCAAAGTCTTTCATGTTATGTTCTACAGTGAAAGGTCATTGTTCCAGATCAATCATTTTCAGTGGGATTTAATCCAGTTCTAAGTCAAACTAATCCATTTTGGTAAAGTTTGAAGAGCAGTAAAAATTCATTTGTTAAGACAGATCTGGGCTTGTTTTTTAACTGTGTCTGCTGATGCTGAGTCCTTAATTGTGTACACCTAGCATGAGGTGTCTTAGGGCTGGTTCCAGAAATGCTGGACATCTAAATTCTGATCTTATCTGTAGACTGCAAATGCTTAGCACCTCTGAAAAACCCTGGAGTTTAGTAGGATTGAGTTTTTTTTGTTCTTTTTTTTTTTTTTTTTTTTTACTTTCAGTATTAGCATAGGTAGGGGTTTTTTTCCTCTTACACATAGACTTTTTTCAATATGGTGCTCTGGTGACAGCTTCTGATAAGCAGGCTTTTTCATGTTTTCCTGTTTATGCTTGTGAATTCTGGTTACTTTCCTTTGATTGCATACAGAATAAAAACTCATTCTTATATCTGGGCAGGACTAGCAAACACTGTGGTCTGAAGCAGCTCTTGAAGAGTTAAAGCTGCTTTCAATTAGCTACTGTGTTCTTGCCACTTAAAGAAACCCCCACAACTGAGCATGCTTCGCAACCTCCTGTGCATATCCCTGAATCATTCTGGCAAGTAAAAATACTGCCATAATCTTTTATTCAGACATAGTACTTATTCTTCACTGGACTCTGAAATGAGCAAGTGCTTGAAAATAGCACATTTTGCCAGAGAGTTCTGGGGATTTATCAACTTATGTCTGCACAGGATTTTGAACATGCAAAAGGCTACTGTGTGTGAATGTTGAGTGGTATTAAATATACTGCAGTGATCCCAAATAGGTTTCAGTATATGGACCTAACCTTTCCCATGAGGGAGCAAAAGCTTCATAAGTTTTGTACAAATGACTGCCCTTTTGTTTTGAAGATATTCCCATGTTGGTGAATAGATAGATATACAATGTACTTTACCACAGTTCACAGCATGAACCCTAGTGCTTCTGAGCAGCACTCAGGCAGTACAATCTTTCTCCCTTCATTCTAGGTTTTACCTTTGAGTTATGAGGGAGGTTCTGTGAGAATGATTCAAGATTAATATGAAATTGAAATATGACAAAGAGTAGAATATTTTCACACACACTGTGACAGCCTCGAGGGTTCTGTTGCTTGTTAAACTGTGGTGTATGGTTTGGCTAGAAATATATCATTGAAATTATAGTCCCTCGTGGTTTGGGAAAGAATCATCACACTTCAGCTACACCCACTCCTATCTCGTGCTCTGATCATGTCATTGGTTATACCACCTTTCCGCCCTGATATGCATTTATCTTGCTTTACTGGGGGGATGTGCTACCAGGATTCTAACAACAAAAATTATAGATAGTCCTAAGCCTGCAAAAGAACCTGTCCTTACAGCACTATCTGAGCATCATGCCCCATGTAAGTGCCAGTCACAGTATTTCCAAGATCAGATGTCCACAGACTCTCCATCTCTCTTTCTCTAGCATACTCATCTCTACTTCTTTTGCTGTGATGTGGAAGCTGCTTAACCTCCCCCATCGATTGGTAGTTGCTTCTGTTCTCTCTCTCTTTTTCAGTGTCTTGTCCCCAAGACTTCTATCATTTAGCAGCTCCCTAAATAAAACATTTCCTTGCTGCAGAAAAGGGAGGGAAGATCGTTTGCTCCATGGATGAGGAGGATGTTAGCGGCAGGGACTTTGTAGTGCTACTGCTTTAGTTCCTTAAGTCTCAGGAAGAGTGCTGCAAAAGGTGTGTGATCCCTCACTGCTACCAGGACAACTAAAGGGGGAGGCTTTCTGCCATGGGGAAAGGCTGGGAATGTCATGGGGTAGTTTCCTTGTGGTATTTCCTCTTTGCCAGTGTACCTTCTGGCTCCGTCCCCTCAGCTAAACGTCAGCACTGGGGAGACGCCCTCTGAGACCACTTTGGTGTCCCCAGTGCCCCTGTGTGGAGCCAAACAGTGAACTAGAATGGCATTTCAGCAGGGAGCTATTTGTGGAACATCGGTGCCGTCCAATAACCAGATATGCCTGCGGAGCAGAGCCACTGCCTTAGGTCATAGTGCAATTTTCAGTACCATAAGTTTCTCCATCTACAAATTCTTGCTGGGTGTGGTCACTTCGCCAACAACTCTCAGTCCTGCCTCATGAGAGCAGCATTTCTGAGCTCCTGCCTGAGCTTTGCTGGGAATCACAGAGCTCTGGTAATGTCATGCGTGATGCCTGGCATCTGAGCTCGGCAGGGGAACCATAGTTAGGCAGTGTTTTGCACCCCATTCAGCACTCCAGTAAAAGGTCTGCTGAAATTTCCATTTCCTTTCCATTTTTATTTTTAAGACATTGTAACTTGGCTTATAAATATTGTAGCAGATTAAAACTCATTGTTTGGGCTCTAATTTTGTTTTATTTGTGCCTCTGTAGATCCGTGGAGCCACTGTTATGGCTGAAGATCGAGAGCACTAGGCACTGTACGCACAGGAGAATATAGGTACTCTCCCACAGACCTTATATGTGTGAAATGCAACGTCTTCACTTTCTTTAGGTTGCAGTTGGACTGTACAAATGCTGCATACAAGGTTGACTTATTTTAGCACTTTTCCTTGCAACTGTTGGATTTAGACAGGTATCTGATTTTAGAGCAATGAGGGTACGTATCACCTTGCAGATTCAAGGTTAAGAATTTTTGAGATGCTTTAGGCTGAGAAATAGCTATTATACAGAAGCTTCAATTAAAAAAACCAAAAGGATTTAATGAGAATTTTTTTGTGCGTGTGTAAATATATCCACATATATTTGGCAGATTAATTAATGCAGATTGTCTGGTTCAGTGGGTGAATAACTGGTTTTAAAAATACTTCGTAATCTGTTTCCCTTGGGAGAACTGCTGTACGAGACTAGAAAGCTTTTAGTAGACCCTAAAAAATTTTCAGAACCATTGGAACACTTTGCAGACTGACTAATTCCTACTAAGCAGTTACTACAACTGCAGTTTCCAAACTGGAGAAGTGCATTGGGCATTTTGGGTCGGCCCGTCTCTCACTAGTCTTGCATAAGTGCTAGATACATTAAAATCTGTATTTTTACATTGAGTCGTACCTTTTCAAGAACATGTTCCTGCTGTCTATAGATAAAACTTTATCCTAGATAAAATCAGTATGAGTTTTGCATTAATGACGATAATGAATTAGACTGATACTTGGGATCCATTCTGTTAAGATTTTATATGTCACTGACTTCTCTCAGAAACAATGAAAATAAAATCCCGTTAGGAAGGAGG
Source organism: Buteo buteo (assembly GCF_964188355.1). NCBI lineage: Eukaryota > Metazoa > Chordata > Aves > Accipitriformes > Accipitridae > Buteo > Buteo buteo. The sequence continues at coordinate 39,556,233 of NC_134181.1, read as the reverse complement.
CACGGTTCAGCTTGCTGGTGTGTACGTACAACTGCGTGCTTCACAGTACTGCAAAGAGCTGTTTCCTGAATGTTCTGGCAATCAGTTTGTAACTTGCTACATGTAATTTTTATCTTTCATGCATTATTATGGATAATTACCACTTATTCTTGTCATAATATTTATTTATGTCCTTCAAAAAAATTAGCAGTATTCATCTATTCCCTTTTAAAGCTAAATGCAGTGTTCATTTTAAATGATGTTAGGGCTTAATGCACAAAAGGCAGCAATGTCAGAGTTAAGGCTGAAATCTTTTGGCTGACACAATGGACTGGATTTACTGGATGGCAGCAGTGCAGGAGTGCTGAGGATAGTGGGAGAACAGCGTGTGTCATGTGTGGCACCGGCCTTGGCCCGGCCTCTGGTGTGTGCTAAGGTGCTTGCTTTCCTCCTTTTCGGGGGTGAGAGCAGATGTGAGCTTAAATTGATACATGTGCTGTGGTCAGCGGCCCTGACGCTGAACTATCTGACGGTGAGCAAATCTTTTGCTCCGATGTACAGCAGCTCCCTGTACGTCCAGAAGTGCTTAAACGCTGGCTGTGGGTTGAACAGAAAAAGTTAATCTCTGATTTGTCGTAAAAGAGGAGTAACGTGGATGCAGCCACCGGCAGCAGCGGTGTCATTTGTGCAATGCTTTTCCTTTGAGATGATTTTTAGGCAAGGCTGGTGCCCTGTCAATTTATGAAAGAGGAGCTCGACTGTTACAAATTAAAATAGGGAGTAAAATTGAATGTAGGCGCACCTCTTAGGCGAGGTAGTCGAACTGGTCCGTGCCTACCACCGGTAGGAACGTTTCGGAGCAGCTGGGATAGGAGATAGGTTTATTTCGCTGGAAGGAGACACAACTGTGTCAACACTGCAGGACAAAGCTGGCGCTGGAAGGCCGCGGTAGCACAAAGCCGTAATGGCGCAGAGCAGGGTCGGACACGTGAAGGCGGTGCGTCGTTCCACACCGAGCGCAACCCGCGCGGCAGCCGGGCTCCGCCGGCTTCTCCGCGCGAGGCGCCTCGGGGGTCGGTGCCGGCGGCTCCGCGCCGTGTCACCGGACGCGGGCGGGGGAGGCGCGGCGGCGGACGGTGGCGGAGCCCGTCCGGAGGCATTTCCACGGCCGGCGGGGCGCGGGGGAGCAGCCCCGGCCCGGCCCGGCCGGGCTCCGCAATGCCCGCGCCCACCGCCCACCTCCACCTTTGCAGCAGTAAAATGCAGCACTCGCAGCGCGCATGCGCCTCCCCCCAGCCGGCGCCCCGGGATAGCTATTTATAGCAAGTGACGTCACCTAGAAATAGAACGCGGGGGAGCAGCGCCCCCTCCCCTCCCCTGCAGTCCCCTCAACTCCGCCCCCTCGTTGCCTTCCTAGCGCGCAGGCGCAGGCGGCGGCAGCAGCGCGAGGCTCCGAGCCGGGCTGGAGAGGAGAGGCGCGAGCTGCACACGCCGCGGAGGGGACGCAGCGAGCGCGCGGTTGCCCGCCCTGCTGCGGTCCGTGAGCGCGAGGCGCCAACCGTCGCCTGGCACGCGCGGCCGGCGGCTGAGCGGCGGCTGAGGCGAGCCCAACGGTCGCTGAGGGAGCGAGCGAGCGAGCGGGGCGAGCGTGAGGTGGCGGCTCCGTTTAGGTTCCCTACTCGCACCGCCCGCGCGTTTCGAGGCGCAGATCCCCGCCCCCCCTTCCTCTCTCTCCGAGGGGCGCAGAGTGCCCAGCCCAGCAGCCACCACGGAAGCGGCTATGGGGGACCGAGAGCAGCTGCTGCAGCGAGCCCGCCTGGCCGAGCAGGCGGAGAGATACGACGACATGGCCTCGGCCATGAAGTCGGTGAGTGGGGCTGGTAGCGTGGCGGCCGTGGGTCGTACCCGGGGAGGAGTGTGTAGGTTGGGTGGTGGCGGGGGAGGGAGGGAAAGGAAGTCCGGGCTGGTCCGAGGCGGAGTTGGGTCCCGGGGAGGATGCGAGCCGCCAGGTCCCACCCGTCGCGGTGAAGAAAGGAGGGCGGGAGCAAGAGCCAGACCATCCCGCCAGGACCACCTCGCCGCCGTGCGGGGCGGTGCCCGTTACTACCTGCCTCGGGGAGAGACGAGACGGCCAGTAGCCGGTCCCAACCGGACCTCGATCCCCCTTTTCTTTTCAAATTTATTTTCTTCCTCCCTCGTTTTCCTTCATTCTCTCGTATAACGACTCCCTTGGCTGTCCCTGCCCTGGAGGTGTGGCTGTCCCCATGCCCTCCTCTCGCCTCTCTCCCCCACCCCCGCCAATCCGGCGCGCAGTGCAGCAGTTTGAATACTGCCCGCCTCTCCTCGTCGCGGCGGGAACGCAGTGGATTCTTTCTCTGGCCCCTGCTCGAGATGGGGTCCGTCCTCGCGCACCGGACCCCCTTCTCCCCCCCCCCCCCCCCCCCGGCTTCTTGGGGGCCAGCGGTGGGGATGACGGGTTTGACCTTGGGGTGCGTCTCCCCTTCTAGGGGAGTCTGGGACACGCAAGCAGTTGGGGGTGCTGGTCGGGTGGGGGGGGCGGGGGGTGTCTGGGGAAACGGCGCACGGCAAGAGGAGCCCCTTCCTTTTCTAGACGTTTCTTTTGCCTCGCGGTAAAAGGCACAAATAGAGGCCTCACCCACAGACATCCGCGCTCTGACTCAAAGGTGGTATGGTAGTTGCATCCGGGTATAACAGCTACCCAGTGCACAGAGAGCTTTTCCCAAGCTTTAACGTTGCCTTTTTGCCTTTTCTTTGTAGGGCAACAAATTCTCAGTGTGTTCCTTATCCAGTTGAATACTGACATGTGTTTAAACAATAAGTTACAGTTGCAACTCAGCTCCTTTCAGAACCAAGCAATGAAAATTACTTGTACTGACCTGTCTGTACTGATACGTAATAAAATTGCAGAATGATCAAACTTACTATGTCTAGTCCCTTTTTTAAAACCAGTATTCGTATAATCTGAATTTTAAGGGTAATGTTAATGCCAGTAAATGCTTAGCAGTGTCTTTGCTGTATCTGATTACAATTGTTCTTGCCGATCTGTCCTTTGTGAACACCAAAGGCCCCAAGAGGAATCAAGTTTCCCTTGAGAGTACTGCTGTTTAAAGACGCAAGATTATTTTAGTTTGAAAGAGCAGCTCCAAATGGAGTTCACGTTTTTGTTCTAAGAATCAGTCCATGTAGTCGTGTTCAGGGGCTGTGATGTATGTCACATCCCTTAAATGAGGGCAGTAAAAAGACACTTAAATTTTGCTGCTCTTGTTCACTTTTGCTTTTGTGTCATAATAAATACTACAACCAATCAAGTTCTAAAGTGGCAGTACTTATGAGTATCTCAATATCAGAGGCATTAGACATCAAAATAAGCTGTATTTTAATGATATCGCTAGAATTCTCGATGCATATAATGTTGCAGTAGCAGCTCTCTTTCTCAAATCTTTCAATTGCTAATTCTAAAAGATGAAACTGAGAAACCACTGAAATCCACTGCTGCTCTAGAAGGCTGTATTTCTAGCTGTAGTTTCTAGATAGCTTTTTATTTTTCCAAATATTGCTGAACTATAGTGTATGTATGGCTCCCTGAACATCTGTGAAACAAACAGAACACAGTTGCTATGTTTCAGGAAATATGTAAATAAAGCATATATAACTAGTGTGTATGTCCAGTTGTCTCTTTAAACTGTCCTAATTACTATGCAATTTTCATTCATCTTAGTTCATCATTTCATTCTCATCTGTAATGCTACTTTTGCTCTCAAATAAGTTGTATAGTGATGAGCTGCTTTAATTGAGAGCTTGAGAACACCTAGTGAGGAAGCAGAGTATTGGGCATTTATGAATGTTACATTATAGATACTTTTAAAAATACAAAAAGTAAAGCTGAATTTTAAAGGCAACAGTTTCCTTATTTTAAGCTTTCATACACTGTTGCATGCCTATAATGTAGCATCTCTTGGTTACTTGGCTTTCACAGGAGTTCACTCTAACATGGTAATTTCCAGAATGCTCTTTAGTGTTAGAAGTTGATTTTGTAGGTCTGAGCATAAGCTCCTATGAAACGTTGTTATGTGGGCTGTCTGTTCTGACACAGCTAATATTTCCTTCTATTTCAGTGATTGTACATAACAGCTATTAAGAGAACTTTTTATCCATATAGAATAATATTTAAATAATCTTCTCACACTCAGAGATGTTAGACTTCCTTCAACAGGAAATCAGTGTTCTAACTCGGGTATCTATTCTCATAGCAGGATATCTTGATTTGAAAAATTTCTTTTAAAATTTTTTTAAAAAATCTCTGAATATAACATATCTGTTGGTTTTCAAAGATGCTATATGAAACTAGTGTGCTTCCAGCATAAATAGAAATCTGGATGATTAATTTCCATTCTTTCCATTCTTTCCAAACTTTTACAATACACAATATAGCCAACAGCCTGATAGTTACTCCTAAAACATAAAGTAACAAAGGTGACTTTAGCCAAAGCATGATTTTTGAGACTGACACTGAAGGAAGAAAAAGTATGACAAAACTGCCATTTCAGCTGTCAGTATAAAGCTGGAGAAACACTAATTTTTCAGTCCTATCAGCTTCTCCTTTTAAAGAAAAGCCAGATGGAAGTAGCAGTTGTAGCTTAAATAACGAAACTACTGCTCAACAATATGTTTGGGTTTTTTGTTGCTGTTAAAATTTTTCTTGGAAGTATTCTAGTATTTTGGCGCTTAATGTGTAGACAGGAGAGGAAAATGAAACTTTCACTTAGTTTGCTCTTATAAGTTAATGAGTTTAGTTTACTTTTTTCTAGCCAAAATTATTTTAATAGAAAATGCAATCATATGTAAATGTGCCTTTACGAAATGGCATTCTTCTAAGGGGTGTGGCATTCTCATTGCATTAAATGCTGCTCCAAGATTCCAACTATTTGAAATAACCCTACATGGTAGGTAATAAATGACTTCTCAACACACTGGGGAAAGATATGCTTTTAGTGTAAGTGTTAAAGGTTCTCGCTTGATGAAACGCACACTCTAGCATCTTGAGAATACAGCATTGGGTACCTTTGGTTTTAGATCATTCCAGAAATAGGTTAAACGTTTTAGCTGTATAAAACCGTAGTATTTCAGACAGTATTAATCCTAATATGTAGTGCTTAGGACCTCTTAATTTATGTTGCTTTTCTAGTATAGCTACATAATGGGTAGAGAGTAATTTACACTTTAAAATTGGTGAGATGAATCTGAGTTATGCGAGATGTTTAATCTTAAAATTAGTTGTGTGTGAAATACTACTCAGCATGAAATAAATTTAAGTCTTGGAACGCTCTAAAGTTTTTTAAGCAAAATAGCTTGAGGTTCTAGTTTAATTTGTAGGCTTTATCTGTATACATAAATGGACTCAAAAATTTGGGATGTTCCATATTTTTAGTATTGTATCACCAAGTTCTTCACATCAGTGTCCGGTTTTGGGTTAATGAAGTATGTGTGTGTAGGAGGGGGAATGAGATGCCTTTAATGTAAACAATATCCTCCACTGCTGTGAGATTACTTCCTTACTGTGGTTTTATACAGTAAATCTAGCTCTAGAACTTCCAATGCTTGATATAAAACACTGAAGCCACATGATGCAAGAAACTGATCTGGTTTAAATTCATTAGTCTGGTTTCTATTTGTTCAAAAATTATGAACTGTATAACTTTGTATCAGGAGAGTTTTAATAATTAAACCTGACTTTATACTGGCTCGGGTACAGTCATTTTTGCAGCAGCTTGCTAAGAACTGGCTCTAGCTGTGACTTACATGCTCTGGCTAACAAAACAGAAGTAGAATCACACACATTCAATTGACCTGGGTCAAATTCTACTAGGTAATCTGACAGTGTATCATAGATCTGCTATCAGTTGTGGAACCTTCACTTTGGTGTGTTTTCCATGTGAAAGTAACTCAGCTTGGTGTGGGCTATGAGCTGATAGAGTATTGTCTCATATCTTGTATTCTTGGTACAAAAAGCAGACTGTCAGTCTGAATGAAAACTGCTAGCAGATCATAGCCTGTGTGTTCAACTGCATCATCTGGCTCAGGACTGAAAATAACTCCAAACTTAGGTGTGAGAGAGGGCGGTGTTAACATAAGGAAAGTATAGATTAACATCTGAGTAAGTAAATGCTGCATTGAAGTCATACTACAAATGGATTTTCATATTTTAAGTGCTTCTGTTTTTCCTAACAGCCATTATAAGAAAGTATGTCTACATCTAAAATGTGAAAGTAAATTATTGCAGTCCAAGATCTTTTCTGTTAAGGAAAGGCTATAGGTAGAATGGAAGATAGGAAGAAATACATTTCCTTCAGCACTTCAAATTTTCTTTTTCTCTACATTGTCCCCACACATGAAGAGAAACATGTCTGTTTTTATCTACTTTGCTAATGTATCGGAAATAGATAAAAGAGTAGATAGCTCCATAAAAGTCACATGCTTTCCTTTGAGTCTAGTTTTGTAATATAGCTGTTACACCAGGGAGGTAGATGTGATTTTTAGATACATCTACATAGAGTATCAGCATTTTTTATCTAGGATGGGGAATAATTTGCCATGGACTTGAGCCGATGGTAGTTGCTGATTCTCCAAGATAGTTCAGTAACTTCTGATAAAACTTAAAGCTAGTAAACGTCTCCTAAACGTGTTGAATTAGCTTCTCTGTTAATTTTTCCTTTTTACTTTAAGGGATGGTTTCAAGGTGAGTTTAAGTCAGTCGGGGCAATTAAATTATACAGCAGTCCAGTGATGATCTGGAATAGTCTCTTAATTAAGTTCTTTAATCTTATCTCTTAGATACTTTTGTGTTTTGATTAAGAGGTTAACATTCTTTTTCCACATATTAACAACTGTTCTGCAGTTAGTCCTGAGAGATGGCTTTTTTCCTGGGCTTTTTTTGTTGTGCTTTATGTGAATGTATCTTGAGTATTCCCTGCTATTTCTCAATCTTGCTGTGTTAGGATACATTTGGTTAGTCTGGTGCTTATTGAGAGTTTTAGCAAAAGCCCAAGCTGATGCAACAGCTAAACCTTAACTTGCTGGTCTAAATATAGTATGAGGATGCTTCCAAAGGTTATACTGTATTTTAGATTGTACTGTAGACCTACTTTTAATACTGAATGTTGAGTAAAAACCAGCCAAGATTACCAGAGTTCATGCTAGACTTTACAAGATCCTCCCTCTATTAATGTGAACTTCAGAAATTTCTGCAAATATGCTGTTTATCAACACTTGCATTGAATTTTGGTTGTGATTAGGGAAGGTGGGAGGGCTTTTCAGGTGTAGGTTATCTGCAATTGCAATAGCTGCTGTGCAAGTGGACTTTATAAATCTTTTTCAGGGTGGGTGTTGTCATGCATTTTTTGCAGGTAAAAATGAATAACACCAGAAGAGAGACAATAGACCAGAAAAAAACCTGGAATATTCTTTCAAGGCTAGTGGTATTCCTGTATTTTGTCTCTTGTGACAAACTGGATGAAATTTGAAAACTGATTAATTTATCTCCCCTTAAGTAAATACACCAGCTATATAGCATAGTGAAAAATTGAGGTTTAGTACTCAAAAAATTTTTGGTGGTTCCCAGGACGTTTGTTATGTACTGTAAAAGGCCATTTTGGTGTTTTGAATACACAGAAGACACCTGTCTCTAAAAGTTTATATTAGTCATAAGGAGGTAGAAGAAATAATTATAACAAGGTTTAGGATGATGGCATATGTTTTTTTTAGTTATTGAATACTTAAAAACCAGCATACAGCAGGATATTTAGTTTGAAGCAGAGGGAAAGGGATGAACATGAAGGTAGCAGTTAGCTGAGGGTAAAGAACAGAGGTGGTAAGTGGAAGATGAGGTGAAAAATGGAGGTGATGATGTATGAGGTGAAGAATTAGGATAACTGTGATTGCAGTCTTGTAGCTTTAATTTCTTTTGTATGGAGTCTGGACTGCAAAGCCAAGAGATGGTATTTCTGTTACCATTGTCCTGTCCCACTAAGTCTCATCATCAGTTATTTTTGTGTCTTGTGTGCTTTTCCATACTCAGTTGTTATTTTTGTAGGTAATATAGCTCAGTAGTATATTAACAGATCACAAATTTTTTTCTTTTTTTCTTTTTTTTTATAATACTGTAAAGATAATGAAGGCAGGTGGGGAAAAAATTGATTTATTTGTGTGGTTAAATGACAAGTTTAAGTTTTAGCAAAACATTACTGACTCCTTTAGATCAACCACTGTGTTTGAGAACTTGCAGTGAACTTTCAAGCTGAGTCCTCCAGGAGTACAGGAATGACCAAGTGATTATTAATCTTATTTGGTGGATTTCTTTATTTTTGTAAAAGAAAGTGCTGTCCTAATAGACTGTAGGGAATAAAAAGCTCTTAGCCTTTACACCTTGAGGGAGTTAGTACTAGAGAAGACAATACAGGTGAGTCATAGTAGAGACTGTTGACAGAGGGATTGTTGGGAGGATGATTGGAAGCTGTGAAGAAGGTTATGAAGATGTCAGAGTTGATTCCTGTGCATTTCACCCTCTGTAGATTGTCTCTAATTGTATTAGGCCAGGCAGAGCAGTGTGTTTTGGGAGTCTGGGTTCCTGAGCTGTGGGGAAAAGGCATTTTGGAGATAAAACTAATTGACTTCAAATACTTTAAGAGCAAAACCTAAATTTGAAAGTAAGCTCTCTCTTAATGTAACAGTTATAATTCGTATAAATTATTTTTTTAGACTTGGAACAATGCACATTTATTGGATGGTTCACTGGCTGCACCAGCAGTCTCAGAATAGTGTAAATATTTGTGACTTGATTATTTGTAGTATGTAAGTATTTGGTTGTGAACCTTCTGATGCCTGTCAAGCAGTGTAAATATGCACATTTTAAAAGAAAGAGTTAATGATTTTGGCAGTGTCTGAGCAAGGACAAGTTTAGTTTCACACCAAAGTATGTATCCTTAGAATTCTAGTGACTTCTTTTAATGCAGTACACTTAACTGGTGGAGTTACTTTTTTCATCCTAATTCCTGTGAGTTTAATTTCATGTTTGTATATTTGCAGAAGTAGAACAACTTAAAGTGACTAGAAGTCTGATAGGTTTTATTCCCTAAATTAATACAGCAAGTGAAATAGGCCTAAATACAGTATTAGAAGTATTATCCTTGCTCTATCTCAGCTTTTTGTAGTAGGAATTTGGAGTTGATCATGGCTTTTTTTCTCGATTTGCTGTTCTATTTCTCTGCAGTTGCTTTCACGTCCTATCCCTGAAATTTGTCTGCAGCCACCAGTTAGCAGAAATCAGGATAACTTTTGTATTACACTGTATAATTGCTCACTAAGTGACTGAAGGATACTATGAAACACTAATTCCATTTGTACTATGCAGAGCTTAATCATAATGACTACAGCGCTTCCATCTCTGCTGTTGAATGAAAGCAAGCAGCAGGGGAAAGAAAGGCAAGAACTGCACCAGTTTCCAGTGTTTGTGCTGTGTTCCAGATTCATAAAACTGGTATTCTAGGTACATTTAAATTAATCACTAAGTGTTTAGTCTGCATAATTACAGCAGACTTCCTAAAAAAATTGAGCCTTCCTTCTGTGAATGCTTCTCCATTACACAAACCTGCCTCACTTTTGTTCAGTGAACGTGCTTTGCAATGGCTTCTAAATACCCATTCTGTTACAACAGAACTGTGGGGTTTTCACTCATTTAAGTCTTGGCTGCAGAAACAGTTTTAAACTTTCAACGTTGCAAAGTGACTCCTGTCTAGGAGGAATTTGGGGATCTAGAAGGAGTTTTGAATCTTGCACTTAATGGTGGAAGTATTGAAGGAAGCTTGCGTACTCTTCTCTAAGACAAACCCTTTAAATTTGATCTTTGTCTGTATTTTCAGGTAACTGAGCTGAATGAGCCTCTCTCGAATGAGGATAGAAATCTGCTGTCTGTAGCCTACAAGAATGTAGTTGGAGCTAGACGATCTTCCTGGCGTGTCATCAGCAGCATAGAGCAGAAGACTATGGCAGATGGGAATGAGAAGAAGCTGGAGAAGGTTAAAGCCTATAGGGAGAAGATAGAAAAGGAGCTTGAGACAGTCTGCAATGATGTTTTGGCTCTCCTAGATAAATACTTGATCAAGAACTGCAATGACTTCCAGTATGAGAGCAAGGTCTTTTATCTGAAAATGAAAGGGGATTACTACCGCTATTTGGCAGAAGTTGCTGCTGGAGAGAAGAAGAACAGTGTTGTGGAAGCCTCAGAAGCTGCCTATAAAGAGGCTTTTGAAATCAGCAAAGAGCACATGCAGCCCACTCACCCAATTAGGCTTGGGCTGGCACTCAATTTCTCAGTGTTCTACTATGAAATCCAGAATGCTCCTGAGCAGGCCTGCCTTTTAGCCAAACAAGCCTTTGATGATGCCATAGCAGAGCTGGACACACTAAATGAGGATTCCTACAAGGACTCCACTCTCATCATGCAGTTACTTCGAGACAACCTCACTCTGTGGACGAGTGATCAGCAAGACGAAGAAGCAGGAGAGGGCAATAATTAAAGAGCTTTCCTCTGATCCCTCTTTCATCCACTTCACCATCCCCATCATCACCAATATTTCCTTGCCACAGTCACACTAAATATCTAGTGCTAAGCATATCTGTATTGTACAGCTGTTCAGATCTGCTGTCCACTTTATCAAGAAGCAGTTTCAGATGAGTCTTTGTGGGCATTGATGGATTGGTTGGTTTATTGGCCCTATTTATCTTAGTTGCACTTGAGCAGTGCAGAAAGGTGCATAGTAAAGGAGGCATTTTTAGTTTGCCTGTTGATTGGAGAATATGGGAAAGAATAATGGAAAGTGATTGAAGATACTTATATTCCAGTTAAATTTTTTTCCATTTGAAATGAGCTGACAGTTCTGTTAAGCAGTACATTTTGTGCATGCAAAGTAAATTAGCCACCCCAAATTTTTTCAATGAGAACAGTTAAGCTGATGTGAAATGACAACCCTGTTCATCAGTTTACAATAAACTGTTTGAAATGTGCAGTTTCAGTAGCAATTTTTTTTTTGCCTCTAACTTATGTGCACAGTTTCTTTTAATGCAGTGCATCTACCTAAGAGTTTTGATACTTGTAACCTTTTGCAGTTGTTTTGAAGAATCATGAATTTATTTTTTGTAAACTCTTTGGCTGTTTAGTTGTCTGTGTATTCTGACAACACTATGTCAATATTAGCCCATGTTAAGATGGATGACTGAGATGCCAGACTTCTAAATTAAATGTTTTGGAATTAAATGAATAAAATAAAATGCTGCTTCGGGGATGTTATCTCTACGTAAGCTGTCCTGTCTTTTGTTCAGAGCAGAGATTGAGTTACCTAACACATCACTGATGGGTTAAAACATATTTAATCAAAAGTTTAATGAGAAGTTGCATCACATGCTCAACAAACAAAAAACCCCAGTATGCTGAAAAGAAGAGAAAAAAAAAACCTGAAGAAAAAAAAAAACCACAAAAACCAAAACCACCCACAGCCATCTAGAATGTGATACTGCTCACCTGTGTTAAAGTGGAGTTTCCAAAGGTGGTATATTTAGTTATTTGCCTGGTAGAGCAGTTGTTATGCAGTTCTGCTCAGGAGCTGAAGAGTTGTAAAGACCATTACTTATCATACCAATGTAGGGCCTTGTATTTACTTCTGTCCACTGTAACTTCTAAACTTGTTTTTCTGAAGTGCTGACCACCAAATCACCTTTACACATGAAAATCCCAGTAACTCTTTCATATTTACATGCTGCAACAGAAGCAGTATTTGTTCTTAAAGAATTACTCTCTATTTTAGCTAACTTAAGTCTAGTCCCCAAGCTTATGTTGTTTTTGTGTTGTTTTTTTTTTCTCCCAACAGTTAGTGTATATTATACTTATTGGTTCCATACATACTTCTGTAACGGTATATTACAGAAGCAGGAAAAGTTAGCTGTTATGTGTCGCTGTATCCAGACTGCTACTGGCACCTGAGCTAGCTCAAAGGTCATGTAAGTTCTCATTTATCTAAATCTATTTTTCTTTGATGTGTGCAATAAATATTACTGGTCTGAATACCCACAACAACTACTCATACTTTTTAAAAGAAGCGCACTGGTTATTTTTAGGTATCTGGAGGATTAGAATTTTTAATGGTAGATTTGTGTGTATTTATATATTCTGTCATCTAGATAATTCTAGCTTTATTACATCAGTAAAGTTGGCAACAATTGAAAGACTAATGCAACATCTGAAAAAGATGAAAATACAGATCCTTGATGTGCTATTGTTGAGGTGCTTGACCTCCTAAAGTAGTTTGAAATGTGTACTTAATATAAATCACTACTGTCTGCCAGGGCCTATTCTGGAAGTCACTTTTTCTTATTGGCTCCTGTTTCATCAAACAGTATACAACTCCCTGTTTTTCTGTTCCCCTTTTTGCAAGTAAACTTACAGGAGTCCTCTGGCTAGTAATATCCATCTGGGCTTTACCTGTCTCCTAGATTCCTATAGCTTCCTTTCCTTCCACTCCAATCTGCTTACCTGCCCCTGTGGAACCAAGGTAAAACTTGGCAATAAGACTGCCTTTTTACGTTGAAATGCTCTGGCTGGTTAATAATTAATATTATTGGCAATCACTAGGTTTATTTTCTTCCTGTTTATAGAAGTACCACTATCTTTCTGTTAATTCAAAAGCTAACGAGTCCTTTCTCATTTTATTTACTGTCTTGTGCAGATCCTTTGTCACAAAACTATGAGCATTATGTAGTCTGCAAGTGAGTCAGCAGGTCTCTGACATCTCTGGACTAGGCAGTTGAAGATTAGCTATTGACCTCATGCAAAAGATCCAAAATGGAGACCAAAGGGATTCTGTGGTGCAGTTCCTGGGTACTTTAATAATTTCTGTTAGGAAAGTTTATAAAGTATACCAATCAGGTTGTTGTGGTTATCTGTGTTGCCATTTATCTGGGTAGATATTTGCTGGGTATCCTAAAGTATGAAATTCTATTTTGAAATAGCTTACTGATTCGACTCTGCTGGAAGGGTGGATTCCCTTCTCCCAAGCAGAATAAATTTCGGTGGATAGATCTGTTGTAGCCATAAGTATCAACAGATAAGAAGATAGCTGCATATTAGGAATATATGTGAAAAGTTGCACTTCCTTCATCATCTCTTGATGGTGTACTATCATGTCACACACTCTCTGGTTGACTGAAGGCATTCTGACAGTTTGTGAATGTGGAGGCCCCGCAGAATGATTATAGAGGTGACAGAAAATTAGGAATGCTAGCTGTGGGGTATTGCATACTCAACTTGGTATGCTTGCTCTGTCTAAAGGTAATCGATACTACAAAACTATCTAGGCTTTGTACCAGGTATCAGGATCTAATAGCATAAGCAGACATGGTTGGAAAGTAGCAACTGCCTTCTAAGAATTTCATACCTTGTGCCAGGATCTTCAGAGGAACTATCCCAAAGTATTAGGAATAGCAAGAGCTTCCTAATTGAATGTCCTGACATAAAACTCACCAAAATGACAAAATTTCTCAGTGAACTGTCAAATGTAGGCAGCTTATTATCAAGTGCTCCTAGCAAAGCAGAATTTGGTGAACAGCAAAAGATTCAAGTTTATAGACTAGCTCCCTCTGAAACATGGAAGAATTGAAATTCATCACGAGGAACAGCTGACAGGTTTTTCTCCTGCAAGTGGTAGCATGTGTTTTTGCTGGGCCACCTGTGGATTTAAGATTATTCAAGCTACGATCTCAGTATACCTGAGTGATGATCAAGTTCTTCTGAGGGCAATGAACTTAAAGGCAGGTGAGTGAAATTACTGGGTGTATTCAAGTAACTGTGTGCACAAGGTCCCAATCCCAGAAGTAGTTTTGGCTTCATTAAAACTGTGGAAAGACTGTCTGTACTTAGGTGTATGCTTATTTTGTGTGATCTGCCTTTTAGCTTTGTAGCAGTGGATGCTTCCCGGAGGACAAGGACAATTCAGGTGCATCTTCAAATAATCTGTACTTTTTTTCAGGAAGTTCATTAAATATAAATGTCTTATTGCTCTGTGGCATAAAAAGCATTTCTGTCCTTGCTAGGGGGTTCATAAACCAAAGCTGACAGACATGGTTGCTCTGCATAAGTTGATGACTGCTCATCTAATGCGTCTCAGGAAGTCTTATAAGTCAAATTCTTTCACTTGCTTCTGCCACTAGCAGTATATTAGATTTTCAGTAGGAGAGCAGATACTTCTACGTTCTCCAGTTGTCAGTGAATGATCCAGTGGCACAGAGAGCATGTTTTTGTGATTGTTTTTTGCTAGGAGTCAGTAGAGAGTGTTCTATAGAGCAAGAAAAATGCTCCAGTGCAATCCATATTCTTGCTTCCACTTCAGAAGCTTTTTCATTTTCTGGGCCCTGGGATTGTTATATGCTTTTTTGTAATCCTTATTGTAGCAATGATCTGGGGGAAATCAAAGCAGATGAATAGCAGGTGTTGTTTATTGCAATATTCTTCGGTGGACCATAAGATTCAGATATTTTGGAATTGGTATTTGTCTTAGGTGAGACCCCCCAAGTCATGTCTTCTGTCTCTCAGTTTCTAAAATGAATAAAACCCTAGGCTACACCCCATTTATTGTTTGAAGACACCAGATGTATTCACCTAAAGTGCCTTGTTGAAGTCCACAACATTCTGTGAAGTAGTAATTCCACTGGAAAGACTAAAAATTGAGTGACTTTCCCCCCGCTGGGAGCTTTCTTTACTTTGCCTTATTTCAAGCATAATGGGATGCTTGCTAATCTTGAAGGGGTGAGGGTTACGTTGGTTACATAAGGGTCCACCTGAGTATTACTCTCCTCCAGAACCAATCTTTCTATGGCTTTCACAGGCAAACTTTGTTGAAAGGTTAAGTCATTCTGAGGGTGTTGATGTAATATTAGCAAGGTGTATGAGCATCCTTGGAATTTTTAGCAACCTGATAGCCACTAACAGTAAAGCAGCATTTTATGTGAAACTGTATGGGCTTGAAAGCTAAAGGATAGTCAGACCTTAAATTAATAGTGTGGTCTTTACAGGGACTGAGATACTTTCAGTCTATGTCCTAATCTGCTCAAACATGTTCAAATTTTATATGAACGATTGCATTCGTCTCTTAGAGTACACACACACCCACACCCTTTTAAACCCCACACTAGAACAAAATGTGCCAATGCTATGGGAAACTAAACTTCTTAAGCTGTATGTAATAAAGGGCTGCTTATACAATGTAAGCGATAGCATGGAAGAATGCTGACTTTTTAGACAAGCAGAAACCTTAAGAAGAGTATGCGATTGAGATCTCCATGGATAACACACATCAAAGAACCACAGTTACTCTGGTAAGTAACCATATTTTCTAGTGACTACTTTGGTATAACTATGGATTTGAAAATAGTTTTTCCATGTTGCCTTTCCTTTTTATATAACTTCTGTTCATGGTTTTCCATCCTTAATACTCGCATTTGTGACCTAAATCTGTAAGCTGGATGGACTGACTTCTAGAGCCGAATGTATTTCCAAAGGAGCACAAGGGTACTTCCTAATCTGCTCCTGTGGCTTCTTTCAGCAGCTGCAGTAGGCTGCTATGTAGTAATCTAGAAAAGAAATTACAGTAGTACAATTCAGATTGAGGGAAATGAAAAGACTGGCTGTATTTTAAGTCATACATGAGAATGACTTAATAATAATGGAAGTCAGAAGGGTGAAAACCAATGTCAATATATGTTATCAAATATTATCTGTCAGTGTGGGACCAACCTGAAATTCTTCAACACACCAGTTTGAGTTTAAGGACAGAGAGAAAACAGGAAAAATATTTCAGTGCTTTGGACTATTGTTTTTAAACTCTACCCATACCACATATTTGAGCTAATTTAACATAGCTGCTCAAGAAAAATTAACTAAAAAAAAAGTGTAACAGCATGAAAAAACTTTTTGGATATATTTTAGGTTTATTGAGGAAGCTCACTGAAATCAGTGTCACTTTTTGAAGAATGTGAAATTAATTATACATATAATAGATAGAGGATGTTTAGGTCTTGTTCTGAATAAACCCAAAATACCTGAAGTTCCACCTAGATGCACATAGTTTATTTTCTGAGTCTTAATGATTTCTGAGATAAATGCAATTGTATTCCAAACACTGAGGTTAGGCCAGGTAGATTTTTAATTAGTGTCAGAAATTGAGCCATCTGTTAGAAATAAAGTCAGTCAGTCTTCCAACTACCTTTAACTGCATGCCCCCAAGCTAGCAAGTACTTTGTTGATACAATTCCTTTCCCAAACTAGGCCCAGGTAACTGTTCTTCCATATAGTTGTTAACAGTCATTGTCATGTCTGTAAGAAAATAATCTATAGGTGTGATTATTCAGGCTCCTCATTTGATTTTTGTTTGTGTCTATGTAGTTTGAAAACGATAGATAAGTGTAAAATATTCCCAGAAATACTGCAGGAGGCAAGAGACCTTAGAAGTTAAGGAAGTTTGACTTCTGCATGTGAAAGAGCAAGATTAAACACTGGAATATTGTACCTTCAGAAAAGAGCTATTTCAGATAATGTTTCAGAAGCAGGTAAGACAAAAAAGCTTAAGGAGAGTATGATAAATTAAAAAAAAGGGTTTCCATGAAAATGTACACTACCATGGAAACCTTTTGGAAGTCTTTTTGTAAGCTATTCTCTATTTTGTTCTATTGAGTAATAAAATATCAAACATGAATAACAAGGAATATATCCTGCTTCAAGACTATAAACTGATGTGGAATATGTAAGCTTCTGGATTATTATTACTGTAATAGTCATCTTCCACTAGTTAAGCATATATGAAAAAATATTAGACTTTCACTATTATCGTTCTTGATGAAAAAACCAGAAAAACAAAACACCATTTGAGAAAAAAATACTTGAGTCAACAATTACATAGCAACAGGAGCAATAAAAATGTAGAATGAACTGTTCTCTCTTTTTTAATCATCTTTGATCATCTTTTGATAATTTTACTTTCTACAGTTAGAGAGATGAGTCAGCATGCTTAGTAGACTCTGGCCTTAAATCTGTAGTGTTATTTACAGAACTAATCTCTTTTGGACTATATAGCCATTCCTTTAGTCTCCTCAAAAAAAAAAATAAAATTAAAACATTTTTATTTTAGCTTTCAGCAAAAATTGTTCCAGAGCTGAAATTAACAGCCTTTTGTTTATTGTTGTAGATTGAGTTTTTAGAATCTACATCTAAATTTTGGGATATTATATTCCATACCACATGCTAATTTAATATCCCGTTGAAATTTATATTTGCAAGTACTTGAATGTAAGTATATTTTAAAATAAATACGTTATGCAAATTCTGCACAGTATCTACTCTGAGACATTTGGCAGATGGAAAGTGAGTGAGTTCCTGACTGAAAGAAATGAGGCAGAATTTTGTTAGAAATTGATCTTTTGCTATGCTTACAAAGAAAGATTTAGTTGGGGTTTGGTTTTTTTAAAATATTTAAAAACATTGCAAAATTGTTTCTTAATTGCAGAACCAATGTTCAATGGTTATTAAGTCTTATTATATAAAAGAGCGCTCTCATTTTGTATCCCCGAGCCTATATTTGACATTGCCATTCTTACTTTGAATTACACAGGGCAATTGGAACACAATTTCATCTGTGTAATTTTTCAGTGTCTGCTCATTCAAGAACCAGTCACTTGTGCAGAATTAGAGTATGGTCAACATCAATTTTCTTTATATTCTGATAATATAGAAGAACACAGAATAGATTTCTGTGTATTCTGAAAATAATAGTCTGATTTTTTTAAATGGTAATGCTTATGTGGTGGAAGGCTAATTTAAAACTGTAGCATGTTTAATTGTTCTGCAAAAAAGTTGTTAAGTCTTGTGCCAGTTCTCTGTTTCCTGTTCTCCAAAGGCATTAAGTTTTACTTGTGATCCAGATTATCTATTATGTGATTGTTTTCCATAATTTATCTTGAAAGATATGTATTTAATTTTGAAAAATGTATAAATTGGTATCCTAAAGAGAGGGAACTGCAAACAACCTAATCGCTCACTCCATATAAAACTGAATTTTGTATTAAAAACAGATAACATTTTGAAAATATTTTATTGAAAAACAAGAATTACAACTGGAAGTCAAAGACTAGGAGGCAAGGCATCACAAATTAAAGTAGTTCTTATAGAGACCTATTATTCTAACTGTGGTTTATGTTTGCATAAAGTAATTTTCCTTAATATTGATTTGATTTAGCTCTTCAGATATAACTAGTGTTAAAAGTGTTTTGGAAATAAATTTTAAATTGTGTTTGAAAACTTGATTGACAATGAAGGTTTACAAATATAATACTCTAATAATCTGTTACTTATATACAAAGTATATGTATGTATCTTGTAGTTCCTTGAGACCTTGAATGGTCCTCAACTTTATGGACATTGATGGAATTTGGTGGAATTAATGAAGATTCACTCGTGTGAATGCAGTCAGAATCAATTTATACAGAACTGCAATGTAGCGTAAGCCGTGTTGTCTTCTATTGCTGTTGCACCATCATTTGGAGTAAAATTGGAATTGATTTCACTTCTTGTGTTATAAACTCAAAGCATTTAGATGTATTTATTGTTCCACTCTAGCAATATAAAGGCCATGAAGAAGGCAATTTGTTAAGTATTTGCTGTGTGTGGCTACTGAAAGGGATTGCCAATCATTAGTGTCACCCAATTGCTGCAGTAAGCTGCTGTATGCTTGGGCAGAAGACAGCATAGTTTTACTTTTCTAATATTTTGAAATAAAGTTTCTGTTAATCTGCATGTATATTGTCACTGCGGAGATCATTAAGAAATTTTTGAAGGAAGTTGTCCTATTAGATTCCACTTCTCAGTACGAAGAAACTTTTTTTTCTGTTGATTGTTGATACGTTAAAAACATCAAATAGAGACTACTGAGGCCCTATAAATCCCAAAGCTTATGCAATGCTACTGTTACAGTTCAATACTCTTTGTGAATTTACATTGGAAACCACTGGTCTATTTGAACCAAATTTTCTAGACAAGCAAAAGGCTCAAAGGGATTCAATTCCATCAAATTTCATGTACAAAGTGGCTGAGTAGAGCAAAGAGGTCCTATTAGTGCTCAATTATAGGAAAAGCTGAAGTGTGCGCTTACTTCTACTGAACAATATGAAATCCACACAGGAGCTTCATTGTCAACATACAGGTTCTTTGTACTCCAGGTTTAAGTTAAATGCCATTTGAAAAATCAGTACTGTTCAGTAAGTAGTACATTCTACTTTTTGCTTATATCTATACCTACTTTTTAATCTATTTTTCATCTGTTTAAACGGTGTACTTTTCAGTGCAAAGACTGCCTTATCTTCTACTTATATATAGTGTGCTGGTCTCTTTGGATACCTGATGAGTTTGGTGTTAATTGTGTGCTATTTCAATGAAAAAAGTGGTCATGGTTTAAGTAGAAGTACCATCTAGTCATAAATATACCCAACAAATGATGTATATAAACTCAGTGTGTTTCCTCTTCGTTACATAGCCTCCTTATCAGTTGTTTTTTCTTGCACTTCCTTCTGCTGTTGTATTAACTGAAGTTAAGCTCATACATTCCTAGTACATAAAAATAAAATTTGACTCTTTAGTTACACATATGAACAAGGGTTAAAAATCACAATGCAAATATATACTTGCTATGTATTCTGAACTTCCACTAAACAGCTGATTTTATTTTTTTTAAATTGATTCAGTGAATTCTATCAGTTTTAATGACTTGCTTTGTCTTTGAAATTGGCAATAGGTAGTTCATCTGCCATATGACTGACTTGTGTGGAATACCTGCAAGTTTTAAGCCCTATGGATAAGGCCTGATATACAATGAGCTAATAATAATAAAGGGTGATCAGCTAGTTGTACTCACTGCATACTTACAAAATGAAAATAAAATACCGTTTAGCTACTATGAAAAACTATAGAGAAGATTTTATGCACAGGGATATATATTGAATGTTTCATACAAATAGCTTTCGTACGAATTGATTTCAAGGTAGCACAGTATAAATTAATATTCCATCAGGCAATTATGCAGAATAAATTGTCAGCTTTAAATTTTCATGAATATTTAAGATTTATTTTTAGAGTAGTTTAATTAGATGCTTAAATATTTCCTAGAAATATGAAAGCTTCATGCTGAAAGCAATACAATTAAGATACAGCACAGTTATTATAACACATTTTTCAAGTTGGAAGAAACATGCTAGTACAGTATGTCTCTCTGCAGTGATAAGTGCAATCAAGTGAGAAAACATTTAATATCAGTGCTTTGCTGGGATTAAAGTACAGTTAGGGTGGGCGCATTTTAAATTATAAATATACTGTAAAGCACTGTTTGCCCCAATGAGTTTATAGCCTGGGGAAAAGAAGATGGACTGTTTATATCTTAATATTAAAAAAATATTTATTGTATATGTGGTTTTTAATGACGTGTTCTGGTTCTTTTCCCCAACTGGGTTATATGTTATCAGAGTTTTTTGTTATATCACAGCTAACTTTGAGCATTGAGAAGAATTTATGGGACAGTAGCTGTATGGATCAGTTGAGAAAAAGAGAGATATGTAATGAAAGTAACTAAAGATTGTTTGAGAGAAACAGGTAGAGTATTTAGGAACAAAATTACAGGGAAAAAATATTGATTTTTTTCACTGTTCTTGTAGGGCAAAAATGATTGGGAATTGAGAATATGTGAGTGACGAAGCAATACCTTCCTCTTTAAAAATTTAGCATAAGTGTGGATATCAGTACTTTTTGGCTATTGTCAGCAAGATACTTTTTTGTCTGTAGAATTTGGTTTTCCACAATTGTAAACTGCAGGCAGTGAAGACTGAGTATAGGTTTGTGAGAGAGCTGTGTAACTTTCCATGTATTACAGTTATAAGTTCTTTTTCCATTTTGTCATTAATCACAAGGTTAAGTATGTTTATTATAACTCTTTCCTATATGCCAATTGTGATTTAATCTTACAAAACTATAAATATAATAATATATTTATTATATATACTTCAAGTATATATATTTCTTTTTTTTTCTGAATTTTCAGTGTTACATGCTGCCTTATATTTTAGTCTAAATTATTTTAACTAATGATTACAAATCAATTTGGTCTGTCCTAACTCGAACATAATAGCCAGATGAATTACTTTCATTTAGTTAGGTATTTGTCTGCAAACCCCAGAGTCCATTAGGGCAAAGCACTGTGAGTATTCCAGCAGTGAATGCATTTTTATGGAGGTAATCATTAAGAAATCACTTATGTCCAATTATGTACTTGAATTAGTATGAGCTATTTTCATATAATTTGATAATGTGATCGATTCCACTTTAGGGTTTAATCTATTGGTAGTTGAACCCTTCCAACTCTGAAGAATTATCTGGTTTCACAACATGTCTAAGGGAAGAAACAGGTCAAAACACACTGTCCACGTGACTTTCAGTCATGTTGTGCTGGAAACCCAGTTATATTTGCAGTAATTGTATATAAAATCTATGGCATTTGGAGAGCTGCATCCTTGTTTGACCATCTGAGGAATGACCTTTATTCAGAGTTTTCTCAAGGATAGGCTACTGAAAGAGGAGGGATCGCAGTAAAGCGTTGATTTCTTTCCCAGCCACGTACCACACAGGTTGGAAGGAAGCAGGAATTGTAGCGGTTGGCAAGAAAAGCATTGTGCTAACAGGGTTTCTGACTGTTGTTGTGTCCTCAGCATCACAAAAGAACATCTGACTCCTGCAGAGGGTAGAGACTAGTAGATGTGTGTAGTAACGTAATTAAGTAACTGCTTTCCCTGCTGAGCAAAATCGAGACTGTTCTCTCTGCAGTGAGCAACTGGTGTTTGTCCCATGTTTACTTTCTTTTAAATCAGAGAAAAAAACCAAGTCCCAGGTGGTTATTTTTTATTGAAGTACAGTCCTAGTTACTTCAGTGAGATACCTGCCCAGGAGTGTCTGAGAATTGGGGGTGCTAGGACTTTAAAACATCACCCAGAATAAATGGATATTTGGTGCGTGTTGCGGAGGTGCGTGCGCCATGCCGGGACAATCCAGCACGGCTGGGGACCATCTGTGGCAGCTTCCTGTCTCCACGGCGACCGGAGCCGTACTGGAGCAATCCTCTCTGTTCCTGTCTCTCCATCCCAGATCCAGAGAAGAGAGCAGAAGGTCTAAGCCTGCGTTTGGCAGGGAATGGCACTGCTCTCTCCAAGTGTTTGTTGGCGGGCTGCTGTATTGTGTCAGTGTGTTTCTGTTGAGATTCCAGCATGTCCTTAAAGGGGAGGAACATCTCTTCTTGTTCAGTTGTGCCACCTCAAGCTTTTTAAGGACTGCTATTTGCCTCTTCTGAAACAAGTCCTATTAAGCCTCTCTGGGCTGTAAAATGGTATGGAAGGATTGGGAAGTTGAGACATTTGCTGTCATCAGTGTCATCAGAGTCCAACATCGTTAATAGATGAGAATGCTTTGGTACTACTGCTGATTCATTCTCCTGGTTTTCACAGCTGAGATTTCCTTGCTTTGAGATTAGCCCTGCAGTTCTCTTTTTTCTGTGTTAATAATGTTCATTTTTGTACACTGCAAATTATGCAACACTGCAATGAACATAGTTAATTACAGATGCTTAAAATTGTTTCATAATAAAAAATAAATGGTGAACTTCTAACTTCTAACCTTGGAAATACCTCATGCTGCAAGTTGTTATGAGCCACTGGGATGGAAGGCAATCTATAAAAGCTCTTGTCTAAAATTTCTAGTAATTCATGATAAGGCTGATTTGGAAAATTTCACAGGGGAAAACATTTCACTTTGTCAGCAAATTATAAGATTTCTTGATAGAATTTTAAGATTGCTACCTGTTACAGCATGAGCTGTGTTTTGACTTAGTGTTTGATATTGCTAAGAAAAAAAGGTGCAAGTTCCATAAACTGCTCATCTAAATTTCATCTTGAAGGTTCTGTTTGTTCTTCTTTGACAGCTGAACATCATTTCACTGAAGAAGAAAATTAAAATCCCAACTGTGGGAATAGTTCTTGCCTTTAAATATTTTCTCATCCTTCCAATCATCTGTTAGGTGGCTTGCTTGTGCTGTCTGGACCTTCATTCATTTCAGTGTTCAGTTGTTTAAAAAATAACTGAAGATTCTACAAAACTAAATTAAGAAATAATTATTTTAATCTTCTCTTAATTTGTAAAATCTTCTCCCCCCCCCCCCAATTAAATATTGTTATTATGCTGAATCTGACAAGGTAAAGTGCTTAAGAAGTGAGCTATAAAAATGAGAGAAACTAAGTAGTCAAGTTCTTCTCATCCAAAGACAGACACAAAAGAAAAAAAAAAGAGATGATGGATTATTAAATCAATTTAATTTTTAATGAGCTACATTCAATATAGATAGTTAAATCACAGAGGCTGAACTGCAGGGATATTTCTTTACTGTTGCACTTTTCTTTGAATTTTGAAATGATATGCTAGGACCTGAGTCTTTTCCTGGACTAATTATCATTGATGCCCAGTTCACTAGCTCTGATGGTGAATGCAGTCAGCCCATACTTGAAGAACTTTTTGATGCTTGGAAAATTATGATACGTTTACCGTGGTATTTATTCTACAACAACGTAGCATAGTCGACCTTGTGATTGGAATGAACAATTGTTCTAAAACAGCCATTGTGATAAAATTATCTTTGTGGATAAAATCTACTGTACTGTAAGTAAAGTTAGAATTTAGTCTTCAATACTCTGTCATTAAATGATTTGTCCTATAAGCTTTTGTTGCACTGTGTTGTCCTCAGAAGATGTGTAGGAATTTTGGAATTTATATTAAAGTGTCCATTGACATTTTACTGGGAGTGAAAAACTCGACAGTTGAGGGACCTGACACAATATTAGTGTCATGATATGTCACTTCTGACTAGTCTAAGAGTGAACAGAATTAACTCTTATTTTTAGCTTAGTAAAGCCCAGCTTTAGCTGAGCTTAGTAGCCCAGTGTTAGTTGTGTTTAAAACAATTGCTTAAACTTTTTACTAAATATATTGTACGTGTATGTATGTTGTTAATTCTGCCATAAAAGTTATGCTGAATCCTGGGGTTAGGAACTGATTAAGAACCACTATTGTGCCAGATCTCTGGGTAAGGTATTATGAATTATTCATCCTGTTATCCTAGTGCAATCACAATAAAGTCTTAGTGCTAATTAGCAGGTGGATGGGATGACATAAAGTCAAGAATACCCAGGAGATATTTTGTTCAACAGTTATACTAATTCCTGCTATAGTATCTTTTCTACTCTTATAATTTATTTCTTATTTAATAGAAACTAGTCTAACTTTGAGGTCCTTTCTGTTATTTCAACATTTATTTTTTAAAAAATCAGTTACTTTTTTTAGGGTTAAACTAGGCTGAGAGCTGAAGCATTTGACAGCTTTTGGGAGAGCTGTCTGGAAGGTTTTGTTGTTATGTCTCGCTATATAATTTTGTCCATATTGGGGAGCTTTCATCTATTACCTGTGAGCTTTTTTGTCTTGTATTAATCAGAGCAGAATTTGTCTTATTTTTAATGAATGCAGAACATCTATATGAGCAGTCGTAAAGCATAGCACTTACTGTGGTAATGAAGTAATTGGATATTTGTACATATTATTTTTTATGACTTAAGGGAACACAGTTTAAAATAGCTAATAGATTTCTTTTTTCTTCCTTTTTTTACTCAGCCATTAGTCATTACTCTATTTTTCCCCTTTCTCTCTTTTAAGTAAACTCTCAGCTTTTCATTTTGTTTGACTTACTGTTGGCATGTATCATTGTTCGTTAAAGGGATTTATCAGAAGTCAAACTGAAGGGCATTATCAGTTCACCTTGTATTTTGCCACTGTTTCTTTAAAAATGCTATTTTTTGGAAACAAGACTGCAGCCCGAAACATAGCTTCATTAAGGCAGATGTTTCAATCTCACAGTTCCGCCTGAACACCCCCCCCCAAACCAAAACAGTCCTCCCCACCACCTATTTCCCGGTTGTTTTCTTCTCTAGCAGTCTTTTTCCTTCATTTTTTTCTGACCCTGCCAAGATTTCCTTCCTCCCCCACTCTCCCTGAAGAAATACCTTTTGGTAACTACATGAAGATGTAACTGGTGGGTAGGACCTCTTGAGTGTATGAGAATGCCCAGCTTAGCCTGATTTTTGTGTGAGATGTGCACAGTTAGCTGTTCTGTGAATATCTTTTGGTTTAGGGAGGAAGAGTATGAGGACTGAAGAATAACTTTGGGCAACTGATGCTGGCCTTGCCTTATGTCTCTCTCTCTGGAGTTTGTGTTTCTGCTCATCAACAGCATGAGATTTTTTTTTCTCCCTTTCCTCTCCTCCTCCCCTTTTCCTGTTTCTCTCCCTCAGCCACCACATCCTTCCTAGTGCTGCTTATCATGGAGATTTTTCTTCTCTCCCTCAGTTCTCACTCTGCTGTGTATGATTAAGCATCTGGAACATTTCCAGCCTGGTGACTGCAGAGTTTTGCAATGAAACTCCTCTGAGATTTACTGCAGTAAGGCTGCCTCTTGAAATGCACTGCTCTGAAGGAGTCAGACTTTATGTGCCCTAATGCCTTTGTATAGATTTTGAAAATGCTTGGCATATTAAATGCATTGTTGCTATCTGAATAACAGCAACAATCTGCATGAGGTCTGGTAGTAGAAAAATGGTTCCTTGTTACAAACTGTAGGAAAACCTTTGTCTAGAAAACTACTATCTTCCTTTCTGCTGAAATGTACAGACAGCTGACCTGATGGACACTCTGCTCCCACTGACTTTTGAGATTCTGCTTTTTGTGGGTTAGCCTGAAACAAAAGTTGCATATATGGCTATGCTCAAACTAGGCAGGTTTCTAAACTTCGTATTATTTGAAATTTGGGTCTGAATAGACCAACTGCTGTTCATCTTAGCTTCAACTGTAAAAAATGAGTCACTCTTGGTAGATGTCACAGCTACAACATTGCATTGCTTAATTGCTGTGTTACAATCACAATTGCTACCTCTGATTCTAGATAAACTCCTTCTGAAATGAATGGTAGAGGTCAATTATTGTGCTAGTTAAACTCATTTAAGGTTTTGCTTGGGAAAGAATATGTGAAGATGCCTTGCCGGATAGAAAAATATTGTGTGATAGACTTGGAATCTTCCTCAAACATTGTCCTAAGCTTTTAGACTGCAAGCTGTCCTCGAAAGGCTCTGCTTTTTGTTACTTTATCTTTCACACAAGGCTGTGTACACTGATAAAACGCTATATATCAATATTGCCAGAGTTTCATTGCCAGGAAGCTTTTTTGCAGGACTTTATAGCCATTTAACATAAAGCTGGTAGTAACATTGTCTGCTGGCTGAGACTATCCGGAATTAAAAGACAATTGAATTCAGAAAGAATATTTATCTTCAGCAAATTCAAACATTTGGAAGTATAAAAGAATTGGAAGAAGATCTAGAAAATTAAAAAGAAGGAAGAGACGCTCTTTACTTCCATCTTGGTGAGGGTCTGAAGGAGCTTTCAATCAATGGAAAACACATTTTCATTTGTCAGTTGGCCAGGTTCTTGTTATCTTGTCTTCAAGTACAAAGAACAGAATGAAGAGGGCAAAGGAATCTTCTCCTCAAGCCCTGTACAGGTGTGACAGTAACCTCTGGTTATTGGCATTGCTGTGACAGAACCCTGGAGTAATTAGTCAGAGAATTGAAATATATTAGGAAATGTACTTTGTATTAGAAAAAGTACCTAGTTTATTCCATATAGTGTGATTTCACTTGGTGTCTCTCTGGAGGTTTCTGACAGTTTCTTATGGATTGTCAAAAGTCTCTCCACTAAATCAGCATTTAAGCCATGCCTAAGCCTCGTGTGACCCTGCATGCTGTGGTTCAGCAACTCTGACCTAAATAATGTATCATTAAAGTAGATAATGGAATTAAGTTTGTTTTTTTTTTTGTTAAGAACTAGTAGTTGAAATTTCTCAAAATGTCTCCTTTATCGCAGTCTTCTACCTGTCCTTATACTCTGTCCACCTATTCCTTTTCCTTGCATCTGTCCTTCTCATAAGGCGCATATTTTTACCTCCGCTATCTTTTATCCTGCTCTTCCCTGAGTCCTCTTTTGTCCTTCCTGACCTATCTTCCCACTTAAAATACTTTCTTCCTGGCCTCATGGAGCATTGCCATGGTGACTGCATGATGTCATTGCACTGAGAACGGTTGCCTGGGAAACCGCATGATGTCATTGCACTGGAGACAGTTGCCGTGGTTACTGAGTTGGCTGAAGTAACTGGGAAAAAAGGGCTTGTCATCTGACCAGTGCCAGGAAATGTTCCCATTAATGGGAATAAAGAAGAGACTTTTATATTTTTATGTTCCAGGGAGGGCTGCTTGTGATTCAAAGACCCCTTTTCTTTTTCTGATCTAACATGCTCCGTTTGAGCTGCTTTCCATTGGCCTGTGTGGTCTTGCTCACCTGTTTGTACTGTTAAATGTTATCGTGAATATCAAGGCACAATAAAATGGAGAAAAGCTACGTTGTCCTTTGGTTCTGTGTAAGATGGGTTCCCACCTTCTGCTGCTGTTTGATTTTTCCTGTTTGGTGCCTTTTGTCTCTGTGATGAATAGCCCAGCCCAGTTGTTATCCCAGCAGGTGTCAGAGATACAGTAACAGTGAATGTCACATGCCCGAGTTTGCTTCATCTGCACCAGGCTCTGTGTGCATCTGTAATTTGTTTCCCACTTTTTCCTGCCTTTCCCAACTCCTATTTTGTCCTTGCTGAAATGTACCTGTCTTGTTTTAATAATTCCAGGCGTTCCAAGAAATATCCAATGTGAAAGGTGAAGCAGAGGCCAAATAAAAAGTAGGAGGCAGCTATTAAAGACCAAGAAAGGTATGCAAGAACAAGTTTGTTAGCCTTTATTGAGTGCATAGAACAATGTGTAAGCATGTGTGTGAGGCTGATCATGATGTGTGTAAGGAATTGTGTAAATAGTGGTTAGAACTGTGTGTCTAATAAATCTGTGTATGATGTGCAGGTCAGTAGCTCTGGCAGAGTTTGTGTGTGTATAAACATACATAAAATTGTTTTATTGATAAATAAACTTTTTTAAAAATGGCTTTTCCAGACTTTCTGCAATTTGAGTGAATTATGTGTCTAAGGTTTATTAGTCAAATTATGCATGCATGTGACTGTCCCCACATACTAAATAGTCTTTACTCTCAGTACTCATGCAGATGCTCTAGAGTTCACTAGAAACTCTAGTTACAAACTTCCCATTAGTTAACCATTAAATAAGCCCTTCTCTGACCCCGTGTGTGTGCTCATCCTCGAGTTGAAAATGATAATTTGGGTTAAAAACCTTATGGTGGAGCTGAAAACAAGAATGCTACCAAAGAAGACATGGAGAGTGCTGGTGACAGGCCAGGTAGTTGAGGACTGAAGAGTTTTGGAGTGCCTGAACTATTGATTGAAATCCAGGGCTCCTGAAATATTGGGAGGAGGCTGGAATGGGGGTAGCATCTCAGTTTTGGTAGAACTGGGTGGAGAGTTGGGAAGAGAGAATGTAACTTCATTGGGTGGGGAACAGAATTTCCAGACTTAGTTATTGGGGGAAAAAAAGTGGCAGGGGATGGTTTTTTTGATATTTGGGGTGAAGTAGTAAAAACCTTTTAGTAGAGTTTTGTTTTGGATTCCCTTCCTTATACTTTAAAAATACTGTTTGATTAACTGTTTATTTGTTCAGTGTACTGCACAAGTAATCTCAGCCTCTGTGCCAAAATAACTGTAAAAGAAAATTGTGTTTCACATCTATAACTAGGTAAAACTGCAGGAAACAACAGTTATAGGAGATCAGATGACAGTGAGACAGAATAGCTAATGGAGGTGGGAAGCAGCAGCTGGTTGGTGTTGAGGGGTTCCTAACAGTCAGGTGAGAGACGTGAATAATCACTGACCTGTGTTTCAGACCTGTGTGTAAATTCTTAAATTCTAACTTGATAACAGTGTTTAGTTTATCAACATGCAGTGGTGGTGTTTGCAAATCAGGCTGCTTTGGTCATTTTGAGCTAAGGGACTTGCATCATTGTGAAATATGTGTCAGTAATCATGCAACTTTCCTGAGCTCTAATGGACTGGAACAATCTTACAGTGATTAGTATGGGATAATGTTGAATCTGTAATTGAAGGGATATTTAATCCTACTATTAATGACCAATTGTGTTACTTTTCCTGTTAACTGAGCTTCAGAATGACCCCTGAACTTGGGTTTGTTTTATTTCAGCACTATACCTGACGACTTGCATATATTGTATATAAGTACATTTTAAACATTTACATTTGGATCACATTTATTGGTAAAATATGAGATTTCTTGCACAAAGCTGGACTAAGTTTGTTTAACTGTCAGAGAGGTATGGGAAAAGGTTGGTAGAGCTTGGTTTTTTTGTAAATTTTACCTGTAATTCGCAGTCAGGTTCACGATTCATATTGCAGCTACCTGCCTCTGATCTTTCACCGACGTCAGGTTTTTGTAAATATTTAAATAATAATTGTATGCTGTGATATAGCAATACTGGAGATCTTATACTGCTAAAGAATCATAGATTTGTTTTCCACCAGTGTCAACTACTTGGGGTATCTACATGGTAAACTTCTGTGTGTAGTAGAGGAGGCAGCATGCAGTGCTGCAGGGTAGAGAATCCTATGAGCTGTGTGAGCTCAGCTTTTGCTGACTAATGCTTC
Source organism: Buteo buteo (assembly GCF_964188355.1). NCBI lineage: Eukaryota > Metazoa > Chordata > Aves > Accipitriformes > Accipitridae > Buteo > Buteo buteo. Next base: position 39,526,354 of record NC_134181.1, on the reverse strand, counting down.
CATCTACTGGAGAACTTCGTTGTCACAGTATTCACTCTGTACTGTACTCAGAGACCCAAAGTCTTGTTAATTAAAACCCCAAAGATTTATTAATTATGAATTATTATCATAAAAACAGTTTCTCTGTGACATTAAGTAGCTAACACAGAATGCTTTTATGTGGTCTATAGCTTTACATTTGAAAGATGTGTAATTGTCTGCCTATCTTGAATCAATACTCTATGTTTTATTTGAAAATATAGTACCTAAGACAGTAGTAGTATAAATTAAAGTACAGAATCTAAAAACATTTTCCTAGTGGGCAATTTTGTGACTTGTAACACAAAATATGGTTTTCAGTAAGACACTTTATGACCAAACAGGATGGGGGCAGATAACCATTGAGACATGATGTATTTTAGTACTGGGACTAGAAAAGTTCACTGAGTATTACTTACACTCCTACAGCACATCAGGGTCTTTGCCTATGCTCCCTAATCAGTACTGATTTGCCATTTAGTGGAATGAAAGACTCTTCTAGTGGTGGCTGAGAAGAAATGGAATAAACAGTGGCTTCTGTTTTTCTTGTTAGCATCACCCTGATCTTTGAGCACCTTGAAGTGTCTGATTAGAGAATTTTGGAAACAAACTTGTTTCTAGAGACACATACCTGTAGCCCAGCTAATAGTACTTTCCAGCCTGCCCTTCTCTCTTTATAAGTGATTCTTCTCATTCCTTCCTGTAAATCCATTGACCTGTTGAAAGGACAGCACAGAATAGTTGCTCTATCCTTTCGTTATTTATTATTCTTGTTAGGTTTTATAGGAAAGGTGTACAAATCAAAAAACCCCACCCCAAACTGTAAAATGTACAGAGAATAAACAGGTTTTGTTCTGTGTTACTGTTATTTATGACAGTGTTGTTAAAAGTAATAATATCTGAGCACCTTTGGACTTGATACGGTGGCGTTACAAATAAATATAACATGCTTATATTAGATATAAATTGTAAATGTATATATAAAGTAAATTATAAAGTATATGTAAAATTTATAAGCTTGTGTGTAAGACTAGATGTTACTAGTTAAAGGAATAATTTTAGAGGAGTTTATACAAACTAGGTAAACTTTTGTATATAGTATTATCCTATATGAAGATAACATACTTAGCTATATTTATTTACTTTTATTTAAATATATCTATTAAATATATTTATTTGTATAAATAAATACTTAGTACAGTGCCTTTATAAAAAGGACCTAATGTCAGAGCACCTCGCCCCTGCCTACCTGCAGTCTACACAATTCTGTGCCCTTTGGGATCATTATTACAGTGAGATAATGTCATGGTTTAACCCCAGCCAGCAACTAAGCACCAGGACAGATAAGTATCTTCAGTTGTTCACATGAAAGCTTGACATGCTCTCCATGTTGGCCTTCCATAACTAACTCTGTAGAACGCATCAGCTTTTGAATTTTATGTTAATGTTAAGCTTCTTGAAATACCTGTGCTTGATAAGGTGCTATGTTGTTTGGGTATATAACTTAATTATACAGTAACCATGCCAAGTGCTCTTTGGTTTAAGGTGGGGAGTTGGAACGATGTTCCAAAACCAAAGCACAGGAATGGATTTTAGGGGTTTAATGTTTTTAAAATGATGAGAATGGTAGGAAGTATAGACTTTAGATTTTCATTGGTTGTTCTTCTACTGTTAAGGAAAAATAGTTCGAGGTATTTTCCATTGATGATACTGTATGTTTTATAAGTAAATTGATCCTATGTGTGGCTGTTTCTGTGCTTCTTTGAAAATAAACAGCTCAGTACTTCTAGGCAGTGTATATTCTGCCCTGAGTGTTGAGAATGTGGGGAAATGTATCTGTGAATGGTAGAAACACTACAGCCTATGTCCAAAATTCGTAATTTGTGTGGACAAATAACTACTGTTTACCTTAGCAGCCATCAGAAGCTACCTTTGAGTAGGATTAACTGAGCTGGATGTGCAGTTTAAGAAATTATGTGGAGTCCAGAGGCAAATCCATAGGCATTTATAATTTTCCTTGTGTTTTTACTTCATTCACAGGAGCAGCAATATCTGAAGCTTGGTAGTCGTTTAATAAAAAGGATTTTCTTGGAGTTAAAAAAAAAAAAAAAAGCTGTCAGTCCATCATATTATGTATGCAAATAAATGCAGAAATGCTTTTCTCTGACCATGCAGGAGCACATTCCACTGCTGATGTGAGAGCTTTCATCCTCAGAGTGTTTTGGCTGTCAGTATCTTTATGGCTTACATACCATCTAGAGCCTTAGCAGACTGTAACTCACACGTGTAAATCTGTGTACTATAGGCTTTAATCTTGCTGCTTCAAATAGTTTTCTTGGAAAGTTATTAATAATTTAGTATTTAGTCAATTGACAATTTTTAATTTTCATTAGGAACCTACTTAAAGTGGCCTCAACTGCCTCTTACGTGGTGTCGCTGTAACTTTGGACAGTGCCATACCCCAGGGAAATGATATTTTCATATGTCCTTCACCTTCTAGGATTGTAAACGTAGGGATGTTGTGATGTTGTGTTAATAGATGTGATTCAAATCGTAAGTTGGCATCAAATTGTAGAACCAGTATCCTAGCAGATGAAGAACATGAATACAAAATTGTTGCACGACAATTATCTGTGGCCAGATTCACAAAAACCGATGACAAATTTTTCATTGGATAAAGTACGAGGCAGAAAATGTTTCAGGGTAGTTTTCCCCCGAAAACTATGTTTATACCATGTTAAGCACAGTATGATGCTTCTTAAATTTGGAGATAATATTGGTTATTTTAAAGGAAGAAAAGTGTGTGTGTACAGGAGAAAGAGAGGGTAGCTATTGATTTGAGCAGTTGCGTCATATGGAAATCAATTTACTTTTCAGTTCCTGGAGAATGAGCATTGCAGTTAGTTATTCATGACTGCCTCATACTTTCTACCTTTGTGTCACTGATGGAGCAGAGAGCAATTCTGTTCTGAAGCAGAAAGCTGCTATGTGTTGACTGCTTTGTTAATCTGGGAATAATGATTTCTTTCCGATGTTTGAATGATGCAATGACGGCAACATTCACTGGTGAAACTGTGACTGACGTACAAGTTTACAAGCTTTATAGAAGTTGCCTTCTTTACGCTTTTGTGATGCTCTGTTGTACAGTGTCAGCATTGGTTTTGAATATCATTCTACTACATCTTGTGAAGTACCAAGCAGAGGCAATTTCATTTCAACATTCTTGAGGTTCAGTTATGCTGAGCTTGGTGTAATAGCAGTTGGGGAGTCCTGATTACACTGATCTAGCCTGATGTGATGTGACTGAACAAAGGAGAGAAATTAAACAGGTTCTCTGTTTACACAAGCTTGCCTGATGTAACAGTTTTGCTAACTTCTTTTCATCCCTATGCCACCTGTAGTGGTTCAGTGCACACCTTATATACTAATTTCAATTCTGTTCAATATGCTTTGTAGGGATGTCTCTCATGCTAATTGTTCCATTGTATATTTTGGTGCTACTTCCACCTTCTTTTTTTCCTCCCTATCTATTAGATCTTGTTTCCTTGTGTTTAATAATCCTTTCATTGTGTTTCTTGGTTCAGGTGGAACAATGGAGCACTCTTTTTCAATGTTTGGAATTGTTTCTTTCTGAAGTTTCCAATTGCTTTAGATAAACAAGCTGAACAGATGAAGCCAATTGTAACAATGGGAAGAGGTGAGTTTCTCTACCTGTAACATAAATCAAAAACCAGGAGATAAGACATGGAGGGGAAAGAAAGGATCTGTGGGATCCTCTCTAAGGAACATTTGAAGACTGTCAGTGAGATGTGTTTAGCATCATCCAGAGAACCTCTCTTACTCTCTGCAGTTTTATAGCACCAAAACTAACTTCCAAACCAGGAAAGGAAGTTTCTTTTTATTTTACTGAGTCTCTCCATGTTGTGTGAGTGGACGTCTCTAGAACTGCATCAGTGTTTCCCTCCTCATTTTGTAGATTTTGGAGCACCTCTTAGCACTGGAAAGTTCATCTGGTTGCTTTCCATAAAAGCTCTGCAGACAACAACTGTAGAATAAGCCTGACTCTCACATCACCACGCAGCAGATCATTAACATTCTGTTTCTTTCTTCTGTCCCTGACTCACAAGTACACTCAGTAGCACAGGAGTCTGTATAAGCTGACTGTTAAATCATACTTAACTTCACCTTAGTTAATAAGGTCTTGTTATTGTGTGTCTGAAGCTATCCATGAAGATGCAGAATGCGGAAGCTATCTCTAACTCTGCAGAGCTCTCTTTCCTCTTATTTTTGGTACCGATGCCAACGGACGTCAGCCTCTCTTAACTCTGAGCACTGTGTGGATTACTTGTCCATAAATGTTTTAAGGTGCTTACGGATCACGTGACTGTACTCTTTACTAGTTACATCAAATACTATGTGAATGACAGTCTGAGAATATAAACAAGTTAATTATCTGGCACTTTGTGTTAGAGGCTCAGTGTTCCACCCCCTTTTCCTGTTGCTGTTTTATAGTGTTATGAAGATTGGAGTCAGCCAAGATTTATATGGTGTTAATTACGTTACTTATTTCCAGGGACATGACAAAAAAAAAAAGGTGACCTTTTCAAAACACCTTCAGTCTCTGCTGAAGACCAGTGCTGGCACAAGGTTTGTTTGCTGTTTTTTCCATCTTTATAATCGCAAGTTTAGTTTTCTGGGGATGCAGACAGTTCTTCCCTGCTTCTTTCTTTCCTAATGTATGCCTTGTTCCACAGAGAGACATTCACGTATCCTCTTGATAAAAAAAACCAAACTTCACTTTGTGTGGTGAACAAATAGTGATTGTGTGAAAACCAAAACCTGGTGTGAACATCTGCAAGTGAGGGGAACTGGTTGTAGAATGAGACTTTTCTGGAATGCATAACAAAATCAGAAGGCACTGGATTGTGTATGAAAATAAAGTTGAATTCTCTGCCTTTCACTTTCATTGGATTTAAGATGAAAATACTAGAAAGATGTAAAGTCGTTGCCCAATCAGTGAAGTGACTGGTTTATCAGTATTTTGTAAACAATACATGCAATGAGTGTTTCTGGTCAGTGGCTGTTAAAGAGGTAGGCATCCGCATCCTTTTGTGACCAAAAGCCTTCATCTCCCATCACTAAAACTATCCCAGTTCAAGTCTCACTGGGGTTGGAAAGTCCTGAAACCTGAGTTTTCTTCTCTCTGCCAGGACTGGTACCCTGCAAAGTAGGTTTGAAACTGTTAATGGATTGGAAGGAGAAAGCAGTAGTTGCTTATATATTGAAGTATGGAACTCCTCCAATATGTAAGTTTTTTAGAACTAAGAGAACTTTTCCAGTATTTAATACACAAGGTGACTATTGAAAATTTTAATAGGAAATCCATAACATAATATTATTTCTTTTTATGAAGGGGAAACCTGAAAGTATGTACAATTACAGCCTCAAAATAACATTATGGGATAATTCAAAATTTTACAACCAACCTTATTTTTCTGACAAACTCCTACTTAATTTTTTTCTTTTTCAGACTTGTACATAGAGTTTTTATATGTGTTGTGAAACAATGTTAGAGGCACTTAAGAATGGTACTTCAATGATCTCTGCTGACTCAGTCATAACAGTTAGTTGTGCCTGTGCATATTCATCAGAAGTCTGTTTTTTCATCAGTATGGTTTATGTAGTTTAAGATTTGTTTTCTGTGGATGTGGGATACCCTCTTGTGACCTGTAGAAGATTTCACAAAGCATGTTGAAGTTCTGAAAAAGACTGTAGCCCATTTCCTGTAACAAATTGTTCCATAGAAAAATATGAAACAAAATAAACAGCTTGGTTTTTCTCCAAGATTTCTTCAGGGTAAACCACAGTGCAGCCTTACTGGCCAAATTTTATTCCTGGAATATCATCCTGCTTTTTTTCATTGTAGAAAATTTAAGTGGATAACCAGGAAATTAATGAACTTATACTGATGTAAAATAAGCGAGGATGGTCTTTGCTTGAATAAGGACTGATCACTGACTTACGTGCAGTATGAACCTTACAGATACTAAAAGCAGGAGACTGCAGTTTGAGCAATTTCATAAAGACTAGGGAAAGCTCTCGCTCTTCTGCCAAATCACCAGTGTGGTCCTTGCTTTGTCAAAGGGTAGATCCACTCTTCTGAATTGGTAATATTTTAGAAACCTTGACAGCTGGGATCTCTGGCATGGCGCTGTACGCAGCTCATATGCAAACCTTATTAAAAAGCACATGATGTGTTTGTTGCCAAGGAAACAAGCCATTAAACCCCAGAAATATAATTCATAAGAAGCAAATATTAGCTATTAGCATCTACTTTCTCCATTAGTGCCATGAAACTTACATGAAATAGCCTTGCAGTCTCCTAGCTAATGGAAATGACATAATTGGAGAATGAAAAGGTGAAAGAAGGAAATACAATTCACTGAGCACTAAGTATGGCCAGAGTAATGAGAATGCAGGACTAGGTACGTTTTCTTCTCTTGTGTTGCTAATCCACTGGGCACCTGTTTATTCTACTCATGTTACTGTATATTATGAATCACAATAAGGGCAAGCCTTTGCCAAGCAAAGAAAGATCAGGCCTACATTTTCCAAGAGGTCTATTTGGAATATGAAAATAAAAATTAGGAGTGGGAGAAGGGAATGGTGAAGTATTTTCTATTAGTTTAAGTTTTAATATCTTAGTAATTTTACATTTGACTTCTCTGGATTTGATATGTGTATTCCATTATAACTGGCTAACCCACAATGAGTTTAACACAAAATGTGGTTATAGATAACATCTTTTTATTTTTGTGTTTTGGTCAATCTCAGTTTGCACTTAAAATCTAGAAACTGTTTTCTTCCTCTTCATCCTTCTCTTTCTAGTAATTACATTGGTTTCATTACCTTTTTCATACTGATACTGCAAAGCACCTGGAAATGGCAGCTACACAGGCACTCTGTGCCAAACTTCCACTGTGCTTGTATTCTAGGAAATATTTCTAGAAAAAAAATAAGGAGGGAAGTGAATCTGGCTCAGTTTTTGACTGGTCTAAACAGTTGCAACTCCTAAGTGCTATCCAGGACCACAGATAGTCAGGATCCCAAGGCTGGCCCATGTTACTGTTGATACCTTGTGGTCACCCTTGTTCAGCTTTGGGATCAAGAAGTCAAAGGGAAGTCAAAGTCATTACTGCCCTTTATTCTCAGCTGTTCCACTGGTTTTGAACTATCCTTTCCATATTTGAGAAGAGAATTAACATTGCTGTCTGAAAAAATGCTAATTTTACTATAGTGGGGTAAGGCTAATGAAATACTGGGATATGTAGCCTCAGGCTCCAAGTCATCCACCGTTTAGTGTAATAAATCAGTTGTAGTCAATTGGTGAAGTCCATTGTCAGCTTTGCTCAGACATTATTCAGGCACCATACCTGCAACTCCAAAAAGACGTCTATGTAAGAACTGAACAAATAGTGATTAGGAGCTTCCAGACTTTGCCTCCACAGCCCTAATGTAGTTTCCGTTAGCTCACATGCAGTTTCTGTTCAGATAAGTCACAATGAAGTAGTGGCACTGAAGTATACTCTGCTTTCTCCAGGGTTTTGTGGGACCCTGCCTGATAGCAATCTCAAGGATCTGGTAGTAAGTGAGTACTAAGAAATGAGTATATGACACCATTGACATTTTAGTGGCGTAATTGTGAGAATGTGCGTCAAAACTCTGGTTTGTGAGCCAGTGACAGTATATCTGAATGCAGAGATGAGCTTGTCAAACAGCCTTGTGTAGCAAGGTGGCCTTTGAAGAACAGGAAAAGTGTCAGAGATCTCCAGATAACATAATTTAGTTTGAAATGGGCCTCCAGAGACCGTGAAGGGCAGGGCTAACTTCAAAGTTAGATCAGATTGCTCAGGACCTTGTCCAATCAGGTTTTGAAAACCTCCAAGAACAGAGATTTCTCAGCCTTTCTGGGCTACCTATTTCAGGGCTTAACCATTTACACTGAATTTCGCCCCCCTATATCCAGTCACAATTTCTCCTGCTGCAATCTGTGACCGTTGCTTCTTGTCCTTGCACTGAGTACCTCTGAGAAGAGCGGCTCTGTCTTCCATGTAACTGCCCTTTAGATAGTTGATGATGACAATTGGATTCCTCTCCCAAACCTCTTCCTGAGACTAAACAAACCCAGTCCCTCAGCCTCTCCTCATATGTCATGTGGTCCAGGCACTTAACTATTTTAGTGACCCTTCACTGTACCCTCTCGAGTTTATCAATATCACTTCGGTGATGAAAGGCCCCAAACTGGATGCAGTGTTCGAGGTGCTGCCTCACAAGTATAAAGCAGGGTTCAGTTCCATCAGCCTGCTTGCTAGCTGTGCTCTTGCTAACACAACCCTGCACGCACTTAGCCCTCACCATCGCAAAAAAACGTTGCCATTGCTGACTCATGTTGAGTTTGCTTTCCACCAGTATCCTCCAGCCTCTTTCATGAACTTATTCTGTCCCAGGTGCAGAACTGGTGTTGGTGTGTGCTGAATTTCACAAGGTTCATGTTGGCCCATTCCTGTATCTTGTTGAGGTCTCTCTGAATGGCAGCCCTGACCTCCAGCACATGAACTGGTCTCTTGCGTTTGATGTCATCTGTGAACTTGATGAAGGTGCATTCTGTCCTATTGTCTAGGTCCAGGTTATTGATGAAGGTACTAAACAGTACTGAACCTGATATAACTTGTAACCGGCTTTTGGATTTTGAACCATTGACCGTTGATGAGCCTGATGGTGCAGTCAGTTTTTCACCCACTTTTTAAGCTCATTTGTCCAGTCCATACCTGGCCAGTTTGGCTGCAGTGATGCTGTGGGAGACCATGTGAAAAGCCTGCTACTCCATGCCCACGGAACCAGTTATGTTATTGTAGAAGGCAGTCAGGTTTATCAGGCAAAATTTTCCATTGGTAAATCTGCAACAGCTGTTCCTGGTCACCTTTTTGTCCTTTGTGTGTCTGGAAATGACTTCTAGGAGGACTTGTTCCTCTTCAAGTAAGGAAAATTCCCATGTTTTACAGTGTCCTCCTAGCCAATTTCAGTAGCAGAAATTAAAACTACAGCAGCAAGTTGGTCAAAGATGTAGAAAATTTTGCCTTGGTGTCCTAAGAAAGAATTACCTCTCTTGTAAGTTTGATCTGTGGTCAGGCTGGATCGGTAGCAGCTCAAGTCTGATGTGGCTCAGGCATGTGAACACGATCTCACAGCTGTACATGTCTGACAGTGCACAGGTGCAGTATTTGTGCTAGCTGTTAGCACAGTATACAAAAGGATGTCCTCAAATGTGCTGTGTCCTGATATCCATGTGTTTTCCTCTATAAAGTAAGAAAACAGGACACATTATATAATGTGGAAGTTTGTGGAGAAGTTTATTTTTTGAGATTAGCTTCTTCCAGGTTCAGTGTCAGGGAAAACACTGGGTTACTGTGAGGACACTTGTGCTTCATGAGTGCCTGGATACTGTGCCATTTTTGATCTACCATTCAAACACAATTTACCAGGCTGTAGCAAAAAGCAGCCTGAAACTGCCTAGCAGCTGTCCTACAAACTGTTTTTTTCCTTTTAAAGCTAGCAACAGAGATGCATGCAGACTGCCTTTGCTGAGAATGCAAGTTCCTGCTCATCACAGAATACATCCAGTGAAAAAAAGGCAGAAGGGGAGGTGCAACAGATGGAAAAGGCAGCACTACTAGACCTTTTTTCAGATGCTGACAAGACAAGCGAATCAAGTCTGAAGGGCTTTAATTTGGCAATCTAAACAGTGTCTTGGTCTGACAGGAGCATCCAGAGTACAGGATTGTTCTGCAAGTGTACAGAAACTACCACTGGAAGCAGGGTTTTGGAATGGGAGAGACAACATTTATGTTATTGAGTGGGAAGCCCAATGCTTATTTGGCAAAGCGGTAACCAGCATGGAGCAGGCACTGAGCAGTGAGAGCAGAAGCCTTGGAACCTGGGACTGCCATTGCTCTATTTTCAGGCAGTTTGGGACTTAAAACCTGCAATCACAATTTGGGAGGTGACACCAGCCATGTGGAAATTTCTTGGCCCATTGTTATGGGTGCAAAGGTATTAGTAGCAGGCTTCCTTTGTGTAGCTGTAGGGAGTTAGTTTTACTGTTGTCACCTCTGACAATGAAAGTTGTCCTCTTCTGTCCCCAAAATGTTGAACAAGTATGTCTTGATGGATTTTATTTAATAGTGATTTGCTTATAAGGGTTACCTCAGTTCTGATATGGTCTGAGGCACCCTGTGTTCAGATTCAGTGAAGCATCTGATCATGATGAAAAGAGTCTTACATGGTAAAATGAGTCTCCTTTCTATTATTGCCAGTTGTTCTGGACTCAAGGAATCATTAACAAGCGGTAAAATAATAGCCACTCTTAATCAGTTTGGTATCCTATGATTGTACAAGAACAGTTAGTATTCTCTACCCTTCATGATCTCTGAAAAGAAGGGTACATTTTAAGTACTATTTCAGTCAAGTGAAGTGATTTCTAATGAATGAACATGTAAAAATAGCTTTTTATGTGTTTCCCAGTTTGGAGACTCAGCTTTCTTATAGAAACTCTTATTACTGATATGCAGGAAATCTCTTAGAATTTTTCCAAGTGGCAATATAGTGTAAAAATGAATGTTTCTAGATGTGGAAAGAATTCCAAGAAGTTACAAATCTAGTTTTCCAGCAAACATACATGTTTATTCACACACATGCTGTTTCTTCTGACAACCAAAGGGCCTAATTTGTGTAGTCTTTGAAATCTTTTTTTTTTTTATAAATGTGTGGTTTGCTTATTCTCTAAAGTATTCAGATCAAATTTTATCTGTGAGCACAAATGGAAACTCAAATTGTCCCTCTGGGCTACACCCAGAATGTCCTGGAATGTGAATCTCTCATTCTATCGGTGATCTTTGCATGATGTTCCCAAAACATTTACACTTCTTAGGCATGAGCTTAAAGGAGGATCATCGACATTTGAGGAGTTAGAAGAGATTTTTGCTATTCTGGGACTAATCTCCGAGAGTAGATTGCGAGCTTGTATTCCAGTATTATGTAGTCCCTCTGGATGTGATCTGTTTGGATGGCAATGGAAGCTACATTCGTATCTGGGGTGACTTCAATACTCAACCTGGTCTACATATGTAAGTTTTACAGTCCTCAACACAGTTTCTAGTAAGCAATGTCCTGATGATACGAAACTTCTTAACTGATACTGAAAAATATGTTCCAAATTTTACACACCCTTCTTAAACATAGTGTACTACACTTTGCAATTGCACCTGAATCATGAAAGTTCCACACCTGAAGTATTGTGAAAGTAAAGCGTAATTTAAAGCTAACCGCCTTCTCTTGCTGTAAGCACATATAGAGAACCTGTCATCAATGCTCAGCTTCCTTGCCCAGTTACCACCCAGTCCACATCAACAATCTTTAGTATGTCCTAGGCTATCAAAAGCTTTATTCAATGGTCCTTATTTCTGATAGGTTACCATATGTGGATTTCACATATTGCATTAGTGTAGCAAGGCTGTAGGGAAAAAAAGCATAGAAATAATTACTGCAAGTATAAGTAATAGAATAAGTATAGCTGCTGAATAAGTTGGATTTAGTTATTACCTATTCTATGTATCCATCACAGACCATGCTGAGCCCTGAGCTTTCTGGCAGTTAAACGGGCTGTCAAAAGATACCAAAGCCCATAGGACTTTTTTCTTTCAGCAGTATTACTTGAAAAATAGGCGAAGTTGATATGTCTTGCTGCTAAAAATGTTCTTTATTAGGCTCTTATTGATTTCCCACTCCTAATTGCTAGTAGTATTCTTCTCTGGCTTTAAAAAAGAAAACGAGATGCTGAATCCCCATGGAACCAATATGACAACTTTTATGGGTTTCTTTATGAGGGTGTGGGGGGGAAGGGAAAAGCATTCCAGGAGCTTTTCTCCTCTCCTTTCAGTATTGGCATAATTATCTTGTATATGGATGTGTTAGTGGTTCCATTTAACACTCTTGAACTGGATAATTTGGTATATGGTACTAAATGTGTATTCTAGATTTGAACTACAGCTTGTGCAATGGATTGGATGAATGAAAAATATTACTCTAATGACTGTTTTTGGTAGAAACGTTAATTTTTTATCAAATCTTGGAGCAAGAGCCTGTGACACCATTGAAGAGAAAGAAAGAAGGGTACAATACTGGGGTTTTAGTTACATTATGCTAATCCTGGGATGGCTGTTTCAGGAATGCACGGAACAGCTCCAGTTTTTCTCCCTGAAGAACTTTTCTTCTGATGGAGAACATCCATAACCAAGTATCACTTCCATCCTCTGTATTCTCTACATTCTGTAGCGGTTTGGGGAATACCTGCTCATCCAGTTAGTCAGGCTTTCTGGTGTTTTGGGTTGTCAGATAACAGGAAAGATAGGGCTTTTGAAGCCAGTGTATTCCTAAATATTTTCCTTCTTGTGTCTGAGTAGTGCATTCTTAGGTGGTAATCGGCCTCTGTGTGCCTTTAACAAAGGTGCGGCAAGTGTCGATAACATGGAGAATGATAATGTCTTCTTGACTGTTGCCTCTGCTTTAAGCACAGTTTCAAATTAAAAGCGCTCTCAGCACAGTTTTAAATTTGATGTGTGAAACATCAGCAACCTGTCTACCTGAGCGATTTAGCAGTGCCAAAATTGGGAGAGTTGATTTGTTTTAGCAAGAGCTATAGACGTTTTGAAGCGATTCCTTACTGTAAAGAGACTATCATGTTTAATTATCAGTATGTCTGTCGCTCTAGTTTAGCTGCTTATATCACAGCACCTGTAAAGATCAAGAGGTTTGGTGGTTTTTCTTTTCTAATGTGCTGGTGTCATCAAAGACTCATCTAAAAATGTAAGTGATCATCTTATGCCTCAGTCAAAATCCTGGAAATATCCATACCCATCAGTATGTCGTCTTTTCATCATGCACTGACATTGTGATATACATGGAAAAATCCTCACATAAATACACACGTTATGTGTACTGGTAAACATGTATACCACAGACTGAAATAACATAGATCTGACGTATGAAACTATTAATCTGTGAGGTCCATGAACTAAAATTCCTTCTACAAATGTTTAGCTTTCTACAAAATAATAATTAAAATCTATCCAAAGACTGCATCACATTGATTATGGGGGAGATTTAAATGATGAATGTCTATTATTAAATTCATTCTATAAATCTTCACATCTATTTTGGCAGTGCAAATAAAATAATAAAATCTATGTATATTGAGGTTTCAGTTTTAGTAGTAACAAAGTTATGCTGTGGCTGACACTTCACACAATATCAGAAGGCTTCAGGAAGTACTTTAAACAGAATGTCTGTAGCTACTTGAATTTGATAGTTCACCAGATTAGCTATAAAACTCACAACCAGATGTAGCTTTAATCAGACATGTGCAGTCATTACAATTATGATTGGAATAAAAAGAGTATAGTAGCAAAAAGACATATTGTAAAGCAATAGTCTATATCAAAGCCTTGAATGTGAATGAGTGATAACTTTGTCACAGCTACTGAGCTATTTAACTTTTGCTGTGCTTAGCCATGAGCCTCTTGTGTCATTCTGGATTATAGTTTAATTAACTTTTAAAGCTCTGATTTCCACAGAACTTAGAAACTGAGGGATGAGTCTTTTAAAAGGAAGGGCATGGTTGCCTTGAAATTGTTCTATTGCTTCACTCTAGCAGTTGACACAATGTTCCTTCCATTCACGTTGTCCTAGGACTTCAACTAGAGGTACAAGAATCTTGAGATCTGATATACAGTTACAATGATTCCTGTGATCATAGTGTTTTATGAAGTTTTCAAGTTCTGTCCGTATCTTGCCCTCAGTGATTACTAAGATAAGAAAATATGGGATTAGTTTATATGACGTGTTCTTTTAGTTCAGGATACATAGCTCACGACTAGTCTACTTTTCATATCTGCTAGGAAAGTTTACAGACATTTTTAGATACCAGACTAGGCTAGCATTTTTCCTGGAAATAGGTACAGGCTGCTGCCTTAATGTCAAAAGTAGTAGTTTTGTAATAACTTCAATAGTTAGCATTGATTAAAAAGATTGAAAGTATAGAACAAGTATTTTTTGGTTTGGGGATTTTATAAGTTGACAGATCAATAGGATCTCACTTTAGAAGGGATCTCCATTTCATGCCAAAGTAACACTTGTGTCCTTTGGTCTGCTCTAAATTCTGCTAGAAGTCAAAGTCTGACCAAAAGATACCTCTGCACAAACGTATCTGGTAATTTATTAGTATTTTTCATTTTCAGATAATATTAGTATATTTTTTAGACTCTTCACATTCATTATTTCCATTTTTCTCTTTTTTTTTCAACGATAATCTGTGTGTGATCTTTTTTGTTGTTGCTTGGGTTTTTTTTTGGTTTGTTTGTTAGCTTTTCTTTCCCCCCAATAGAGAAGTGTTTCCAGGCAATTCTTTTTTCATTTTTATCCTGACCAGGGAACAGTGAGACTGTTCCCTGTTTCTGATCAATTTATTGCTCCAATAGCAAAAAAGTGTTTGTGCCAAGTGCGAATACTATCTCTTTCAGCCCAGATCCCTTCAAGAATATTTCCCCTGCATTCTCTCCAACAATGTTTTCTGTTCTTACTTGTTTTCCAGAAGCTTCATATTGTATTTTGAACAGTATTATTTAGAATTTTTCCTCATTTAATTTTCCAACCAAACACCATGCAAACAAGAGGCTTAACTGAAGAGCCCCTGGGACCCTGTAGAGCAAATTGGACACATATATTATGCTGTTACATTAGTAGGTTATGATCTTTTCCCTCCTCCACTTAGATTTCTTTAATCAAATTAACTTGTCAAATACAGTAAATAATAATAATAATAATGCTTATTGCTGAAATAATAATAATAATGGTTATTGCTGTAGGACAATCAAAACATATTCACAAGGGCTGAGGCTATCTGTTGTTCAAGAGTGATTACGTTTATTTTGAGCAAAATAGAGTATGAGCAACTATGGTTTTCATTAGGTCACCTGAAAAACTGGAGATTTATTTCAGTGGAAGGGGCATCAGGAGCTCACCTCCTGTTAATTTCTCTCCTGTATTTTATGCAGTGGAGATATTATTTTCCCTAAAGCATCTCTGAAACATGAGTGGCAAAAATATTTGTGAGAGTTGTGATCATGATTATGCAGACACTCTGGATAATTCCTTCTATTATTTAATTTTACCTATAGTAGAAGTGGCAAATCAGCATGTACCAATCTTTAAAAAATATTTTTCTGGAAGTGTTTTAGGGGAAAGGTAGGAAGCTCCCAAGAAGGATTAGCAAGCCTCTAACATGCACAAAATAGGATGGATTAGATCATGAAGATAATAAATATGTTGTGTTATATAGTCTATGAGATAATAATTATACTTCTGTTTTAATGAGAATGCTACTCAGTTAAGAAGTTGCTTGTGGGCAACAATCTGCCCTGCTGTCAGGTGGCTAAATCTGGTGACAGTATGCATTGGTTTTGGGGAGTATTTTTTAATCTGCTATTCAACTTTATTAGTCCCAATGGAAATTTCAAACTCATCTCTTGCCATTAATCCTCTCCTATTAATCTCCTGAATTATAAGAATGAATAAAAAAATTAATAAACCAAAAATAAATTCAAGTTACCTTATTTGCTGTCTTAGCCTACATTGTAGGAAGAGTGCAATCCTTGGACTGTTGTTTTTATAACACTGGCAGTGCTTAGATAGTGCAGGGCTTCGCGTACTTAGTGAGATAATTTAATCAGTTGCTGTAGAACTGAATATATTTCCTTGCTTCAGTTCTGTTGGTCTATCTGCATATAAACCTATTTTTCTGTCCTCTGATATTTCTCCTCCATAGAGATACTAATTAGAAAATTACTCTAGAAAGTGTTCATTTTATTTTTGTTATCTTTTTTGTGTGTTGATAAATATGTGGGTTTTTTCCATGTTTCTTGACCTGATCCTCTAAGTGAATAAGAATAGAATGACCTTGCTTTCTTTCTGATAACCTTTTAGGAGGCACTGGTTTTCCTACTGATTTTTTCTTCTATCTACATCATACCTACTGGAGTTTGGATCTTTTTTCCTTTTAGTAATTCCTCTTCTATGGATTCCACTTTTTAGTTTATAACATTTTTGTCATCCTTCTGTGACTAAGTCTTCTAACTAGACCCAAGTTTTGCTCACTTAAGCAAGATTGCACAAAGAGAAAAAGGACTTGTGGCATCGAACAAAAGGTGCTAAATAATCCTCCTGTCTCCTACTCTAACTGCCATCCTCTATTATTAGGACCATCATAGGAAAACTTTGCTGAGAGCCTTTGAATTTATATTTTGTCCACTTGCAAATATGATCTTTTTTCTCACTAATTTCATACTATGTGGCTAGGAAACCAGCAAAGGAGGGGAGAGACTTTACTAATGTAGTATATAGACTTTACTAACGTAGTATATAGCCTTCTGCAAGTAAAATAACTGGCAATTTTTATCTTGTCTTATATTAATTGTACAAAGGAACCTGTGTATCAATTAACATTTGTGAAGAGCGTCCCCAAAAGAAACCTGCTTGCTTTATAAAGAAATTTGGAGGAATGTCAGAGAAAAGATTAGAGGAGTTCCCCTGTGGGAGGTACTTTGCATACTAATGCATCTTTCTCTTTGTAGTTTGTTTGGTTTACTGTTTGTTTTATCACTTGCCATCTTCAGGAGGAAGACTTACAAGTTTTTAAGGGCCTAGGCTAAGTGGCACCAAGGGCTATAATTCTCAAATTTTCTATGCTACAGCCCCATTTTCTAATGACAGCAGAGCAATTGCAGCTTCTACATAGTTCATGTGCCTGTCCTGTGCCCCATAAGACAGTAGTGCCTCTGTCAGCCCTTGCAGTTATAGTTGGGTATGCAAATCCATGACATAATTCTGTTTGGTCTCTATCAGTAATTTGGTGTGTGGTTTTGCACAAATTACTATGCCATTCTGTAGCTGTTTGTGCTCTCACCCATTGTCTGTTTTGTCTATTCAGGTATGAACAGACATATGCATGATAAGCTAAATGTCATAAGACTTGATCCAGAGGGGAGCAGTCACTATAGATATGGATCACAGTCACCGTGCTATGCTACTTAGACTAATTGTTTTTCTCACTCCCATTAAAATCTCTGTTACTTCAATGAATTGTCCTGGCTCATAGGAAAGAGTAGAGAAATTTCCTCAATATATCAAATTATTTGTCATTTTCTCTAGTATTGGAGCCCTACACTTGCTTGACCAGACACTTCAAGATGATGAGAGCACCCACTGAAGCACATTGCTAGCTGAGTGTGAGAAAAAGAGGTTATCATTGTCTCATTGTATCATTGTGAAGTTCACTCTTCGCATCAGGAGGTTTACTCATGCTTATCTTCGAAAGCTTTAATACAAAGGTGGGTTCAGCCTTTTTCAAATCTGGAAACTTGGCTGACCTTTCAGAGATGATTTATATGCATTCAATTAATGAAGTGATTCATTTAGCACAGCAACAATCTGCTGAGTATAATGCTTCTAGGTTTCTCTTTAGACAGCAGGTATGAGGATGTGGAGGGATCTTAAGATTAAGAGCCTCGACAAAGCTGCTTCCCCTTTTGACAGTCTTGTAGAGAATGTTTGGTTTGGATTTGTGGCCTTCAGAGAGAAAACAGAATTAAATTTGTTTCCACTGTGTATAAAGACAGGAATTGCAGGATTATTATTTTTTAGACACTGGTTCTCCGTTACTGTTTCAAACCTTGGAGTCTTCATGTGGCCACACTAGGAGCTGTGGACAGGAGGCTGTAGTGATTCTTAGTCTCTGAGCTCTTTTTTGCAGAGGTCTGGATGAGAACACAAAATATGTTGTAGTAGATAAGTTCCTGTCTAATGTTTTCGTTGCTTTACCTCTGTAGACTGATGCAGAAATGGAATTAATGAAAACCAACCTTTTTGTTATTTGCAAGGACCCGTAGGAATCTATGTCAATCTTTGTAAAGAAGTGCCATCTACAGCCTATCTTAGGCAAACTGTTTCCTGATAATTAAGGTTAGTAAATAAGTCTTTTATTTTCCTCTGAAATACACAGCAGGGAAGTTTGCAGCTAATGGGAATTTTGGATGCTCAGCAGCTTCCAGGGTTAATTTTTTCTCTGTTGGATTTAAAGCTAACATTTCACCGTCCTGTAGGATAAACTGAAGAATGTGTTTTGGGAGAGATGCCTAAACTATCAGAGGATAGGACTGTTTTATGAGAGTATAGGTGCTCAAACAATAGTGAGATTTTTATTTTATTCTTATAAGTAATCACACTTCATTATAGCTTCTTAGACTTTGATGCTTTTTATTAGCCACAATTACTGAAGGGTAGTTTACCTAAGAAAGATTCGTTGCCAATGAACAGAGTGCCAGACCTCAATTTCAACTCCTGAGGAAATAACCACTGCAAGATCAGTCAAACCCGCTGTACTTTCTATGTACTGTACTGCTTGTTCTGCTCAGTGTAACTTCAAGGTAACATTTTACTCCCAAAAGGCAGCCTAGTCAGCTGTAAATGAATAATGATTCCCTAGTATCAAGCAGAGAATAGGACTTTCAGATATCCTCAGAGCCAAGAAATGTGGCTGGCACCTATGTCTCTTGTTCTAAATATCCTGGATTTTTCTGACCTCTTCTAGCTCAAGCAGAGGATCACAGGCATCGTTTGGGGAAACTTCCTTATTAAGAGCTGTGAAGATCTGTCTAATCAGCATGTTCCACATCTTTGTGACCAGTTACTTTGCTTAGCTTGATTGTGAAGTCAGGAGAACAAAATAATGGAGAGCAGACCCAAGCTTTGATGAACTTACTTGGATGTGAAGCTGATTAGCTACAATAGGGAGAACCAACACCACGGTCTAAACACGCTGAAATTCAGCACAGTAACCTCCTGGATCTAAGTCTTGTGGTTCACATGCATCTTTATGTGTATCCATGTGAGAGAGGTAAGGAGCTTCAAGTTGCCTCCTCCCCAGAAATACAGGGCTGTTTCTCCATTAAGTAATGCTGCTGAGTTGAGAGATGACACAGAGGATGTCCCAGCTCCTGGACCCCTGGGTTTTCCCCAGGTGTCAGGTCACTCCACCTCACAGATAATTGCTTACCATCATCATCTAAAAGAACTGTATCTTCCATGACTAGATTTACAGGTACAACCACTTAAAAAAAAAAAAAAAAGTATTCACAAACAGTGAGGTAAATATGTGGGTTTATTGCAGCCAAGCCACTCCTTTCCATGTTCATTCCTTCTCAGACATCTACTCGTAGATGTTAAAACCCTGAGCACCTTTGGCAGCAGGATTGAACTCTGAAATCTGCAGCACCTGTAACAGAGGAGCAACACTTGGGAAGGAATTGTTGTCCCAGGAAAAGCAGCAGCTTCAGCTTGTGTCCCATGGGAGACAAGTGAATCTGAAGTTATATATTATATAAGACGTAGGGGATGACAGCAGTTTATCATTAACCTGAACTCTGCAAGAAGCACATAAGGAGAGAAAGAAGAAGAAAGCCAGAGAAGCAGCCAGGATGGAATCCAACATAAGGATCAACAATCCTGCGGACATTTCTGTTATTGTCATCTATTTTTTGGTAGTCCTGGCAGTGGGACTATGGGTAGGTTGGGATTTTATTTATTTATTTATTTACGTAATAAGCAGGTAGTTTATAGGCTCTTGGGAAAATGGCTCTGTAAATGAAAATGTATAATTGTATAAAGATTTTGGTGCTTAATTGAGATAGATAGTTAATAAGTGCATGATGGGGAAAATGTGGGTATTTACTGCAGAGGGGATGGTGACCTGGGGAGGCATCTGTTTAGGTGGATGAATGGAACTAGTGGGGAAGATGGAGTAATGAGGTTTGTGTCGGGAGGGGCTGAGACATCTGATCAGTAAAGATCAGGCCAGCAAGGGTCCTATTAGAAAGCAGGCTAGAGGTGAATAGATGGGGTTTAGGACCGGGGAGCACAGGGGACTGCAGTGGGAATCGGTGGTGTAAGGTGATGCCATAGGAAATAGTGAGAAGAAGAAGCTGCAGGGAGAACAGAGGTGAAGTCCATATGCGGGGAGGGTAGTATGATGGTGTATCAGAAAAACTGCCCCTGTGACGGTGTGACTGACTGGGGACTGCAGATCACTCTCAGCGAAGGAGCGAGATGGGTCAAGACTGTAGGTGCCATTTGAGGGCAGCATTATCGTGCCTTTTTTTGCCAGCAGGACCTTGACTAAAGACTGCAGTACCTTTGAAACTATGAGGAAGGAAGAGTTTCAGGGGTGGCAGGTGGTGGCAATGACTTTCTGTTTGTCATCTAAGCACGGCAGTGCCTCCTGCCCTCACCCCAGCAAATGCTGAATGTGCTGAGGACTGCAAGGCAAAATCCAGTGCCTAATCCGAAAACAAAGCACAGTGCTTTCACAGCTGATGGAGAAAGGCAGATACTATCCTATTGGTGTAACTTCAGTGCTGAAGTGTTTGAAGATAATAGGCCAATACTGTGAGCTACAAAGCTGTAAACAGTGGAATGTCACTAAATTTCTGTTTCCTTGGGGCAAGCTCTCCTGGCCACCTGAACACCTGGCCATTAACAAGCGGAGAGGAGGCATTGTCCCTCTGTAATCCTCTGCTTGCCAGGAACATCACAGGGATCCGTTTCACAGGGCAGAGAAGTCAGCTGCAAAACAAACGTCCCTTTCTAACAGCCTGGCAATGTTTTGAAGAGCACCAAAAATTTAGGGTGTACACAAAATGGACACAACCTTTTCTTTACCTCTTTGTATCATACATGCCAAAATTGTAGTAAAAAATCTGAAGCCACCAGTATACCTTGCTGTCTTGTGGGAGGGAGCTGGGGCTTTGCCACAGAAGTCTGGCTGTTGCTGTAGTTGAACTTTGCATTAAAGGTCTGTGAAAAAAATGGGCTGATCTGTGGCTTGTCAGGCAATTGTGTGCTGACTGATTCCTGGAACCGTTTCTTTCCAGCAACAACATCCTGTTTATTGGACAAATACTTTTTCAGTTGCTGTGTGTAGTTAAATGTAAATCTATTGTATTTACTTCCTTTCTTCTGTATCAGAAGAAAAGACCTGGCTAATTTTCCCAAGTCTTCTTTCTTATTTGCCTGTTCAAAGTCCATCAGAGGAGACAATGAGAATCCAATATTTGGATCAGGGTCACTTACAAAAATTGGAGGAAGCTTCCCTCTAAAGCCCATCCCTTGACAAATACAAAATGACTGTGAAAAGGAAATTTTAGTTGGCTTCTTTTTTTGAACTTCAGAGACAAGCGGGTACAATGCTGATATTGCAACAAGAAAACAGATTTTTGTAGGTATCTGCTGGGGCTGGATAGTATTGAGTAAAAAAGCTGCACACTTTCTGTTAATGAACTTGCAACTTACAGCCTTTTTTGATGTCTGAAATCAAAGGCATTGCACACCTGATGAAGTGTTCATATGAGCTTTTATCTGAGTGATCATTTTTTTTGGTTAAATTTAATTTTGTTTTAATATTTTGCACTGTAATGAAAGGTGAAGCAATGAAGCTTGAATGGTTAATGTAAACCTAGATACAAGAATCATTGTTCAATTGTATTATTTCCTTCATCATAAGCTTGTTCCTTTTAGCCACTCTCTTTATTTTTTTCACTTTACCCTCCCCATATGTTTTATCCCTTCATTCTAGTCTGCGTATAGCTTACCTATTCTACTTAAAATATGATTCAGTCTTCCTTTCTTTTTTTTTTTTTTTTTTTTTTTTCCCTGTTTTCCAGGCTATGTACTCAACCAACCGAGGGACAGTAGGTGGATTTTTTCTGGCTGGACGAAGCATGGTTTGGTGGCCGGTAAGTGCTATATATTGTGTGTGTATATAAAACATATGTATGTGTATGTGCATCCATATGACTATGTCTAGTCCTTAAATATTAAGTGTCTCTATAATACTGTTTAGCCTGGGATGGCTATGTCATGTAGACACACTTCAAACTTTCTCTAGCCACAGTGACACAAGGCAAACTGCACAACAAAAGCCACCTGATAGGCAGGGAAAAGTGTTGGGGAAGTTGTCAGTGTTGTGCTCTGAGCTGTCTTGATTATGTGACCAACTTTTTTGAACCTAGATACATTGGTAATGTCAGTGTAGACAAATCCAGTGCTTTGCCTTTCAGCCCACTTTAAAACTTTTTAATATTTTGAATTTATTACTTTCACTGCACTCAAAGAAGCTGGCTCACTTTGAGGTTATCACAGAGAAGCATTAATTTACTGCAGTTTTCCCTCATATTGCTCTATTGTTTCCACGTTTGTTAATAAGTTCTGGTCTGTACAAGGAGAAAATCCTGGAAATATTATGATAAGTTATTGGTAAAATATAGTTGTAATTTTATTTAAAGATTATCTGTGACTTATATTGTTTGTCTTCTGTGGATCTCTATTCTCTTCCAAGGTGGAGAAAAGGAGCCACAGATGCAAAACATGTTCATAGCCATCCATCAGGCCTCTGGAAGAAATGATATTAGAAACAATTATCTATTTCTTCCAGACCATACGATCTGTTTAGTGTGACTTTTGATTCAAGATTCCACCCATGTGGATTCAGTTATAGGATCAGAGAGAGTGAGAATAAGTATTTGTTGTCTAAAAATTTAGGAATTTTCTTAAACTAGGCTGCAGAAATACCTACACAGTCTTTCAGTCTTTTTGTGCTTCAGGATGCTGCTCCCTGCCTTTAGAAGGGATTGGCACTGCCTCTTTAATGACATAAAAAGATTAAAGGCCAATGACGGTAAAAGGTTTCCTCCTTTGGTATAGTAGATCTAAGAAAATTCAGGTTCCATTGGAAGATTGAGGAAGGAGAAAGTTTCCAAGTTATTTTAAGATAAATGCCATAATTCTAGGGGGAGAGAAAAAAAACAGATTACTTTGCTTAAATGTCAATTTAATCAGTGGGCTGGTTTTAACCTTGTGCAATTCTGTATGCCTGTCAGAGGTGAATATGAATACCCTTTTGTGCAGAAGTAAATGAAGGTGGAAGAAGCAAGGCAGGAAAGACTCACCATAAAAAACTTCTGTCTTGCTTCAGTGGCACTGAGAACTCCTAATGAGTCCCCTAAGATCCAGGGAAGATTATCTAATGCTGAGTCCTCTGCCAACACAAAACCAACAGATTCAGCAAGCTCCCTTCCTCCAGTGGGAAAACAAAAGGGATGACCCCACAGTGCAGTGGTTGCTGCTAGGATCATCTCTCTCTCTCCTTCCCTAACTCTGCGAGCTCAGCATGGATGAAGTGCTAGTCATCAGTGGAGTCTTAGACCACCCCTTCGATCTTTCCCTTTGGAATGCCAGGAGTGTCTTTCTGTACCATAAAAATAAACCCTTCTTGCTGTTCTTCCTGGTATCACTCAAAATAAACAAACAGCAAGCACTCAAAGCCACAAACTAAATACCATGTCAGCAGCACCACCTTGGAAAGTTTGCCTCGGATAAAAAGAGATTCCAAAACACCTATTCCCACAGTTTAGCAGGTAGATAGGATGTCCATCACCCAGTGCAAACTGGGCCAAAATGACTAGGAAACCAATGAAAGTATAGAAAGTTCAGTCAAAGATGTGATCTCAGTTCTGCAACAGCTAATGCTGTGTGTATTTTTTTACTTCTGTGCTTTGACTTTTCTTTTGTGCCACGTCAGGACTAACCTGGCATGGTTCTGGAAAGCCCATATACACTTCCACAGACTGTAGATGAGAGGCAGAGTCGGGGAAGTTGTTTTGTAAGTGGACTCTTGTTTATCAGATTTCTTCCCTGCAAGTTCAGGATAATGACCCTTGCTGTGTAATTGCTTTCTGGAACAGAGAAAAATGAAAGAAAGGAAAAAAAAAAAGTCCTTCCACAGACTTGTTATAAACTTAATTCCCTTAAACTAACTGTATTTTTCAGTGGTTGTGCTATGTTCTATGCTCTACAGGGCAGCCATAAGTGGCTTTTCTGACCCCACAGGGAAAGAGGCTCATTAGCAGTATTATCAGGATCTCTTACTGACAAACCTGGGAAAGGGATTCTGTTCACTTAAATGATTTAATAGCTGTGCTTTAGTAGACTAGAGGAGACAGACGCTGGTAATCAAGGGCTGGAGGTTAGTCCCACTTTTCATATGGATTTTGCATGTTTGTCAGTCACTTTGCCTGATTGTGATTCAATTTCTCAATGTATAAAGTAGGAGCAAGACAGTTTTCCTGGGCCAAATCTGTCCAACTTTGGCTCTGGTTGTTGGCTCCAGCAGAATCCGTGAAGGTTGCCTAGTATTTTGCAGAGCCAAGCCCACAGTTAGTCTTTTCTGGCTGTTCTGCTGAGGTAATAGGTCACTTCTGTGTTAGTTCACTGAAATCTCTGGCCTTGTGCTGTGGATGAGCCAACTCAGTAGTTCCAGTAGTTAATTAGGGATCAAGGTATATAATTACATTCTCACTGATTGCCAGAAATTTAAATCCATCGTTGGTTAATCACAACGGTATGAAATGCTGTGCCCTTTCCACAGTCTTTTTACAGAAACTGGTCTCTTGGGCTTTAAGGGAAGTGTCTTCAGGAAAGACACATATGGCTCTTTAAATACTCATAACCAGCTCTGCTTTTTCCAAAAAGACACAGAGAACCTCAAGGAAAGTGACAGCTTTGTAACAGTGGGCCTTGCAAACTGAACTTTAGCTTCTTTTGTTAGATGAAGGAGTTAGGTTCAGCCAAATACTTTCTACCATTGTAGGAAATGAAGTATCTGTTCCTGGAGAACAGTCATCTTAGGTAGCAGCCAATCTCACAGGATTAACAGGGTTTCATGCACAGTTAAAAAAAAACAAAACCCGTCCATTTTGAAGCTTTCCTGCTTTTGAATTTTGTTCTTCAGGTTCTGTAGTTTTGCAGACAGAGCTGTCTGCATAAAATTATGGGTTACCTTCTATACTTCAGTTCCTGAGGCATACATGCTAATAGGACAAAGAGTATCTGCTGGGCATCTGAAGTCCAGCTACGGTTAGGAAGATTTACTGAAGAGTAAGTAGGAAGCATGCAGAGTCAAGGACATACTATGCTTTAAACAGAAATGTAACTCAGCTCTTTTGTTGTCACTTATGTGTTGATCTTTGTGAGACAGGAAAGAATTAAGGAAAAAAAACCCAACATATTTTTGCTTCAGTTCTGCATGGCTTATTTTCATGGCCATCAGAACTGACGACTGGCGTGATTTCTCTGATCTCTGCAACCAGTTAAGTTCTACATTTTCTCAGAATTCTCCCAGCTTGCTGAATCTGACACTGCTGTGCAGAGCCAGGAAAGACAACTCTGGTATGAATAAGACTTGTATTTCCTTTTCTTAAGTAAAGTGGAATAAAAAGTAAACTTATTTTGTCAAGTTCCATACAAAAAATAGTGTGAAATGAATAGTTTTCAGAGTAAAGAGGATAATAAAGTAATCAAAGCAAAGTACTAGTAGAAAAGGAAAAGTTCAGTGAAACAGATCTCTACAGAATCCGTCCGAAGTTTCCAGCCAGCCAGGAGCTGTTGTTTCTGTCTCAGAGAACAAAGGTGGAAAGGTATCAGATCAGCCTGCTTATGACTGTGCTGTTCCAACAGGTGTTGGGCTTGTCGGAAGACAGAGACACATTTGATATGTATTGTATATCCATCTCTCTCGCTTAGTGAATTGTGAAGTGTATAAATGTGGTTTAACTTGGCAGTAATGCAATACATAGAATTTGCAGAGTAATTGGGAAAGCAGAAGAAAAACCTACACTTCTTTCTTTGGGTGTCAGAGCCTTGAAAGGGTGGCAGTAATATTTCATTGTAAGCAGTGTACTGATTTTTCCGAAGTGACTAAGGGTGATCCCAAAAAACTCAGGTAGAAAAAAAGATGTCCTCCCATCAGGGTAAAGTCAGATGTAGCAGGGAAGAGTTGTGAGTTAAAGAAAACATGGTCAGTGTCAAGAAGTAGTTCTCAAACAAGGGAATGAGAAATTTGTCCAGGGAAGCGGGGTTTGAGAAGCCGTTTCTGCAGGTGACCCGTGGCAGGAGGGATACCTCAGGGCAAGGCTCATGATCTCATGCTGATGTGAGGGAGCCTCTGCTGTTCTCTGTAAAGGGGATAAAGGCCACAGGCAAAGTGTGCGTGGGATTGCGGAAAAGAGTTTGATACCAAGCTAACACTTTTAAACAGGAGAGCAAGCATTGGGGGCATAGGATATGTATTAGCAGGTTCTGGGAGGGAGAAAAGCCATAAGCTGTAAAGTCTGCACACTGTTGCTGCAGTGGTCACTGATTTGCAAAGTACATCATATATGATTTGGAACAGCAAGTGCTGGGATGTCAGTGCATCCTCAAGTTAATGAAAAGAGCAAGGTGAAACGGTTAATGAATAACATGGTAAAAACAGAGTGATCATCATCTGTCTGCAGTATAGTGGTACTTTTCCTGAACAGAGAACTTTTGTTGAAATCTGACCTCTTAAAAGATTTTAAAAGAGTTAATGTTCCACATTTGCATCAGGTTAGTTCAGTTTTTTGTCCTCTCTTTCCCTCTTAACAACTTTTGTTCCTTTCAATAAACTTTCTTCTCTACTTTTCCTCCTAGATCTGTTTTTAAAATTAATTCACTAACACATTCACTGAGAACAGTTAACACTTCTAGAAAATTGTTTCCCTCTGTCATCCCCCAGTTTCAGCCCAGCGTTCTTTAGGTCATGCATAGGTGTAGTGCAGCATCTACCAACGGCAAATCAAACAATTCCAGTAATCAGCCTTTTCAGTACAAAAATACCACAGCAGTAAGTTCTTCAGAATTCTGGGCTTGGGCCCAGAGCCCATCTGCCTTCTTCCCTCATCATTAAAGTACTGCTGTGGCAGATTGGAAATTTCTCTTTCCCCACTAGTACCAGCAGCTAACAGGGTGCAAGCATACTTGGTAAACACTCCTCTTGGTTTAACTGTGCTGCAGTTTTAAGGGTAATATTAATTTTCTCAGCTATGGAGCCATGTTCTACCTTTCCATGTATACATAACAACAGAAAACACTTCTAAAATTGCATCCATTATTAGTATGTATTGATCTTACAGTTCTGCTGTACTGGATGTTCCCTAATTCACAGAAGAAAATTTAGAAAATGAAGGTGGTATCTGCATTCACATTGTTTTGCCTTTGTGCTGGCCCTAAATGTGTGGGTAATTTTGCATTGTTTTGGTCTGGGTTTGTATTTTTCTTACAATACAGTTGTACTCTGGGTAAAGTTGGGAACACAGCATTGTTGATGAGTGCTACAATATGGCCCAGGGTTTCAGGCACTAAGCCAAAGCTTACTACAGCTGTCAGTTCTTAAAGTTCTTCATTAGCTGCTTTTGTAACTTGGATCTGCTTGCAGTACATTTTAAGCTTTTGAAACAGGAAAGGGAACACATTAAATAAAATCAGAGATCAATGTGGTTAATCTTTTCTGGTGATTACATTTCTAGTAACCTAGATTTAAGTTTAATTATTCATCCTCAGGGAAAGCACTGGACAACAGTGCTAGTGCCTGGTATAAATGGTATTTGTTTCTTCACGATCATTGCTGGGAAAACACTGTTGCTGTCATAAAGAGGTTAAAAGAAAAAGTTCTCTTTAGTACCAGTGATCTCGGTGACTTATTTGCTAATGCTTGTTGCAACACTTACCATTCCTGTAGAAATATCTGTCATATGACAAACTGGTTACATTTCTGTAGGGTACAACTGACTTCTAGAAATGTGTTAAAAAAAAAAAAAAAAAGATAACTGAGTGAACTTAGAGACATAAATTTCCTGCCATAGCAAAAGAACAGTTTGTCTGCAAAATGACTAGAAGAAATCAGAAGATCAAACTGAGAAAAGGAGGAAAAAGTAAGCTTGGAAAAGACAGAGTGGAATCCTCTGCTGAATTTTATTTGTATGTTGCAGATAAAAAATGGAGGAGGAAAATCCATTTTATGATTGTGAGATGAAGAGCATGGTTGCTATTCCTGTCTATGGCATAGCTCTATAGAATAAATCTGATCTTCAAAGGTGGATTTCTATAATGAAATCCCTTTTAACCTCCCAAATCTCAGGCATTTGTCCCTGTGCTCTCAGAAAGATTGACTAAATTTTTACTGCTACTCAAAGAACTCACTGCAGTGACTGCAGACCTGGAAATTTGTAACTATTCCCTTTATATACACTTTAGGACCCTGAAAATCTCCCAGTGAGTTGCAGACAAGGAATATTTCTCCCTTTTGTAAGGTGACTCC
This sequence comes from Buteo buteo, assembly GCF_964188355.1. NCBI lineage: Eukaryota > Metazoa > Chordata > Aves > Accipitriformes > Accipitridae > Buteo > Buteo buteo. The sequence goes on along the minus strand of NC_134181.1, from coordinate 39,497,943 downwards.
GTACATATTCCAACCACCTGTACTTGGGAACTACATAAGGAGAATGTGCTGGATGCAGGTCCTGTGTTCATATGTCTAAAAAGCTATTTTTAAGCACCTTGGGATCTTTCAACATGAAAGGTCTACCTCAAATGAGAGCATTAGAACCTGGTCAGCAGACGTTCTTTTGCCTACTTTCTATATGCTTTTCTTTTATTTTTAACTGTGTTTCCTCTTTTTCTTTGTAGCTTTCAGAGGTCATAAAGAAGAAATGGAATTGAATAAAAAAAAGTTATCTCACCTTTTTTCATCTTAGAACTACTTCAGCTCACATGTTTTCTGCCTACAATACCAAATCCAACCTCTTTTTCATGCTTAAGTTCTCACCCTGCATCCTTCAATGTTTGACCGTGTAAATTATCATTAGGCATTTCTGCTGCCTTTAATGGTTTCATTTGGAGGAAATCAAGCTCATACCTGTTCTCTTCATCTTTTCTATAGTCTGAGCTATTTGATGAAGAACTAGATCTTTTGGCACAATCTCTCTTTTGTGAACAGCTCCTGCCTGTCTGTAATCCAACATGAACCTTTCATTCTTTTTTAATCTCTACCCATTCATCAATTCCTATGTTCTCCTCACTGTTCTCTTTGTATGGTCAGTGCAATATTTGGGAGTCTTAGAGATCCAGCACTTCTTAAATGTAACTCCTTGATTTGCTATTGTTTGTATCTTCCAGAAGCACTTTCTCCGCAGATATTTCTGCCACGCAGATTTCAGAATTTAATTTAGTAATTGAATATCTTTTGACTAGAAGTGAACCAAGTACAAAGTCTGTCCAACTCTCACCAATGACACATTTAGTTCCACAGACTGTGGAATATGAAATAGGGAGTGCCATTTCCACAAGTGGGTATGCACTTATTGTTTCCTCCTTGAGCAAGACAGATCACAGTCGTTTTCCCTAAGTTAGTAAAATTTTGCAAATATTTTAATATCTGTGTTGGTGTGATAAACTGTTTGCCTCAACTGGAAGAAGATCTATGTAACACCTTATTCATTCTCACTGTTGTAGATAGGATGGCTGAAGTCTCAGCTTTGAGGGGGAACAAAAAGAGGGAGTCTTGAAAGTTTTCAAGGAAGTTGGTTGTCAACCATTCTCACCACCACCATCTGATGATAGATAGGCATGAGTTCAAAATGCCAAGTGAACATGATTTTTTCAAGTTACCATGAACAGGACCTAAAAGCCAAATATTGTTATTTCTGTTTCCAGATTGGTGCTTCTCTGTTTGCCAGTAACATTGGCAGTGGACATTTTGTGGGAATAGCAGGAACGGCAGCAGCTGGAGGAATTGCCATCGGAGGATATGAATGGAATGTAAGTGGCATGCATTTAAGTGAATGTATTTGTGACATCAGGATTATCTGCAGAAGTTAGTCAAAATAACATTTCCTAATAATTTAGGACTGTCAAACTTTGTGCTTGGCAACACTTGTTTTCTGTACAGACCAGTAAGTGCCAATGTAATCTACTATTTAGCTCATCCTCCTTGGTCCTTGTCCAAGCCACTGGGAGAAGACGACCCTTTCCTGTTGAATGAGGCTTTTCAGAGAGCATTTGAACCAAATAAATTGGTGGATTCTCTTCTCTATACATAGCTTTTGATTACCTTTGAAGTATTTATAAAGAGCACTTTTAGACTGCAGGATGTTGGGAAGAATTTATCAGTTTTGTAATCCATAGTATTTTTTACAGCATTTTGCAATGTAGGAATTGTTGAAGGGGCTTTGATTTCTTCACAGGCTATAAGAAATTTTGGACCTCCTTCACAACAACCTACATTCCAAGAATCTTTTCCTCTTTACTTTATCCTTCTTCTAAATATGTGTGTTGTTTTGCTTATGGTTGCTGTATAGCGTAGAGATATCCAAGCTGACTTCAAATGAACTACTTGGGGTACCAAGAGTAATGTTAACTGCAACAGCACAGAGATTCGCATGAGCTAATTCAGTCCATCTCCTTGTATTCTCAGGCTCTGTGGGTATGAATAATAATGCCCTTGTTCTGCTTAATTCACCTTCATGGAAAGGATTATACCATGACACAAAGGACTTAATGAGTGTACATAGGTCGATACTTTCCTTGCATTTAATTCTGCGCAGTGAAAGAAGCGTACCACCCTGAGGGATTTTGCTTTTTTCCTTAACAAGTAGATGATTGCTGCAAATAGTCAAGTACTCATATGATATAAATATTTAAGAAGAAGGATAAAGGCTAAAATGAACTCTGAGATGTGCACAGTTAATCTGTCATCTTTCTCTATTTGCTTACTCTAGTCCTGTAGCAAAACTGATTTTGCTTCTCTTTGTACCAAAACTAAGCAAAACAAAACAGAACAAGCATTGCTTGAAATTTCATGGTATTCAGATCTCTAGGACCCATATCCTTCTTCAAACATATCCACCTCTAACACTTCATCTCCTAGGAGATTCTCTGTGGACTACTGTCAGTACACAGTGTAGAAGAATTGTTGTTTAGGAAGAAGCAATGATGCATGTGTGTATTTGAGCAGATACATTACATAGTTCACTACTTACAACACAGTGGGACTGGTGTACAGGTTAATAGACATGGTGGATATATTGCCCTTGACTGTATAATCTGATTCTCCTCTTGAAAGAAATCCTAAGTTTGGCTGTTATCATGCTTGTGTATCTCTATTATTCCACAGAAATTATTTCTAATTAGTATTAGTATGACAGCAGAAGCTGAGCCAGTATTTCTTGTCCATCTTATGGTTTTGATCTAAGGGCAGAACTTAAAAGATATGGTTGAAAAAGCCCTCTAAGACCTGTGGACAGAATAAATGCAGAGAGCAGGATTTTATTTTACACTTATCGACTTAAATATGTACAACTCTGTATCAGACAGCATTTGCTAGCCATTTAAGTCAGAAAACTGTGACACTGCAGTACAGTAGGACCTATAGTTCACAAAATACACATGGTAACACAAAATATATTATGAAATGGTAATGTGGAAATACAAAATATTTTACTAAGTGCATGTGGTACATCCTGTACAGTATGTGGGATTGTTGTGAAACATACAGCCATCTCAGAGAGACCCAGTGCAGGAGGCAGTTAATGATCAAAATAATAATCAAAAGAAGTGCTACTCTCCCCAGTACCTAGATTTGTGGATGTCACAACATACCATTGCAACATACCTGATTCTGAGTGGGAAAGTACCCTGCATTAGTGCCTCTGGGATCAAGATACTAGCAAATAGGTCTCAGGTAGCAGACTTCACCTTCCTTAATATCTCCCAGAAATGGTAGTCTTATGGGCTGGTTGCATTTTAAGCATTGTTAAACCAGGCTCCCTGGGTCTGCTCTGAAGAGGGCTAGGTTAGTCTGGTGTTGCTAGTGGAGTGGTGCTTTTATCCTAGAGGGCAATCCTGTGAGCAGAAATCAGCTGTTTTTCTAGAAAATTTATTACTATCTTGTGTGCTTCTCTGAGACATCTAGCATGAAATCCAGGCTGCGTAATGCCTGACAAATTTTTTGGCCAAGATTTCCTTCCTAAATTTTCAACTGTAAATCAAAGGACAGAGCAGTTCCTCCTCCCCTGAACCCCCACAATACCCAGGTTTATGTGGTTTCAATGGTCTCTGGCTGCTATTGGGTCTGATAAATGGTCTTTGGGAGTGCTATCTAGAGAGAGGAGGCTAATTCTGCTGATCTTGTCTTGGCTGCAGGCTCTGATATTTGTGGTTGTTCTAGGATGGCTGTTTGTACCCATCTATGTCAAAGCTGGGGTAAGTCAAAACAGTACGTTATACTTTTCTTTGCTGCTCATGTTTGTGGATCAGGTCTTGAATATTGCAAAGCCATTATGAATGGCATGTGATCTGAGTGTGCTAGAACTGTACTATGTTATGTCTGTATGTATTTGAAAAGTGAGGATTCTCTGATCTGAGATGAGAAGTACTTGGTACTCTCTCCTTGTTCTTTGATTCCTGGAGCTGCTCTTCCTTGCAACTGCATTTGCAGCATCCTTCCCTTTGCCCTCCACTCTTACAGTATCTGACTAGCAAAAAACTTTCTCTAATTTACTTTGTACCTGTTCCCCATTATCTGAAACCTTATCTACCCTCCCTGCAGGTGGTGACAATGCCAGAGTATCTGAAGAAGCGTTTTGGTGGGAAACGAATTCAGGTCTACCTGTCAGTCCTTTCTCTGATCCTGTATATTTTCACAAAGATCTCAGTAAGTAAAACTTTTACAGCATTTCTTCCAGCCTACATTGATCTGAAGAAAAGAAACTCCCATTTACAGTATTGCTGACACAATTGGTCAATTCTTTCTGATTTGGAGCCCTTGGTTGAATTAAGGACTGTGAAAATATGATTTGTGTTTTCTTCATTCTGTCTAGTGAGATTGTGTATCCAGGTCTGTTCTGCAATCCAAGTTTTTTCCTTCCTGGCAATGTCTCTTAATGCTTGTTGTGCTTTCTTTTTTAGGTTTTAAGGTTTACTTCTACTTATGCTCTCCTCTAGAACAAGTCAGGGTGGAGGGAAACTTGTATTACATTAGAGTTTATTATCCTAAGGATCTGTGAAACGTGGCAGGAATTTTTGTCCCCAGACTTCATATTTATCTGTTTTAGCATCCTTTGGTGAACATGCCATCAGTAATATAGATGAGGGGAAAAAAGCCAGAGGGCTATGGAGAAAAATAGCATAATAGGAATTAGAAAATAAGGGAGTGGGGAAATGCGAAGGAGGGAAATTATAACAGCTGAGGTGAAAGGAGGGAAGAGGAGAGATTCTTTTAATGGGCAAGTGTATGAAGTGGTTGTGTTGCTGTGAAGCAGTGAAGGGAGCTGGTATTTTCCCTATATCTTGAAACTAACAAGCCTCTAAAGAAGTCCACAGTTCAGGCATACCTCAATCTGTTGTTTTGCAGAAGTTGCCATGGCAGATTACTCTTTGCCCTCTGAATGGGAGCTGAGTGATAATAGTGCAATTTAAGCTAAAAGATTGGCCTTTTGCTCTCATTCTCACATCTTCACGATAACTGATCCTTAGAAAGGTTATAAATTAAACAGGTTGGTACTGTGGAGCTGGCCTCAGAGTTGGATTTCTATATATTTCAAAAAGATTAGTTAATTTGCTGTTGTTGTGTTTAACTACCATAGTAAGAAATCCCAGGTAAGAGAGAGTTCTGGCAGCTCTAGCAGCTGAGCAAGTTCTCCAGTTGCATGACTCACAGACCTATTCTGCAACACATGTTTGTAATGAGCCCATCAAGGTGTTACGTAGGTCCTGAATTTACTATCTATCTTTTATTTCCAGCCTCTATCATGCCTAAGGATCTGGTCATGGGATTTCACTCTGTTTCAGTTGAAGTGTCTTGCTTCTAGGCAAGACAGGTTCTCCATTTAAGCTTCCAGTGTGGTCATGAGGCTGAAGCAGCCTCTCCAGCTCTTGTGGTTCTGTCTTATTAGGGAGCAAAGCAATAGTCAAGAGATCCATACAGCAGCAGATTACCTGGGCCCCACTCTACCACTGGCCCATCCCAGCTTCTCATTAACCCAATTATTCCAGATGTGTGTGGGCAATTGCCATGGAGCTGGGTCTCTGAGCCATGCAGGGGAAAAGTCTGGTGTACAAGTTCCTCTAACCATTTCTCGTTTCCCCCATCTGCCCAGAACAACTCTGACATTGTCTGTCCCACACAAATATAGCTCAGATTTCTGTAGTATACAAACATGTCTTCTGCGTTGTTGTCTTATGCCACTATATTTGGTAGGGCAGGATTTGCCCAGGTCTGATTTACTTGCCATATCTTATTCAGAATAGGCAGAACAGTCAACGTCCTTGGAGGTTTCAGGTACTGTCAGAGGATGTCAGAGTAGGTTTTTCTATACCATGCTATGTAACACCATGGCCAAATTGTCTCTAGATGAACCAGCTCCAGAAGCAGAAAGGGAAGGGCTGTTCCACCCTGAACCATAGCTAACTTCTTTGTGCTGTGCAGAGATATGCATATTATGTGAAGCTAGCACAGGTCTCTCTTCCCAGAGGCACGTTGTATATCCAAACATACCCATGTGTTGACAATCCATGCCATAGCCAGCTTGGAGATTTGCATTTTACTTCCTTGACTGCTACTTTTGCAAACACTCCCTTGTGATCTTCGGGGCTTATTGAGATTTGATAGAGAAGGATGAGTTTCCGCCCTGCCCTTAACGGGCAGTCACACCTATTAGTTTGGCAGTGATACTGCCACTTATCCTTGTAGAAGAGTGGCATCTTGTTTCTGGGGTAGTTATTTCATGGGCTGCTTCCTTGATGTGTTAAAGTATTATCTAATGTTCTTAATAATATAATTATTGCGGTGCTTTTCAATGAACAGTATAATACATCATGTCGTGTAACTGCTGGCATGCTCTTTCTGGCACCGTGCCCACCACCATGTGATGATCAGATTCCCTTTGCACACCTCTGTACAAGGTTGTTACCATTTCTCTCTTTTCCTGCACATTTCTGTGTATTTTTTATTGATTTCTCACCTTGTTTTGTGGCTAATGAACCACTCGCCAGACAAGGCCACACTGCAAGGTGTTATCTTTGGGATCAGGACACACGTGATCTTTGAGCCCAAAGGATTTCTGTTGGACAGGTGCGTCACATGTACGTGCTTCCTAAGCATGCAGTACTTTTTGAGTAATGCCCATAGCAGCTTTCAGGGGCTTGCTAGCCACTAATGTTGCTGATGTTGGTCATTATGCCAAAGAAAATGGCCTAGTAAAAATAAAATCTTGATGGAGAGTAATTGACTAAATTATGATAAGACAAAAGGGAATTAAGACCTGAATGCTTTTGAAGAAATCATAAATTGTAAATCAGAATTTCTAAATGTATCACAGCATTTTCTTTACGTTCATTGTGCATAATTTCAGTAGTAAATATACGGGTATAGGCTTACCGGGGGAAGAGGAGGTAGAAGGATAACCTCCTCTTAGGACTGTATGGTGTAGGGTGTAAAGAGTATGTGCCACCGCCCTGACTCCTACATTAACATTGCAGCTGGATTCACTCAATTGGCACGTGTTCTGTGAGTGGTTCCTGCGTGATCTGTGCATGGCTTTGGAGAGATAGCGTGTAATGGAGGGGAAGGATTTACTCTATTCAGAGATAAGGATTAAATAGTGTCCATAAAAGAGTATTAATGGAGAAACAAGGAAATATTGGAAGGAAATAATCTAATTTGGAGGGAGGAGCAGTGAAGTTGGAAGGTAACTCAGCAATTCGAAGAAGCTGATATATTGCTCAGGATGCTCAATAATTCTTTCTGGGAGTCATTTTAGGATCATTAATATTTAATGTTATGTAGGCTAAACTAAAGCCAAGAACAGTAAAAGAAAGACCTGGGACATAAGCTGGTCAGTGCTGTGAAAAGATAGGAAAAAAATATTCCCATAGAGAGAAGGGACAAAGGATATGGTCTAGCAGCCACTGGGGTTAAGAGCTAAATGTTCTGGTTCCCAGTTCCAAACTAAAACTTATAAGAAATCAAATCATCTCAAGCTGCTCCAGAGGCAGAATTTTGGGAGTGGGACTTCTTTTGTGATTCACACTCTGCTTCACAGTTGGTTTTTGCACATCAGGGCAGTAGGGTTGGAGGACCTCATGCTGCAGATGTCCGTACCACTTCCTCATTCTCCAGAGTGAACTAAGGGTGAGATCATACCCTGCAGTCTCGGTTTCAGTGTCTCTGGAATGAAGAGGCTTTCTTCATCCGGCATCTCCCAGCCACCAGACTACGTAACTGCTTATTAGTATATCTGCCCTGCCTTACCTCAGCCTACCCATGGACAAAAGGGGTGCGAGTGCCTGTTCTGTGATGACAGGCTCTGGTTGCCCCACAGCCTGGCCTGTGGAACCTCCTGCTCCTCCAGCAAGCTGCCACCTAGCAGCTGCCCTGCAGTAATTAATTGTGTGTTCAGGCTTTACCCCAGGGCACATGTAATGTTGTTTATCTTTGTTTCTCAGACCCTACATACGGGCAGTTCCTGCAGTATTTTGCAGCTCCTGCGTTTGCTGGACGCCACTAGGACTTGTACTGTTAAAGGAGGATAGGACTCCCTGTATAGAGCCCTCATATAGGTGGTGTGGTATACAGAAGGAAGGCATGCAGGTGGGATTGGAGATGAGCCCAGGAACTGGATGCTCAGGAGCAAGGATAGGTACAGATGCAAATCTCTAATGAAAGCATAATGCATTACAAGTGCACTGGGGTAGATTATTCTGATTGCAAACTTGGATAAATAATGTTGATGCAAGTTATCTCTAAATCAGGAACTGTTTTAATGTGATTAAAATCTCAGAGTGTTACTCTGAAATCTCAACAATTTCTTTCTTACACAAGAGCTAAAGGTCTGTTAGCCAGCTGATGTCAAGTATTCTGACAGGAACTTAAAAACAGAGGTTATATAAGATGTTTGCCTTTAATCACCATTTGTCCTGAACCAGCAAGACTAGCTATACCACATGTATGCAAGCGGTAAAGAAAAAGTAAGGGATTTATAGAGCAGCATTTAATGAAGAGAACCATGCCGCGTCTTGGACGTGTCACAGAGTCCATCCCTGCACATAGCAGCAAGTGTAACCTGAACTTTAAGTAATTTGTTATTAAGCTGTCTCTCAGTATGTAAGCACAGAGTAGTGAGGTGACTGTTCCTAGCTAAAAAGATCCATTGCAAAAGACCTGGATGTTCTTTGAGAAGTGTTACAACTCTTGTACTGAAAGCAGCACGGCACTGAGAGGAGACTAGCAATTGTACTAAAATGGCCTCTGTTTTCTTTTTGATTTTTTTTTGGGGGTGTGTGTGTGTGCAGTACTAAAAGGGGGGAGTTGTGTATTTCAGTACCTGCATCATGAATGTATAATATGCCATCATCATGAATTTAAACATTGGTTGATCTATCATTTTTTCTTTTACAGGCAGACATATTCTCTGGAGCTGTATTTATACAGCTGGCCATAGGGCTGAATCTTTATTTGGCCATAATTATCCTGCTTGCTATTACTGCTCTTTACACCATCACAGGTGAGTTTGCAGAGCAGTCTGATAAATTAAAGAAGTTAGGGGAGCCAGAAGAAAGAGAAGAGGGGAGAAATGAAAACCTGAAAGGGGAGTGATTTACAGTGGTTTTTGTTTGAAAGAAAGAGGTTATGAGAAAAGTGGAGGGGGGGGGAAGGATTTGCACGGGGGCTAACCTGTTTGTCTTGACTTTTCTTTGCCATTAGGTGGCCTTGCAGCTGTGATTTACACAGACACCTTACAAACATTTATCATGGTAGTGGGATCCTTTATTCTCATGGGATTTGGTAAGTAAATCAGATGAATTAAACTGGAATGTTCAACCACAAATCCCACAGTGGCTATGGAAATGGGTCCTGCAGTGTGGAACCCTGTTATATTAACCAGAAGATTTCAGTTCATATACCTATTTACCAAGGATGAAAATAGACATGCTGCCAAGCCCTTCAGTCGTTGAGACCACTCCATCTCTAAAGCACAGTTGAATGTGTAAGGTAGTATATAGCATCTCATGACAGAACAGCACTTGTGATGGCTAGTGAGGTAAAAGCTGAGCTGTTTGCAGGTGATAATGATACTCTTGAGAAGTTCAGAGAGCATCTTGTTTCAAGATTGTAATTTCATAGATATTCAAATGCTGATGCATAAAATTTCGGATTCAAAGTGAAGAGCTGTTGGTCACGTTGCACGTTTTTTCCTTGTTTCTAGATGCTAGCTTGTGTTAAAACAACCCAAACATATTAACATTTTAAGTAAGCCTTGTAGTTGATCTGTGGAGGTCAAGATATTGCCAGCTGGACAAATGATATGAACTGAATGTTTATGAATAGGACAATGTGTGTGTCCGGAAGACCATATGCATTTTAAAATCAGAAATCATGCTGTTAAACAGAATTAATAGGAAGGGATCATAAGAAAGAAAGGAATAGTGATAAGATTCTGTGAATTTGCAGTGTGCCTTCCTTATCTTTCTAGTTACTCAGCACTTGGTTTTCCTCTAGCTAGGTCTTTCACTGAAGTGAAATTATTCCACCATTGTTACAACAGAAATAACTTCAGACTGACCTAACCTGGTAAGACCCTGCCTTAGGTTCTCCCTAGGTTAACAGTGTGTGGAAACAACGTATCTTCATTTCACTTCTTGGCAAGGCATGTATAAGGGATGGGGAGCCTAAACCAATGTTTGTGAGCTACATGACAGAAACCTAAATAGAAAGGTCACTTTGGTACTTAGATTGTGTGAATCCTTACAAAACACTGTATACTGTTTTCTGAAATTGTTGATGTATACTGGCTAGGATTTTTTTACATCCATATTAAGGAGGTTTTTCTTACATTCTCTATCTCTGTTGGAGATTTCAGTATTAAATACTTCATTGCTATTTTTACTTTCTTTTTTTTCAGCATTTGCTGAAGTAGGAGGATATGATGATTTCATGCGAAAGTACATGGAAGCAATTCCATCCAATATCTCCTATGGGAATACTACGATTGATGCAGAATGCTACACTCCTCGGAGGGATTCCTTTCACATCTTCCGAGATGCCGTAACTGGAGATCTGCCATGGCCAGGGCTTGTCTTTGGTTTGAGCATCATTGCTTTGTGGTACTGGTGCACAGATCAGGTAATGTGGAAGCCAGATGCCTCAAAAATGCCAAACACAAAACTCTGCAGTCTGGCGTGATCTAGGGGTACTCTTCTCCCACTGTAATTCAAAGCTGGGTCACAGAAATGGCAGTTATTTCAAGACTGGTCAGTAACTTTTCAGTTTCTGGTTTCTAGACCCCTCCCACATGTGAGAAAATGGAACGGGTGTTCTTTCAATTCTTCTTATGCACTGTGCCCAGCAGATACCATGTATAATTCCTTTCTCATTTTTTTGTGTGTGACCATGTATAAAAACACAGAGAGGTTGTAATGTGAACATTCACTTAGGAAACCATGTTATCAAATGATCCTGGTTAGACTGCGTCTAGATATGATTCCCCATTCAGTAGTCTGAGTTTCTTTCCTATTTGTGTGGCTTTCATCTTTGCATGCACAGTCTTGGGAGGATGTTCTTTATATGTCAGGTCTTTCAGTCTGGAGACTCTTCCCCAGTCCTCCTTTCTTCTGCCTAAAACCTACCGTCCAGTTTCCCTGAGAGATCACACTGACATGAATAGAGGAAAGTGTGCTCCTGCAACTGCTACATGAGAATGTGTCCAATCTCTAGCAAGTCTGCTGCAATCTGCCTGCATTCTGAATTGTAAGAAAGATAATCTTCACAATTTGTAAACACATGAAAAAAACCCCAATGTAACTGTATCTATTGCTCATGTAAATATTTTATTCCTTTTTGGCTTTTTAGCCTATCTGCTTTAAGAACATCTTGTGAGAAAGAGGCTTACCTCTTAAACATACAGTGGATAAATTATATTTTACTTTACTTATTTCAAATATATCCTTTGATTTTCATGTAGTTTTTATTTTTCCTAGTGACAGAAATGGTAAATAGGTTCTTTCACTATCACAGTGGTTAAGAAGTATCTTGTATCTGGAACTTGACATGGTGTGTTCCTGGAAATGCTATTCTTGGTTGAGTCATGCATGCTTGCCATGTCTCATTGACAGGTTATTGTCCAAAGATGTCTCTCTGGCAAGAACATGTCCCATGTGAAGGCTGGTTGTATCGTGTGTGGATACCTAAAACTGTTGCCCATGTTTATTATAGTGATGCCTGGAATGATCAGCCGAATTTTGTATACAGGTATGCATATGTATACAGAAATGCAAATTTCTTCTTGCTGTCTATCTTTCACTGCCCATCTCTCTCAATTTCCTATTCTCTGTCCCTTCCAAAATACCTGTTAGATTGTCATCTTGTCATCCAAATTGTCCAGGCACATGTATGCACAAAACCTAACTTCACTGTAAGAAGCCACAGGTCTTCCTCTTTTCCCTGATCCCAGGTTTCTGCTAATGCTATTGCTGTCCATTTTAGGAGAGAAAAATTCCACAGTGTCCCTCCCTAGTTGTCTGTTTATTACAGCCCCACTCTGGCTGAATGAGTGGAAAATGCTGCCCAGGACGGATACTCTGCTGGCAATCAGAGGAAGAGGGTCATCAGTCACAGTAATATTCTGGGCCATGGACAGTCCCAAGTGCAGTGTGTGGGAAATGCCAATCTCCCTCCTCTCTAACCATCAGTGTGTTTAACAGCAGGTGGAAGAGAGATGTTCAGGTTGGAGGGAAGGGTCTTTGTGTTCCTCTCCTTGTTTTTCTATTTGTTCTCTTTGTGCTGTTCAGTTCTGGTCTGACAATTAAAGCTGATTTTTTTTGGGGGGCGGGGGGCGCTGCAGCACTTTACAGTATTCTTTTAGAGAGGAAAGGAAGGATAGAGGCTTAGAATCACCTTCCTCCCTGCCAGCAGACCAAGGATGATATCAAGCTTGCCAGTCCAGTGGTTCAACACAGAGATAAATTTTCAAAGCTCTACTAATTTGGGAGCAATCTGTTGTTTATATGACCTTGTCTAACCCTGTCTTGTTATCCTCTCCTCAGATGTGGTGGCTTGTGTTGTGCCTGAAGTCTGCCAGCAGTACTGTGGTACTGCAGTTGGCTGTACAAATATTGCTTACCCAAAAATGGTAGTGGAGCTTATGCCAAATGGTAAGACACTGTATTTGTTTGTTTGTTTGTTTTAAGAAAGGTGAGGCTGCCAGACTGTAAAAAGAGGTGTTAGAGGTGATAGAGGGAGCCCAAGTCCCAGATTTAGTTCAAAAATTCTTGCCAGAACTATGTAGTATTAATCAGAGGGGTAGCTGTAGCTGTAGGTGCAGAATAGCTACACGCTGACAGTGTCAGCTCTCAGCTGGCAAATACTGGGTGGTGAAATGGTAATTTATCTCCCTTTCTGTGAAGGTAAAAAATAACCTACTTTGCCAATGATTTATAAAAGACTGTCTCTGGTAGGATTTCTGAGTTGGAGGCATACACCTGCAGTCCTTCTGCTAAACCCGCTGAGGTGGGAGGAGAAAATATTCTATGTACACATTGTCCCACAGGACACCTGTTCAATGAGAGAATAAGGCACCACTCTGGAGAAGACTACATACACATAGAAGATAAATTTCTGCAGAAAACCACAGAGCTTGTTCATAAGGCTAGATAGACAGATTATGATATTATACAGACCATGGTACTTCCCTTGTATCTTTAGTACTTGCCCATCACATTATAACTGTTGTAAATAGTATTATTAAAATACTACAGTACTTCCTCATACTGTGTTGACTAGATCATACCATCTGGAAAAGTGGCTTACTCAGATTTTCAAACAGTAAAAGAAACTTTCTTTTTTTCCAAACAACTGATTTACAAATGTACCGCAAGCAAGTGAGCACCTGCCTGCAAACAAGAGCAATTATTTTTGTAACTGTTGGGGAAAGTCTTTCCTTTTTATTTCAGCATTTAATCAGGCAGCATTCACAAAAGAAGTACCTATGTTCTAAAAGCTCAAGAGTTGCCCTATCACTGCTGTAAATAGCTTTTCCAAAGCTCAGCAGACGTCACTCTGCTTGCATTGCAAGCATCAGCACATAAATATGCCAGACACACTCATAGCTGGCTGACTTGAAAGGGTCAGACAAGCAGTATGGATGGTGCCACGTACCGAGACTCTTCACTGAACGCTCATCCTGGTTCACATATCTTTGTATTTCAGGTCTGCGGGGTCTGATGTTGTCAGTCATGTTGGCCTCCCTTATGAGCTCCCTGACTTCCATTTTTAACAGTGCTAGTACTTTGTTCACTATGGATATTTACACCAAAATTCGATCACGACCATCTGAGAAAGAGCTTATGTTAGCTGGAAGGTAAGTGCAGCCGAGCTGTACAAATAGAGCCAGCCCCAGAAGCTTTACAGACGTCAGCCTCCAAAAAATGCACCAAGTGCCTCGGTGAAAACCTGCTTTCGCAGCGTGCGGGCAGTGCAGCAGTGGCCTCCTGTGGCCAGACAGGCTGTCCCACCCTACACTTTCCTTTTGGCAAACAAACCCACCCTTGCTTCCAATTTAATTGACAGTGGTGCATGAAGTAGCTAAACTAATTCTCAACACTTCCTACTGCTATTCAAAGGGAACTATTTTAAAATATCTTCATAGACTTTGTGCTACACTATACTACAGCATGAATGAACTAGTTCTTCTAGTTGATCTGCTATTGATTTGTCTCTAGACATAACAAAGGAAAAAAGTGATTTTCTATGTTTTGATTGCATGTTTAGCTGTATGCTGACAGATATTTGACAGACACTATATCCAACTTGGATTTCTTTTGTTTGTTCAATGGTAATTGGCCATTATAATTGATTTTGCTGGTTGAAATACAAAATGGACATTTAAATTATTGATTAATTGCTGTTTTTTTCTTTCTGATAGATGCTTCTAAGCAGGTGGCTAATTGAATATCTGGCTGTGTTTACAGGGCATTTATGTTACTTTTAATTGGCATCAGCATTGCCTGGGTTCCTGTGGTGCAGTCAGCTCAAAGTGGACAGCTCTTCGATTATATTCAGTCAGTTACCAGCTACCTGGGACCTCCCATTGCTGCTGTCTTCCTGCTTGCCATCTTCTGCAAGCGGGTCAATGAGCAGGTACGTACAAATTAGGAAACAGGTAAGCTGCATGGTCCTTTAGGCATTGGGAGAACTGCTTTTTTGTTCTGGTGTCTTCTGTTAGCAACTTCTTCCTGTTCAGTTTAATCCTATTATAGCCCAGGGATTCTGTGTTTCTGTACCCCAGGACCTGAGGTTTCAGAGATGAGTTTGAAAAAGTTCTTTGCTAATCTGATAAATAAACGGTCACCTAGAAATTCCTAGATAGCTCTAAAACTTTGGTTATCTATCACTTTGCCAAGAGGTGTGTCAAATGGAGAATTTATGGAGAGATATTTGAAAGTAATCTTTTAGGATATTGGTCACCAAACTGCTTTACCAAACATATCACCGTTCACCTTCTTGACTGCTGTATATTTTGTAAACAGCCTTTTAAACAAATGTGCTGTCATTTCATGCACTGTTTCCCATTGTTTTTAGGACCTAGTCTGGGAATCACTAACTTTGATTCATAGAGCAGTGAACTGAGAAATATTGTACTTAAGCCTTTGTAAGTAACTCAGAAGGCATGAGGTCTGTTACATGCTTTGGTGGGACCATAGGCCAGTCATGGTAACTGGGGTCTCAGACATTCTGAAAACTCAATACTCGGGAATTCAGTTTCTTTTCTATAATACTAGAAATAACAATACTTGCCTATCACTCAGATTTGCTCCAAGGAGGATTAGTTCAAGGAGAAAGCCTAGAGAGAGAATAGTTTTTTAATATGGCTCGAACTTTTTTCTTACTGTTTTCTCTCGAGACCAGTTCAGCAGTTATTTGTGTGTATATCCAAGAAAAGCCTGTTTTACATACAAGGAATGTTCCATTTCCTATCCCAGTATGGCTAAACCTCACAAATGGATTAAATCTTTGTGCCCTTTGTGGAAATCTGTCATTGACTTTAGCTGGAATTTTACTTGAGCAAGAATTCAGTGTAATCCTTGGGGGTTTGTGTACACTGCACGCTTTAAATTTGGGTAAATAGGGGAGACAAGCATCAAAACTTCTGAGAATTGGAGGCTTGCATAAGATAAACTCCAATATTGTAATTATTTGTAATATTTATCAACATTTCTTGCTCAGAATCATTCTTCTTTCTGCCAGAAATGGAATAAACTATCTTGTCCTACTCCAAAACCTTTTTGTAACTTTGACCACTAATAATTAAAACTGTTTTGTTCTTAAATGCAGCATTAAACCTAGAATATTTTTTAATCAGGATTTGTAGATTTGTGTTACCATCATTAGTTTTTTGACTTCACAAACTCAGAGAATAGTTGAGATTGGAGGGCACCTCTGGACTAGTCCAACCCCTGCTACTCAAATGTAGGGCTAACAAGAGCAGGATGCTCATGTCCTGTCCAGCTGGGTTTTGAGTATCTCTAGGGGTGGACGGGCCACAATGTCTCTAGGCACCCTGTCCCAATGTTCAATCACCCTTACAGTAAAACAACAACAAAAAAATGTTTAAACAGAATTTCACATATTTCAATTTGTGCCCAGACATACCTGTGTGTCTTTTATACTTTGGGCTAGAGTAATGTATACCTACCAGCAAAACATCCACCAAAAATACCGAGAATTAACTTTTAACTAATTACTAACAAGGTCATCAGGAGATAAACCAGACATATGATTCAGGAGGAATGACACACAGTTGCTAGCTGGTTCCATCATGCTAGAACTGTCAGGGATTTAGCCCTCAAAAATAAAAAGGTACAAGAACAACCCTTGGGATGTGTAGTCTGTGGCTAGAGCCTGTCCTGTGTAAGGAGAGCATTGTGTGGAGATGGATGAACTTTGAGAAATGAGCTGGATAAGGTGTTTCCCATATTCTTTCTCTGAGCTGCTAGTCATTGCTGCTTTCAGTTATATTAATACAGTGAGCTGTAAATACGATCACTGAAAGTATCTGAGTTAAAACCCATGTGCCAAAGGCAACGTAACACATAACTAATTACCTCTGTGTTTCCTCCAGCAACTATTCAGGGCTTAGAGCTTATTTCCATGCCTGAAATTACTCATTTTGATACCTTCTGTCACTTTGTCTGCAGGGTGCCTTCTGGGGCCTGATGGTTGGACTGCTAACTGGACTTAGTAGAATGATTGCAGAGTTTGCCTATGGAACTGGCAACTGTGTGACCCCTTCCAACTGCCCATTCATCATCTGTGGGATTCACTACCTTTATTTTGCAATGATTCTTTTTGGGGTTTCCACCATCGTCATCCTGGCAGTCTCCTTCATGACAAAGCCCATTCCTGATGTACATGTGAGTATTATTGCAGTCCTGCTCCTCCAGAAATAGAATTCAATGAAACCACTAATTTTAAACACTGCTACTTGGTATATTACCTCCTGACATTTCACCTACCTGCATCATATAGTCCTTGTAAGAAAGCAAAGGAAATAATTTTCATTTATCTGTCACAAATCTTCAGTGACTCCTAATAATCTTAGACATTGATTTAACAGACATTTGGGATGTGATGGTCTTACAGCTTGTTCATGTGCTGGCCAGACTGATTTGTCTCTATGTAGTAAGGCTGTAGATTTATAAACTTATTTTGTTTCATGGCAGCTTTACCGCTTGTGCTGGTCTTTGCGGAACAGCAAAGAAGAACGTATTGATCTTGATGCAGATGAGGAGCAGGACAAAGCTGATGAAAGAGATGAAGAATCAGGTAACTTGAGTATCTATAGATTCTATCAAAGTGTTTGAGTATCCCTATTTCATTTCTGGAGAAACATTGACATGCTTGATATTCAAAGACAGTCCCACTCCCCCCCAACAACAAAACCTCAAACCCCACATATTTAAATGGTTAGTAAGCTGCTTTTTACCAAACTATCAAGCTTAGTGTAAATCAGAAGTGAAGTGGATTTGATGGGAGAAAATCTTGTTCTCTAGGTAGCTAGGTGGCAGTTCTAGGACTAAAACAATGGAGATGCTTTAGGTTAGAGGTGGTGTGCATTGGCAGAACTGCGTGCAACTCTAGCCCTTGGAATGAAACAATGAGAATTCACCTGGAAATAGGGAGTAGTAGCCAGGATTGAAGGACCAAGGATCTGGTGTAAGGCACTATCAAAGCGAATTGCCAGATATCCCTCTGGCCAAAACCACCTGCTGTCTTTGCTGGCTTTCTGGTTCTGCTGCTTTCAAAAGTATCCTCAAATTCATTTCTTTGTCTTTCAATTAAAAGTGTAAAAATTATTGAAAAAAATGGAGTTTAAGCTTTGCAGCATGGTTTGCTTCTCCAATACCAGACCAAGTCTCTAGGCTGCAAAAGGCACAAGTGTCTTCTGCAAAAGGCTCACTTGCAACATGTAGAAAATCACTCTTTTTCCAGGTGAGCTGTGAAAACACAGTATTAACTTGATTCTTGTACTGCCTTGTACTAAAATGTTTCCATGTAACTATGACAATAAATCAGAGCTGCTGCATTAAATATAGGAATGTCCTCAGTCACAGAGATCTTCCAGTGCATGCAGTGATCCATGCTTACATTTCATGACCAGTGTGTTATTCCTTCCAGTTAATAAGGAAAGCGAAGAAGAACCAGGATGCTTTAAGAAAGCGTACAACTGGTTCTGTGGCTTAGATCAACAAAAAGGACCCAAACTGAGCAAGGAGGAAGAGGAAGCATTGAAGAAGAAACTGACTGACACAAGCGAAGTGCCGCTTTGGAGAAACGTTGTGAATATCAATGGCATCATCCTATTGACTGTGGCTGTATTTTGTCATGCCTTCTTTGCATAAACCTCTGATTACAGTTCTGAAATTGTACTGTATTGTCAAGCAAAACCAATGACTTGTAGATTTACAGAGTTAGATAGAATTAGTATTTTCACTGTCTACATTTGTAAAATTCGGGGTAATTTACTCGCTGATTTTGTGATCATAATTTCAAAAATCTAAAGATGAAGGCCACAGGGATTTCAAGAGAGAGAATTTCTGTTTAGACATTGAATCAATCCAAGGCTCATAGAGGTTCAGAACTTCCATCCAGTATTCTCTCTGCTCATGATACATTTCATATTTTAGGTGAAGAACAAGTCTGCATGAGCCATATTTCATATCACGGTTTGTGAAGTACCTTTTAGGGTTGATTTTCAACCCTTCTTCTTCTGATCATTCAAATTTCTTTTTTCCTTTGGCTGTGATAATTTGATTACAAAAAACCCCACAACTGAGGGACTGTATTATGAATTCAAATTAAAAAAATCATTTTTTGTTCCCTCCAAGCATGGGATATCTTAAGTAAAGGATTGATGTATTTGACACTATAACTAAATTTCCATTATAACTTTTCCCCCCCTTTTCTCACTTTTCATTGTGTTGTGTTTCTCAGTAATCAGTGGAACACAAACTGTCTGAATTGATCGCATTTTGAAATTAAGGAAAACATGTCTCAATGATCTTAATAAGAATTCTGCTTATGATAGATTGTCTGTTTAAGGTTAACTTCAAAAGGTCCTCCTCTTTTTATATTTTAATATGTATCTTTACCTGAATGTGAAGCTTTTTTTATACAAAATACATATATATACACATGCAATACATTATATATATGCACTATATATATTATATATATTTAAAATATGTGTGTGTGTGTATATATATGTATTTATTTCTTACTGATCAATTCCCATCTTGGTATGTCAAAATTAATCTCTACCCACAATTACTAGGACCTCTTTATTGTAGGGTTGGTGTTAATGTATTGCCTCTTTCTATGGACTGTACTACAAAACAGTCCATGAACATGGTTAAAAGTCCAAAGCATCAAAATGCTGGGTTTGCATTCTTCTTTCAAGTACATTTGAGGGCTCTGTACTGCTTTTCTGCAAAGCTATAATTCTTTCTTCTGAAGATTTCATTGAGAAATAGAATTCATGCAGTATGATAGGACGAGTTAACAGTTCATGAAGGAAAATATTCACAGCTGTGGGATATTAGCTAAACCAGTCTGATTGTCTCCACTTGGTAAGTTTCATACCAGCTGGAGAGACAGGAAAAGATAGATTTAACACTTCAAAGCAAAAAGCAATAGATCTTCTTATCATCTAATTCAGCTTCCTGGGGAATCAAGTGTAAAAAGAAGACATTGGTTGCTGTAGTCAAGCTGCGCCACAATTCCTTGTTACTGTTGCGCACGTATCGTGGGATGCTGCGTTGCCTCAAAGCATTTCAGTGCGATTCTACAGCAGGATGCACCGGACTTGCAATAAGTGCATCTGAATAGGAAGCCAGTGTAGGCCGTCTGTATGTGCCACACCACACTGCTGCTAACTCCTGCAGCTTTAATCACTCTCACTTCATAATCTTCTGATGGTATCTTTTCTTCATTTGGATCTAAACCAAAATGCGCTGGATTCTAGTAGAATTGCTGCTCTTCAGTATAATCCCTGCAGTATACTGAAAGGTTTTGCATAGGCCAGATCAAATCAATACTATATAGATAACAGTGCAAACCTTTTTCTTACAGTTAATGCAGTGATAGAGTATTTTAAAGACCATGGAATTAATTATATTTAATGGACTATGAAGACTTGTATGTATTAAAGTATTTGTATATTTTGAAGTATTTGGTGTCCACAAAATGATGGGATTTTTACATAATACGATGGAAGACAGAGAAACTTCATTTGGTGTCTAGATTTTGGCTCTGGGTAATAGTATTGGATGACAAACAAACAAGAAAGACTTTAATGAGGATTGCCCAGATCCCTCTTTGTTATGCTTTGTTACAAAATGAAAAATGTGGTGAAATTTATACAGCCATTTGGATACAGACAAATAACACAAGTGATTTCCTGACAGGCTGAGCAGCCTTTAGATGACCTCCTGGTTAATCAGGCACCGTTACTTCATTTTCCTCCCCAGGATCAAAGAATTTTGAAAAACTAACTCTCAGTTTCCCAGGGACATTTACTGTACATCCTCAGCCACCAATTTTTGGTTCCGGTCTGAAAACTGGATGTTGTAGAGGGTAGAGTTCAAATGTTTACGTGAAGTTTGACTGCTGCTTAGAGTACTCCTGTAATTTTGTAGAATTTCATAGAAAAATTGCCTGATATTGTGGACAGCTGATAAAACTTTTTATATTTGGATTGATTGTTCAATGCCACCTCAGGTTGGTAGCTATTGCATTCAAAGGCAGTTTCATGATTTTGAGAAAGAAAGTGACTTTTCTTCACTTCTCAGGGGAACTCTGTCCATGTTACAGCTGTTGTTGTGGGATACGCTGGGACAAAACCCAAAAAGTAGCTTACACTTTCCTGGGCATTCTCATGCTTTAGAGATGGGAACAGTGAGCATGTGATTGTTCCCCATGTTTGACTAAATTTGCAATACTTCTAGTTAATGGAGAAACTCCAGATATACTTTTGGCTAATAGCACAATATACATGCATGGCATGTACAGCATAATACAACTCTGTTTCAGGTGATCCTGAGACATCCCAGCTTATCCTGTCAGGTAAGATATATGGTTACAGCTTATTTTAGTGGACTTTAGTTAGATATACAGAATTATTTTAAATGAACTGCACAAAATAAAATAAAATATTCACCTAGTAGCACTGTAA
The DNA here is from genome assembly GCF_964188355.1 of Buteo buteo. NCBI lineage: Eukaryota > Metazoa > Chordata > Aves > Accipitriformes > Accipitridae > Buteo > Buteo buteo. The sequence continues at coordinate 39,476,621 of NC_134181.1, read as the reverse complement.
GCCAGTTGCAACACTGATACATAAAGAACACACAGTAAACAAATCAGACCTTCCATTTAAGCATTACTACATAATTTTCAGGCAAAGTCCTGAAAAAGCATAACCACTCTTCATTTATGTTTGCATTTTTCTGTATCACTCAAATGTATCCAAGTATCTCACAAATGTTAATTATTAACGATCATGAGAACACTCTGTTCTTAGAACTCAGAACTTCGTTTTATTCCTATTTTGTTACTGAAAAAGCTCATGCACTGAAATGCTGGGGGAGAGAAGGTCTGTGGCTTAATTTGGAATACATCTGCAATAACCATGGTTTGGTTTCAACCAAAATGTCTGTCCGTGGTGAATTGGGACATAGCACAAAGCTGAGTTCTTCAGGTGCAAGTGATCATCATGTTCAGAGCACCATCAGCAGCTGTGATTGCTAATTAGCTCAACTCCTGCTCAGATCACTTTCTTAACTGGCAAAATTAGGAATGTTTATATGAAGCAAAAGCTGACACAAAAATGAGAAGTAAAGAGTAATGATAAATATATGCATTACCAGCAGTTACTGGCATTTGGGAGAAAAGCTATAGAGCCTTGGTTATTGTCTTTGAAGAACACTTGAATTCATTGGTTTGAAGCATTGAGCTGGAGGGGAATTAAAGCTGATATTCCTGGGGACAGATCGTCACACTGCAAAGAAGGGTTGTTCACAGGCTATGGGGTCATAGCAAAGCTGTTCTGAGGAAGGCCACTGTTTTTTTTTAAATTTATTTAATGACTTTTTGCCCTAGCTGCAAGTCTCTGTGTCCTGCACCTGCAGTATTACTCTGTGGTAGCAAGAAAGTGAGCGAAGAGAGCAGCGGGTAGAGACCTTCCCTTCCATTTAACTTAAAATACAGTATCACAGATTTAACAACAGAGGGCGATACATCACTGAAAAAGAGGAGAAATGCAAAAAAACCCTCCAGTTCTTACTTGGTGATTCCTGGCATTTTTTCATGGAGTATTGCAGGCCTGTGCTAGAGAACTTAAAAGGATGGAGTAAAACTGCACTCACTCCAATATCTACTAGTTGTTCTGATGAAAGACAGTATAACCAGCACCAGTGCCTGAGGCTATTACCCTTATCGTTAATAAAATAGGTTGCCTTTTTGTCCCCCCTGAAGAACACTCCATCTTGCCATCTACCACAGGAAGCTGTGAAAAAGATTTCCCCTGGAGCTCCTGTGCCCACCCCCTCCTCACCTGGTAGTGCTTAAGGCTAGAGCAGTCCTGCGGGTGCCGTACTAGCAGCTCCCCTGCTCTTCTTAAGGTACCTGGAAGAACCTCAGGCTGAGGTAAGTGTGAGCTCATTCTTACTCTGTGCAGCATTTTTATTTACAGTATCAGAGCCTATAACTTAAAAAACTTAGCTTATAGTCAAAGGTTCTTAAAGCAAATTATTACAATGGTTTTAATTCATTCAAATTGCAAATTTTGTCTTGCTAAAAATAGGTCCTGGGCTTGAATTTTTCAATATCTCAGTTCTGTGTGTAGCTACAGAAAAGACATTCTGCCCTTCTCGTTTAATGTAATTAGCTAGATCTGACTTTCCCAGACTCTTTGTTTTGTCCTTAGACAAATCTCTTGCTTCTATGCATTTTTAATATGATTTTGACTTTTTTTTTTTTTAATGGAAAATGTAGCGGTGGAAAGCAAAAATACTCCCTGCTTTGGAACATGAAGAGACAGAATTAAAAGCTGCCATTTTCCAGAGCAGGACAGAATGGTTTCCAACTCCCGGACTTCTGAAAGCAAATGGGGGCAGGGAAATGAGTCTGTAGTTGTAAGAACAAAGAGCCATAATATTCTTAACTTTCTGGAAACTGTTAGAAAAAACCAATATAAACCTTCATGCATTTAAAATGAGCGTTGCCTGGGTGGGAGACAAGGCTTATACAAGAAGGGCTTGTTTCCCATGAATGCAGCTGTCCTGTATTCTCCCAGTATCACTGAGAATTGTTAGGCTGCTGATTTGAAAACTTGGTCTGTGTAGAGTGTAACTGAATTAATTCCAGTATTGACCCAGGACCACATTAATTATATCATGGCCTTAATCATTGTTGCCTTCAAGCTAAAAAGACAAATCATTTTTCATTGATGTTAAAAATCTGCCTAGGTGCTAATGTCATCGTATCACAGAGTGCTGTGGAGCATATAGAGCTAAAAACAAAGACTTGCTGTATACACAGCATTTCTTTTGAAACAATGGGTTTAATTACAGTGTATGAGTGCCAGATCCTGACATGTTAATTTAAGTATTTATATGTGTATGAAGCAATTCAAAAGGATCTTTAGCATTTTGTGACCAAGTCTGTGGCAGCTTTATTATGGAGCATACTCAACTGAAAGCTAAGTCAGTCCAAGGGGAAGCATTCATCAGCTGTGTTTTTTTTGATCCAGCTAATTGTTTTACTGACACCTAGAGTGCTAATTAATTGCCCAGTCTCACAAATTAGGGACTGTTGTCTCTCATTCCAAAGCTATAGACAGCCATGGCCCTCCCCACATGCATTATATTTCAGTACCTTCTTTGGTCCTTAGTCCTTAGCTGTGTGTTGAATGAATGTTCAACACCAAGAGAACTGCAAAGCCAGCAAGCATGTCTCTAGGACTAAATCTGTGAACTGGATCAGAAAACATGTCCTAATTTGAGAAAGGAGAGACTGCCCATAGAAAACTATCAGTACTACAGGTTGCTCATGTAACATCAGTGTCATCATCTTGTTGGTGAAACTCATGGGGAACATGACCCAAACTGTTCCTGTCCTTGGACTTGCTGGGACAAGTGACCTTTTTGTTTTATCAGAATGTCAGTATGAGAAGAATTTTAGGATGCATTTTTCATTTTGTGCACTGTCTTAAGGGCAACACTGTACTCAGCAGTTAAGTAATAACTGACAGAAGTCAAAATACTGCTAGGGCCAAAGGATAACTTGGGTTAACTCCAACCTGATTTATAAATCAGTGTTACTGTAACTTCAGTACATCTTGTTCTCCTTTGTTTCAAGACTTAGTGTACGTCAGAAGAAAAAGAAAATCCTTTATTGTAAGGAATTTTTTTTAGATATGAAAATTCATTAAATGATTATTTGCTAAATTATAGAATCAAATTTAGTTTAACAATGAATAAGAGTACTGAGAATTCCAAACCTAAAAATCCAGGCTTATGCTGTGTATTTTCTACTCAATTCTTTTTACCCTATAGTTTCTCTTCATGCCACTGGGTTGTTTTTTGTCTCTCTTCCAAATATGTTTTGGGTCAACTTGGGTATTTCCTTTTCTCACCATCACTTCCTCTATTTGTGTAAACTTTTTCAAGGACTTATTCTCTTGATTGGTTTGATTTCCCAACTACTGTTTCAGAGCTGTAATCTCATCTCCCATCTTCTAGTCACTGCTTGAACAAGGAGATTCAGAAATACACTGAAACACATCCCCCCAAATTATTGGACATCTTAGTACTGTTAACATTGGTGGATGGTCTTGGTATCTACATGCTGATTTTATGGCTTGTTACTAAATATACGGTGGCCTATAGTATAAGCCCTATAAAATTATATTTCTTCGTTTTTTGTTATATCTTCTAATAAAGCAGGGTATGTTATTTCCTGCCAAATAACATAAAAAGAAAGCATGTCTACATTTTCCCAGGAAAAAAAACCCCACATTGGGACATTTAGTTAGGAGTTTTACCTATTTGACTAATTTCAGTTACATTTGAGATCTCGAAGGTCTTTATGGAGAATGTAAAGGGACATTTCAGATGTCGAATTGTGGCTGAGAAACTCATTTTAGGAAGGAGATTTAGGAATCAGCATATTCCTATGGGAGCAATTGTTTGTTACATTTTAATATACCCTGAAAAATGATTTTGTAGAATAAAAACTTACCTCTTAATTCAGGTTCCGTATAGTCAGGATTACAAAGGTGATAGTGTGATATTTCTCTGCTATATCAGGTAGATCTGTGCATTTTTCCCTTGCCTCCCACGCTGTGACGGGGTTTGCTGCACTGTGCCTGTGCTGTACACACTCCTGCACTGGCCTCCTGCAGCGCAGCCCAGTATGAGACACCAAATGTTTGGACACCAAGATAGTACAGCTCTAGAAACACCACAGATTACAAAACAGTGTTCTGCGATAAATAGGATTATTTCTGCATTAGCTTGTGTTCTCTGTAGCATCCTTTGCTTCACATAGGCTGTTTAACTCTGCCAACATTGTCATATATTGAGCTGTGCTCCTGCAAACATTTATCATCTGCAGTCCTTCCAATAAATTACAGTAAGCTGCACCACACTGGAGCATGTGATTTTGAATTATAGTATCTGCAACCTTTTTGTCAGTAAATATAGCTTTATAAGTAAAAAAAAAAAAATAAAAAAAAATTAATAATGGTTCATGGCTGTTCTGTATGCAGGCTTTGAATTCCGGTGTTTATATAGGCAGTACGTGGTCAATATAGCCCAATGGAATTACTGTTGTGATTGAAATATCGTATTTTATGTTGTCAGATACTATAGTGCCAAGGAATTGCTAAGACAAAAGCTGACATGTGGAAGGGGTACTACTAGCATCCATATTTCAGAATTCAGTTAAGGCTTTGTTCCATTTTTGTGTTGTGCGTGTATGTAGGACAAGAACGTGGATACCATATAGAGCCTTATTTGAAAACAGTTTATGTTGTCTTAAAAGACATGATCAGGCAGATGCTCAGAATGCAGTGCTTAAGGTCCAAGTCAGCCAAATTTCTTCTAGTCAGAGCAGTTCAGTCTGGATGGTCTTATTTCTACATCTGAACAAGCTAATTATTTTGCAAACTCGTTGAAGTGTGATACCTGAATTATTGGGGAAGGCTGTGAGAGAAGTTTGGAACTGAGCTCAAATTATCATAGTTACTGCATTTTTCTGCAGCAGTTTTCTAAGTGTATGTCCTGGTTTCAGCTGGGATAGAGTTAACTGTCTTCCTAGCAGCTGGTACAGTGCTATGTTTTGAGTTCAGTGTGTGAAGAATGTTGATAACACCGATGTTTTCAGTTGTTGCTCAGTAGTGTTTAGACTATAGTCAAGGATTTTTCAGCTTCTCATGCCCAGCCAGCGAGAAAGCTGGAGGGGCACAAGAAGTTGGCACAGGACACAGCCAGAGCACCTGACCCAAACTGGCCAACAGTGTATTCCATACCATGGGACATCCCATCCAGTATAGGAACTGGGAGGTGGGGGTGGGGATGCACCACTCGGGGACTGGCTGGGTGTTGGTCGGCGGGTGGGGAGCAATTGCCCTGCGCATCATTTGTACATTCCAATCCTTTTATTACTACTGTTGTCATTTTATTAGTGTTATCATTATCATTATTAGTTTCTTTTTTTCTGTTCTATTAAACCATTCTTATCTCAACCCACAAGTTTTACTTCTTTTTTCCCGATTTTCTCCCCCATCCCACTGGATGGGGGGGAGTGAGTGAGCGGCTGCGTGGTGCTTAGTTGCTGGCTGGGGTTAAACCACGACAGTCTAGATGAGCCTACTGTTCTCTGTTGTTCCCTGGTCCTTTACTGAACATTTAGCATGTTATTAAGCTGCCTGGCTCTCTTTTATTGAATTGGATGCACTCTGGCGTCAATATGTATTACGTATGAGTGCCTTATGTATGTAAAGTGTGTTTAAAAGGCAGAGTTTCTCCAAGATCCTGCCCAGAGGGAATGAATCCAACTGACTCAATACTGTAAAATCACATTTGTATAGGAGAGGAAATTCACCCTTTGGTTAGGTTATGGAAGAGACACATTTTAACTTTAATCACTTCTACAGAATAAGTTTATGTTTTGTATAGGGCTAATGCAGTTTGCAGTGTGACAGTGGGTTTCTGCAACAGAAAAAGCAGCCCTGACAACCCCTTTATACAGATGATGCAGCTTCTTTGTAGCTACAACTTGGTAACTTCTAGATATAAAAATACCACGTGAGAGCAAAACCTGAGTGAAAACAAATGGGACTTCCTGTGAAGCTGAGTCAGCTGCACTATCATACTTTTCTTGGTCGATGAGAATGGCCAGGATTTGTCCTGCTAGCTTGCTCTATTTCTTTGCCCGGGCCTTCTGCTGATGCCCCTTAATTACACACTTGCCACTGCAGACTGAGAAATTTGCAACATCTCTGTAGTGACCTGACCTGACTACACAGTGAGTGAAATACTACTGAACTTCCCACCGCTTCAACTGCCCGTCAGCTCTAACCACAGGAACTACCTTATTTCCTTCAGGCAATTTAAGTCTTGTCAGATAGGCTTGCTTCTACAAACAGCTTGAACTTTCTATGTTATTCTCAATTCTATGAAGGAAAAGGTTTTTTTTTTTTAAAAAAAAGTTGAGTTTTTTAAAGAAAAAAGCAAACCACATTTTTCCAAAATAGGGAATTGACATTTTCAGTTCTCTGTTCTGTTTATCTCCTGATCTCTCTGTTTAGACAGCTGTTTACCATAGAATACGCGTGGTCAGAAGGGACCTCTGGAGATTGTCTTGTCCAACTCCTGTTGGACTAGATTGTAAGATTAGGATCAGCTTTCCTCTCACCCTCTCCATCTCCCCCAGAAGTGAGCCACAATGGCAAAACTCTTCAGCGTTTTAAAAAAAAAAAAAAAAAGGAGAGAACATTATGAGGAAAACAAAAAGGATCAGTTTCTTGTATCACAGGAAAATCTTGATAACTCAGGAAATAACTCCTAGTGGTGAATTCTACACTTCCTAACTTTTCTTTTTCCCCATTATTCTGCTCATGACCTGCAATATTGTGTGAAACTGTTGACAAATGACTTTTCAGGAGGAACTGATCCAGAGTAACCGAGGAAGAGTTTTGTTTTTGAGGGTGTCTCATAATCATGCAACTTTTACAGCCAGACAACAACAGAGGGCAATAGATCTCTATGAAACATCACATCTTCAGAAAGGTTTCCATTTGATGACACTGATGGCAATTTTGGCAGCTCTTTTCACTGCCTCACAGGGATCATTCAGACACTGCTGAAATGTATCCGTATGATCTAGGAGTGTCTTGCGGCCCTCTGGTAGCTCAGCCAGCATGGTGAGGGTTTTGATTGCACTCAGACGGGCTTTGCTGGTTTCCTCAGCAACCAGCTTCAGTAAAGGTGGAATGGCTTCAGCACCTAGGGCTGAGAATCTCCCTGTAGAGAAACAAACTGGCTTTAAAATGTGTTATTACATATAATCAACATGCTTTTGAATTGCTGCTTTCTACTCCCTGCCCAGCTACAGCTCTGAACACCCCAGAGAGTGCAGTGCGAAGAGGTAGGACATGCTTTTCTTTTGAAGACCAAAGCTAGCTGCCAGCTGTTTATTTTTAAGAAAAAAGATCTTAGTTAACTTTATCTGCCTCGCACATTATTATTTCATTTGCAACAACTTATCTAAGAATATATGAGGCACTGAATGATAGGATAAACTATTTGGGGGGGGGGCACAGTTAGATGCCCTTAACATCCTCCATTCTTTTATTTTCAAAGACACTTCAAACACTGAGATCCACTCCCGTGTTGTCTTTGGAAGCCAGAGGGATGGCTGCAGAGGAGGACTGGAACACAACTGCTGTTATTAAGAGTCTTTTATGTCTAATTACTCATTCATCACACTGAAAATTTAGCAGTTATTATTTTCAGTGTCATGTAAGTTACTTGGGAGAACTACAGACCTTATTAATATTCATTTCTCTCCCAGCTGTGAGAGAGAAACTGCTTCTAACCCCAAAAAGATTTTCCAGAAAGTAGTGCTCCTCTGTTGAGGACTGGTGATTCAGAGTGGCTTCAGGTATGTGGATCTCTGTGTGGTCTGGACTTGCACAGAAAATGTTCCCCCTCTGGAGCAGCACTCTGGAGGGAAATGATGCAGATGGGGCAGATAAATAACTTCTTGACCTACTTCAGGTGAATGAAATGTGAAATATACTGTCCCCACTAGACACTGTGGGGGAGCAACAGTAGTTGCTCAAGACAGATCTAAAGAAATGTCTTAATCTTGTAGTTTCTTGAAGACCTTTAACACTATCAGAAACTGAGGACTTGGGGGGCGGGGGAGGTCAAAAGCTTTGTTACTAAGTGGCCTTAGAATTGGATTTCTGGAAAGCATCCCAACAGAACTGTCTCTGTTTCTCACCCTGAGGTTTAACAGTAGCAAACATCAGTGCTCCTGTTGCACTAGCTTGGACTTCAGGATCTGTATCTTCCAACAGGCTCACCAGCACAGGAATAACTTCTTCACATACCATGCTTTTTCCTTCTGGATGAGTACTGTGCAGAAAAGATGGTTAAGTTGCTTTCCTGAACTGTGTCTGCTAACCATGCAGCTACCCACAGCTTCTCCCCATGCCTGGACCCCTGCAGCCCTCCTTTGTTTCATGACAACAGCGCAGACACAGTCCTCCTCTCTGTTCTCTTTGGAGTCACAATGTTCTGACTGTTAGACAGATGGCAAGTACCACTACCCAGCCACAAAGAAAAGAAAGGGGCTATCTGTTTGTGCCTGGTGTCTATTAAATCTACTTGCTGATACAATACTGATGATATCATATTAACCTATGTGTGTGGGCTTAACAATTTTTTAGGCTATTTTTAGGTGATGTTTGGATTTTTTTTTTTTTTACTTTCTATGATACACTGGAGATTGATGGGCAGCAGCAAGTAACAGGATGTAGGATTAAGTGTGCTGGTGGTCCTAATGGCAATTCAGTTAGAAACCTGGCTGTTGAAGTCTGTACAGGTTTTAAAACGTGCTAAATTAGGGGTCTGCTATTAATTCTTCTCCCAGGTCAATTTTCTCTCTTTCTTTCCAGCCTATCGCAGGGAATATTTAACACAGCCCAGCTACTGCAGGGACCTAGAGCATAGCTAATGTCCATACACTAGCTGCATTGCTGCATTCTTTCTATGACTCATGTTACCTATATTCTCTTTCATTTCCTGTGAGACCTTGCTTTTTTATAGGACATTAGGAAGTGTTTTGTGCCAATTGGTATGTAAACTACATGATCTGCAGACCTTTTTAAACTAGACATCTACTGAGCATTTTCTATTTTGTGATTGCAGGACAGTGGACTTAGGTTGTTCCTTTCATCCAGTGTTTGATACACAAATTTAATATAAAGATTGCTTTTTTTGATCCATCGCTGACGTATGTAGCAGCCTGTGTCAGAAAACTATTTCTGTCCTCAATCACATTGAAAGGACCTTTAATTTTTTGAGAAAGCAGTTGTTCAAAACAATAAGGGAGCTTCTCCCTACCTCTGTGGTGGTCAGAATCCTGTTTTCACATGATTTCTCATGCAAGAATTTTTTCTCAGCAGTGCTGTACCAGAAAAAGAAATCCTGATTTCACTGCCAATACTGAAGACAAATAGAAGGAGAAGGAATGACATTTCCTGATCAGCACCTGCTTTCTTGAGTGATTTATAGCAGTTATGATTTTAGAAGTCTTCTACCTATGTGTGCATTCAGGCGGATACTGCTTTACATGTGAAATGTGACAGTTTCAATGTGTAGTGGAACACAACTGTAAACTAATGACATTGATTCACTCATGAAAGGAGTATTTTCTTAGGCTGAAGTATTAAGAAAGATTTCTTTTCCTTTACCCAATTTCTAACAGGACCCAAGCTGCTTTGCTTCTGATGGCTGCTGATGAGTGTTTGAGCTTTTCCTTCAGGATAGTAATGGCACCAGTTGCTAAAGCTTCAGCAGCTTCCACACGTAGACAGTTGGAGAGTGTATCAAGGATTAGCTCCTGGATTTCATCTAACTCAGTCTTCAATTTGAATACAAGTAAGGGAATCAAACCGGCATGCAATATGCCAACAGCCCCTACAGAAGGAGACAGAGAAAGAACATGGGTGAGGTGTGAGTGCATTTACTATTTCTACCTGCACTTTTAATTTCTTAATAGGATCAAAATACATATGGTTACTCCTTTCCTTACACAGATGTGGAACTGAGAGATGGAAACTACTACAACACTGCTCTGTTCGTAAATGCCATCTTAGCATTGCTTCCTTAGAAAGCTTCCCCAACAGTTCTGTAAAGACATCAGCCCAGGTAATAAGCAAAATGGCAATTGCTCTGATGCTCCTAGTTTCCCCCACTATAATATTTCTCCCCAAATTATTCTTGCTAAGAAAACACAGGAAATATATATGTAGTGTGTGTATAAGTCACCTTATATCTAGCCTTTCTAACTCTTCTCAACGTGAACAGATGCTAAGAGAGGCTGAGATGTGAGGCTTTAGAGCTAATGCTTTGATTCTCCACTATGGTTTCTGTGGGGGAAGTCAAGGTTTTGGAAACTGTCAGCTTCCTCACACCTTTCTTTGTAGTAATTCTGTCATGGGGAAAATTTAAATTTTGAGCTTTCCAGCAGTCAGTACTCTTGCACTATCTCCTGAAGGAAATAGCATCAAAGGTAGAAAGATCGTCATTTGCCCTGCAAGTGATGTCTTTGCTATGAGCAAGTGTCTGATTTGTACCATTTCTTACACTTTACTAAGTCAACAGTGAAACAGCAATGTCATGGGAAAGCAGAAAGCAGAACGTACTGTCCGCGAGTAACTATGTGAAAGCAAAATTCTCGAGTTGTCTTGTTGCTAAGACTGATTCTTTGGTTGCTAAGAGAAATGTGGCTCCTTTCAAAGTGATTCATATATGGTTAGATAAGGAAGTTTTGTGGATAAGAGTCACCAAGGTATTTTCAAATGAATCTCCACAGTCAGGGATAAAAGGGTAAGCAGGAAAGAAATTTTCATGGCCCTTGGTAGTGCACGGAAGAAATACCTCAACTTGACAATCAGGTGAAACACATGATTCTAATCTAGAGGTTACTCTGTTATACATATTCCTGAGGTTTTGCTGACATTGAATTACTTCTTATGTTACTGACTTATTAGGATCCGCTTTACTAATGCGAATGCAAAGAAACACCTAGGGGTGATATTACAGCTTTTACTACCTGCGCTACATTTGGAGGTCAGTTGCTGTGAGAATTCAAATAAATAATAAGGTAAAACAGATTCAAACAAATCACTCTTGAAGGCTATGTTTTAAAAACAAGGATTTCTCCTTGTGCCAGAAAGGCAAAGCAGGAAAGGAAAGAGCAGAGGAAAAAAAAAAAGTTACCTTGGAAGCTGTGGCTCTGTATCACTAGATGGGGGTTTTGGCATTTTCATAGTTAAAAAAAACCCAACCAACCCTATATTTATGTCCCCTGGAGGAACAAAAAGAAGAAAATTCTCAAGGATCAGCTCCAGCCCATTCATACTGTCCCCACAGAAGGATGTGATAAAGGAAACCTGCACTATTGGTCTGGCAAAAGACTCTCTCGGAGAGGTTCCTGAGAATGAGGCAGAGCTTGCACAGCTGACTCCATCACTCAGCATTAACTCCCTAGACAAGGATTACAGGTGTTTAGATTGTAGGTTATAGGTCTAGAAGAGTTATGGGTGGGTTAGACAATGGTAAGGATATGGCTGGGAATACTCCATGCCTTATGGAGTCACAGGCACTATGGAATCCACTAGCGAACTGCTCCCATGGAAGTAGCTTAAAGCAGTCTCAGATGACTATAAATCATATCCAGAATGCTTTAGCCACACTTCCCAATGGTCTTTTGAAATAGCCTATGAAAGACAAGATTTTTCAAAGTTAACTTTTAAAACTTCTCCCAAAGTTTTTAATGAAAAGAAACTATATGGTCTGTGTGCATGAAATTGGGATACCCAGACTGCTCACACAGTCACCATGTACACTTCTAAATTCTGGGATGCTGTGGAAATCAATACAAAATCAAAATTTGGGAGGTACAGTTTCAAAGGAAGACTAATGAATTTGAGGTGATAGACTTACAAGCTGACATTCCCTGTAGCAAGCACCTATTTATTGTACAGTTGCTTTACCAGATGATCTGTGATACTTTTGAATGAAAACCACATCTGGACTACTTGACCTTAAAGTAATTTCATTCTTTCTAGATAAGGTAACACACTGAATGTAAACATAAATAAGAGTAGCAAAGAACTGAAGTTTAAACTCCACACTCCTCCAGAGCCTTTGTGTAGTTTTAATTCACATTGATACCAATCTTCCTTGGGATAGTGTCACACCATAAGCATTTCCTCGTATCATTTCATAAGCCAACACTTGTTGTTGCACAGAGTATTCAGCATTCTGGCTTGAGCCAGAGAAGCCATTGCTTGCTTTAATTTGACTTTCCATCTTTCTGTAACAACTATTGCTATAGCATTCTGTCTACCTTTCTTGTGCTGGTGGATATCACTCTTTTTTGCACTTGCTTTCAAATACTTAATAGCCCTTTTTTAACCCATCATCTTCATTTCCATTTTTAGTTTCCTGCAGTTCCTTCTTTTCCAGAACTTCTTTCCTAACTTATTTCAATTCTCTTGATCACTTTATCATCATATTGCCAGTAAGTACTACCAGCATTCAGGTTTCACTTCTTTGTGTCCGTGTCTTTCACTTATCTTCTAATATATTTGACCAATACATTCAAGTAGGCAGGACTACTTTCATTGGCCCTTGAGTTTATTCCTTCCAGTTAACGTTTATTGGCTTTCTTTGACTCAGTCGTCCCTCATTCATTGCATTTGCACTTAATGTCTTCTTTTGGTGCTAGCCTTTACTATTGCACAGCAGTCCTGAGTGCAAAATATACAACAAAGCCACTTTTATGTCCTTCTGTTTCAATAAGCTGGCAAGGTAATGTACAGAGTGTTGTTTAGGATAGCTTTTGTTTTGTGGAGCCATTAAGAAGTATTTATTCTGTGGTCAGAAATCTCCATGTAGCTAGTGGGTGCTTATTTTGTGTGAACACTCAGGCTGTTTTCATTTTTTAAAAAATATGTTTTATTTTACCAGGCCAGGTCTCTGTACCAAGAGCTTTCTTATCTACTGTTTTTGTCAAGCTGTCCTATCTGAAATGCTATCATGCTACTAAAGGGAGCTTCCCAGATATAAATATAGAAACAAAGATGAATTGTTTGACCTTGTCAAAAGTCTCAATGTGGTGAAGAGAAAGAGGGTGGAGAGGAAAGGCTATCAACAACAACAAAAAGAGACTACCTAACACTGAGGCTGAAATTTCCAGGTGGAAATTCGTCATGGTTTTCCCAAGGGACCCAAAGGGTGAAAGGTCTAGGGAGGTAAAAGGGAAAAGGGAGGAGACAAAAGCAGTGGAAAGTTGTTGGAGAGTTACTTGTAAATTAGAGCAGTCTCAGATCTTTGCATCTTACTGAGCAAGCAATAGGAGGGGAAGGTAAGCTGGTGTTTCTAGTAGTCCTATACTGAAAAATGTGGCGGCATCCTCAGGATCTTGACTTTTCATTAAAATACTGCCATTTCAAAGGTGATTTATCTGTTGCAGAGAGTGTTCTAGACACCCTGGGCATAATGAAGTAGTAGGGAAAAATGTTTTCAAAATGCAAATAGTTGCATTTGCAGCTGCATAGTTAACATCATTATTGATCTGTTTTTCTGAGAACTTGTAATCTTCCCTTGGGCTGCTTTTTATCTGAGCACTCGTCTCTTCCTTCTCATAACCCTCTGGCCACTCTCATCCTCCCTTTCCTGACTCTTTTTTCAAATAGCCCCAAAGAGGAGTTGCCATTTATTCTGTTCTCTCAGTATGGCTGCAGGGCATGTAAACAAATTAAATTTTGTAGAAGACAAAGGAGTCATTTGTAGTACGTAACAGTGGTGTTTTGTTATGGTTTTCAATTACATAAATCAATGAAATCACATTACAAATCCTTTTCCTTACAAATGTCAGTTTTCAACTCAAAGCCATTTAAATGTTTGTTTTAGTACAAAGCATGTGCCTCTTGCATGGCCACAAAGTGACATACAGTGTAGTATAACATAGTAAAATAAAGTGTAAACACAGATTCTATATTACGTGAATGTTTTGATAACACCTCAGATGTCTCTTTGTGATGTTCACGCAACTCTGAAATGCTTAGTACCAGCATTTCTGCTTAGGAAGGGGCACACAAGGAAAAGAAAAGCAGAGCCAGACACATTCGGAAGGAAAAATGCTGCCTATCATCATGGTGTGCTATCAACACATCCAGTACACAGCGGCTGCGAAATCCCAGGTTGGGAGCTCACTACCTGTGAGTAGCCAAATGATCCGGACAAAATTTCTAGATCTAGCAGCTCTCTTGCTAGCACTGCAATAGTTTAGCAGCATTTTAGAGGTAACAAAGTGTTTATTAAACTAGTGAGTGCTAGCATTTATTATATATGTTTAAAAATGCAGTGTTTGTATAATGTTTCCCTTCTGAGTGACGAGAAGACTGCAGAAGATCCTTCCCTGGCACACATTCCTTAATAACTCCTTGCTCACTACTGTTTAAATTGAAAAAAAAAATTTATTCTTTAGACTCCCTGAGAAGATTTCTGAGTCACCAGTCACAAGAGCATAGTTTGAGAACCCTGTACTAGCTAATTTAATGTTAAGATTCAGCATTTTGAGTCTCATTGCTTCCAGCATTAAAGCTGTGTCAGGGAGTAGGTTAAATATAATGCTACTATAAAACTGGGCTGAAATTTCTTTCTGGTAAGCTTGGAGCAGGAGGTAGACTGCATTAAATGAAATAGAACTCACCTGCCTAGACCTTGTAAGCTTTATCAAGTCTTCTAACTGAAGAGGAAAATTCTGTTGGCATCTTTGAAAGTCAAAACATTTTCCTCTTTGCCACAATAATTCTGTCTTTCAATGATAATTTAGCAGGAGTAAACAGTGGTGTCCCAAAGGATGCCTATGCCTAGAGACAAAGAGTATTTCTTATCTTAGAAGACAGAGGTGGAAAGTCCCTGTTTAAAAGAACCGAAAAGCTACTAGGATATTAAGAGAACTGAGGAAAACACTGCAGATATTGGTATTGGACCAGAAATAGCAAACAATTCTATTTCAAACCATTTCAAAACTGTGCATTGGCTTATGACAGCCCTAGGGATTTGCCAGGTATAAAATCACAACCTCAATAGTATTGTCTGTCATATTCTCACTAAAAATACAATAGCTGTAAACTTTATAAAAGCGTTATGGGATCTGCTTTCAAAGCCACTGAGAATTTTTCCAATACTAAGGATTTTGGGATGTTATCTGAATGAAAGACATAATAGAAATTAAGGTTATAAAAATAGTAAAAAGTCAGCGGTACACTGGAGAAGGACATAATGTGGTTGCCTCTGGGGATCCTTTAAAAATCCAAAATGTTTCCAGCATTAACAAGGAACAGGAAAGATTGCTCTGATAAACAAGAGGTTCCTAATTCTCAGTAAAGAGTGAAAGAGACTCCTGCATAGCTTGTTTTTGTTTTTAGAAACTTTGCTTTAGTGTGTGTGAAATCATAATATCAAAGCACTGCTGAAAATAATTAACATAGAAACTACAACTAATATATCTTCATTAGCTTCTCTATTAAAATCCAAGAAACAGATTAACTTTTTTTAAAAAAAATTGTCATTTTGGTAGTAAGTAAGACTGCCTGTGACCTTCTGCTTGAAAGCAATGGGTTTAACCATCTAAATCATTTATGCCCTATGGAAAGAGGAGGAGTATCTAAAGAACTTAAAAATTCTGGTCTACAGAATGTCTTTTATTACAGCATCTCTAGAAACCCTGGGGATGAATTAGAGTAGAATTGTGTTTCACATAGAGACAGTTTCCAACCTGGAAAATAAATCTTGGATTCTGTTTTTGTACAAGAATTATCTACAGAGTAAGATCAATAATTGCCCAAGACAAGTACCCTACTTCTGACTGATGTCAGTGTCAGATCCTCTAATGTAAAATCACCAAAAACACTATCGTGGAAATAATGAAATATGCTTTCCGTTGTGGTAGTGCATAATCTGTGGATTGCTGGTCATTCATACGGCATCAGAAGGTAGTCTCCAAAATGAAAGCAACTTTTCCTTCTTTTAATAAAACTGTATTCATACATTATTGTATACAAGAAAGCAAACAATCAAAATTAAGGTGAAATACAAGTAAGAAAGTAATGCTGGCTTATAATTTTTTTTCTTAGCTCTAGTTGTTGATAGTCTGCTTGCACATTGAAGTATAAGCATTGATATCTTTTGCAGTGTTTTCGTTTTGCCCTTCAGAACTCTAGCTGCTTGCATCTCTCATATAATTAATCTTCCTTAAGTTTTCTAAATTTGTAACTTAACAAAGAGATACACTTGTGATCATCCCATATACCTAAATGTGTGAATGCATGTGCATACATATAACATGCATTCAACTGATCTTATATGCATATTAGTCACACGAATTAGGAAATTTCTTGGCTTTTATTTCTCTGACAAAGTACCTTTCCTTTATTCAGAGAAAGTTTTTTAAAAATTGTAAAAATTAATGACTGAAAATAACCCAGAAGGTTTTTTTTTCCTTCGTGTTCTCTTGGATGGAGAAGGAAATGTCATCCTGAAATTTATTAATTTCCTCTACGGGGAAGACTTTGCCAAAATGCATGAAGGCAGGAAAACAATCTGACATACATACTACTTGTGCCAAAGTCTTCGGATCAATTACTGTAGACAAAATTAAAGCCTTGAGGTAACTACTCCCAAAAAGCTGAGCCTCAGCCACTGAGTTGCTACCCCACTTCAGATTTTCCAGGTCAAAATTTGTCCTTTTTTTTCTGCTGGTCAGTAATGGAGACATGTAGCTATGAGACTAAAAGGGACCAGTGCAGCCCTTAACCATAAGAGATTCTGCTGACATTCTGCTTCCACAAGTAGCTGTTGTGAAATACAGCATGCACAGAAAACAGTGAATTTAGTGTGTGTAACACAGAGAATATGTTCAGCAGAGAACCTGGACTGGCACATTCACAAACACTAACTTAAATGTTGGATTTTATACTTTATACCAAGCAGGTACATCAAGAGTGTAGAAAGTGTTAACAATTACTATAGCAAGTTTCAGTCACAGAGAAATTGATACGGTAAGGTGGACGCGACATTATCAGTTTGACAAGTGTTCTATGACCATTACTTACACTGCAGTAAATTTTAGAGATTCCTACGGAGAAAGATGGTCTGCTCTGTCACAGAGGCTTGTTGTAAAGATGCATGAGAGAAAGCTCACTTCCTACACAGATTATTGTCTAGCTGGACAGGGCAAAGGGAGTGGATGGGAAGGAAAGAGGCAAAAAGTAGTTTAAAGTAATTCTTCAGGTCAGCTGAACAGTTGAGAAATCATTAAGAGCCAGTTTACCACCAGGTTCCCTGGGTGCTGTTGCTCAGCTGGTGGCCATAGCTCACCAGCAAGAGTACCATGCTCAGAGGGGACGGCTGCAGGCTGCTAACACTCCTGCCCGCTGCAGACCCCTGGCCTCTCCCCTGATTTCATGGGAGACATGAACAGGGAGGTGGGCATGGCTGGAGGCTTGGTGGGATGAGGGAAGCTTCCTCTGTGGGAAGCTGTACGAGAGCAGACAGCTTCCTCAGAGCCACGGATAAGTCTTGGTATTAATCATTTTACTGCGGTGTCTAAAAATGCCTGACCATTTGGAGAGATACCCTTCAGGGGACTGTGGCAATGTTTTACACTAATAAAAACAGTTTTAAACTTTTAAGTCCAACTGCCTTACAAGCCCTTCATGTGAGACAAATGCACAATTGCAAGTTTTCAGTTCTCAACTTCTGCTGAGAGACTGGATTTTAAAAAAAAATCTTTTCCTCTTTTGGGGCAGAAGGCCAAAAAATTAAAGCAGCATGAATGAAGTTCAAGAAATAGTTTTATTAAATATCTTAAATTTCTGTATCTGGAAGCTATATCTGTGCAACTGGAATTCTGCATTACAAAATGGCATTACATAGCAAAATGACCATTATATGTTTTGGTTATCTCTAACATTCACCTTTTGCACCTAGTGAATTAACAGCACATGTGCTCAGACGTAAAAGAGCAGTCATTTTTTCAGTTTTGTTCCTTAGGAGAAATATATAATTAAGATGGTGAAAATATTCTCTGAACTTCTATAGTATAACTGAATCGCAATCAATCAGAAATAGAAGTATATGAAAGTTTCCTGTATAATTTGATTATACTACAGTCAAACAATAAATACAAATGAGAGGCTCAGAGGAACAAAATATCTAGAATTAATTGTGTCAGATACTGAGGAATTTAATCTTGAAAATTAACATAAACTTGCTTTGAATATATGAATCATTGCACAGACTGAAAGACTGCAAATAGTGGTAGAAGACAACAGGAGGAGTTTAAAGGGAACATTAATTCAGTCTCATTGTATAAGCACTTCTTTTTCACATTTTCTTTGTTGTTAGAAGGGTGCGAGGTTTATTTTTTTGCTACTTTAAAAAATGACCTGATAGAAATCCCAAGGAAGAAGAAACTGGTGAAATTGTAGTGTTGACAAATCCACTGCTTATATTTGCTGATCTAGCATGCTGGCAAAGCTACAGTAAGTCAATTTTATCCCACAGTTCACACTGCTTACACTGTGCCAAGACGAGCACAATTGAATAGTTAGAACTGATAAAACCTCTCAGAAAAGAAGAATACAGTACTACAGGCGGGTGAAATCCTCTTCTGCTTCAGATGGTCTGGCTTGTCAATTTTGTTTGAAATGAGAGTAGAAGAAACATATCTTGATTAGAACCACAGGCCCAGATGGCTGCACCACATGAGTGGAGCTGTATGGAGAGTCATTCTGTCTCTCCACTTTCCACTCAGAGCTGCTACTTTGCAGATCTCACGTTTTCCGTGGGAAGCCATGTTCTTAAGGAAAACTACTTACACTACTCGAATGAAAATTGCATTCTGTTCTGAATGAGGTTCTACAATAGTGCTTCCCAGTATGTTTTAGTCTATATATTTTATTTCCAGCAGTGAAAAATTCCTAAACCTTAATTGAATACAAGACTGCCAAGGTGTGGGCTGCTTTGAGGATGGTTTGTTTTTTGAAGTGTCTCCCCAGTAAATGTTGCTCTTGGGTTGGGAGCCTTATTCCTCCAGTGAGCTGTAAATCACAGATGTTGGCTGAAAGGAGTCTATCACAACTAGGCACATGTCTTAACAGTATACATATTTTCTGATTAGAGATGCGTTCCTGAATGAGGGTCTCTAAGTGAACGAATGAAGCTGTTTTGCAGAGACCTTTTTTATCGTTTATTTGGAAAACAACTAGTGCAGTAGGACCTAAGCCACAACAACAGTGAAATGAACCTGTTACTTAACCTGGACTAAAATATTAGGTCTAGCTTCTGTAAACATGCAGGTTAAGCATAGACACTTCAACAGTGCTACTAATGTGCTTATCTTTAAGAATATTATATACAGAGTATTCAAAACACGGTTAAACAGAAACAGAGAATCAGATTGCAACAATTATAACAGATACCAGAAACTATTTCATCAGCTGATAGAAATTACTGCCATTTTGATATGCTTTTAAAAATAACTGTTATAAGGAAGTCTGAAAACTACATTTATTGAAAGATTTGATAAAATGTTTATTAATTTAATCAGTTAATTTGGTAGGTAAAGTTAGCATAATGTGCTTTGCCTGTTTCATTGATTCCATCACCCAGTTAGTAACAGTGATTCAGATGGCTAAATGTAGGTTTCTAATGTCATTTTAGTATCTGAGGTATTGCGTGGGACTGTCAGGTATGACTTAAGACCTACAGGACGCTTGGATGTTTCTAGAGTGCAGCTGGGTCCAGACGGGATATTCTTGAAAGCTGAAAATGGTCTTTGAGACTTATGTCTGGAGGCTGAATTGCTTCCTAAGTCACTTCCATTTGTTATTTGAATTGATCTTGTGCATGACACTGACAGAGCAAAAACTTTTAAAAAAGAGAAGTGGTAAATCACAAAAACCAGCAGTCACATTTATGCAATTTTTGATTAGTTTATCACTAATGTAGTCATAGACCAAACAGTCTTTTGTACATTTTTTTTACCCCTCTGTCTAAAAATGCTTCACAAAAGAGGTAGTGATCAGTTATAACTGCCTAAAGCTACCACTTTGTATATCTACTTTGTACTTCTTAAATGATCACCGGTTGGTAGATGTATGTATGTAATATCTTTATTTAGGTACCAAATGGGTGTACAATTATCTAAACTAATTACTTAGACCTGACCGCAGTATTCCAAACTTTTACAGAACTGCTCTGGCATCTAAAGTCCCTATAGTAAAGCTACCTGAATGTCCCCATCTCTTTTTCCATAGCTTCCCAGAATTACCTTTGCGTCGTCAAACAAAATTTTCAGTCTTTTTTTTTTTTAACTACCAATTTCTTATTCCAGTTAATCAGACATGACAAGGTAATAAAAGGGACAAATAATAGTGCCTGACGAAATTATAGCTATAGGTCATGGTTCCTACATGAAGTAGAATTATCATGTGTAAAGGATACAAGGAAATGTGAAATCCAATTATAACTTTTTTTTTTCTAAGTACCTATTAAAATATGTATAATTCTTTTGAGGCCCCAGTTTGACATGTCTTCAGCTGTCAAGAACATCAGTGGCAAACCAAAAAATATTTGAAATCAATACATTTCTTCTTTTTGTTTGTTTGTTATTGCAAAAATTAAACAAGACCTAAATGCCTACCTGTATCCTCAAGTGGGAGAGACCTACTTTCAACTCACTGCTTCGATGAATATTTAATCGTTCTTATGAAGTGGAAAACCTTCAAACAGGAAGACTGCAGGAGGGAAGAGGGTATCCCAAGAGTAACTAATAGCCTGTTGCTCAGACCACTTTACTAGGAGATCTGAAGCTGGTACTTTTTGTTTTAAAAGCTTTGGTTTAAAAAAATTCCTGGCCATGTTTAATTGCATCTCCTTGGGTGTAATTCCCGAAGAATCATAGTTTGATCTCAAGTGATTTTGTCAGTTGCTCACACTTCACAGATCTTTTGTTGTATACTTTACTAAATGATCCCCACTTTCTTTTTGGGTTAAAGTTTGAGGGGGTTCTGTTTTGGTTTTCCCACTTCTTTGCCCTTAATGAAGAATGAGGAAAGAATACTTTAATTCCCCCCCCCCCCCTTTTTTTTTTTTAAACATAAGAATGCAGCCTTGAAGGATGGATCCTTTACAAAGAACTCCATTCCTTTATCTTATTTCATGGTATCCCTGTCTGCAGCTTTCTTCTCATAGAGGCTCTGAAGGAGTTGGGGTCCATGTATCCATCACAAAGCTCAGGATAGGTGAGGACTGCTACGTAAAGTTAACCGCGCAGGAAAGCCAGCGTATCTTCCAGGGCTCCAGGCAAACCTCCAAGCAGCTGTCTACCAGCTGCTGGATTTAATGCTTGTTTTCCAAACTTGGCTTCAGTGGCAACTGCTGATTCAGCAGTTGAGCCAATGACTGTGAGCTGCAAATACAGTAGGTACATAATAAAACTGTGAAGGAAGTTATGTAAGGCACGTAACCATTTTAGGGTTTGGTTGGTTTTTTCTTTTTAAATTTTTTGTCTGTTGAAGAACTAGAGGAGTCCTCTTTGGTTGATTGTGGTATTAGCTGTAACTCATTATCTGGATTCACATTCTCAAATGTCTTCCATGATTTGACCTCATAGGAAGAGTAAACAGTTGATATTAAGTGAAACCCTCAGTTACTTGAAGGATGTGAGCAGGAGATAGAAGGGTGAAATCCTGGTAGAAAGTGAATTTTCATCCTAAATGATAAAGCCAAATGAGGTCAGGCTGATACCACCTGCTGGAAGGTACATTCATGGGTATTTTTCCCCGCCATGTCACAATCACTGGTACAAAGCAACAATATGCCAGATAGTTACAAATATCAGAACCCAGTCATCTGTACTTGATGCTATTTTAAATTCTTCCATGTGAGAGAAATGGTTAAAAATAAAAATACAGCCTTTTTATTCTTCTCTAAATGTTCTGTTCAGTTCTTCATGCTGAGAGAATCACAGACCCATCTATAAATATCTAACCCAGATCTACAATTGCTTGTTAAAAAGAGGTTGTTTGGTAGAAAATTGAATGAAATACAAAATGTCTTTTATTATATTTTTATTACAGACCAGATGTGGCCTCTCAATTTACCCTCTATCATTTGGAGATGTACATTCACCAAGAACATTGCATGTGTGCATATAAATATTTTGATGTTGTCATGGTATAATAAAGGGTAATTGATTAGAAAAATCCCTATGGGATTTTCCACTTAAGAGCACATTTCTGTTTTAGCAGTATTGTCTTCAAACTAAACATGTATGAATGCATCTATTTTGATTGATCCCAAACAGAAAGCAACAGTAAACAGGCAAGGATTTGGCTTTTGGTCAATGAATAGCACTGGCAAGTTGAGTGAAACTTGTGCAGTTAAGGGTTCCAGTAAGCTGCGTATTAGATGTTACACCTCAACAGTCAAATGCTACTCCCTTCAAATTAAAACCCGCTCTGATATAGGAAAAAATGGTGACCTGCCTGACACTGAAGAGGGAGCAGGAATCCAGTCAGATCATCATGATTCTCTCAAATTGCTGTTTACTATTTCCAGGCAAAGAAAGCAATGCAAACTATTCACTTTCAATACGTATTTGTGTGTTTTTGATTTATCCATATACAAAGAACAACATGTAGAGTACTGAGCTAAAGAACTGTTTTTATATGCCATTTGACTTTGGCATTTAATACCTGTATATGCCATTTTGAGACATATATTTCTTTTAAATTCCTATGGGAGCTTAGCTACATGTAGTGCAATCAATGCATGCTGAAAGGCCCTAATTGAGAATTTCTGGATGCAGGACAAGGGAGAGACTGAAGTAAAACGTAGACATATTGGCTGATTTATTTTTCAGATGAGTTGGGTTTTAGCTCCGCCATTAATCAACAGCATGTTTCCATACTGTGGTGTTGAAATAACACCAACTAAACTTCTCAGAGAAAGACCTGTTCCATTACTCATGTACTGCATGCTTGTAATTCCTTCACTGACAAAATTTGATCTACAGTTAGGTGCCTCCCTCTAAACTGCAGGAAAGCAAGCATTTTGTTATATCAATTGAAAATACCTAGAAGTGATGAAATCTGTAGAGAGTGTGTGAATGATGATCTTCCTACCCAGGATGATGGTAGTTGATGCTGTTATTTCTGCCAAAGTTGGTTAATTTGTGGAAGATGCTTTTTCTCACGCATAAAGTACTACACTAAAGATACATGTAATGTGACAGTTTCTATAGTAACTACTTGTTCTTTATGGAGTAGCAGATTAAACCTGTACACCTTGTTATTGTTCTTTTATCCTATTATCTAGACTACTCGGTTACCACAGATACAATTTCTTATTCTATTCCCTTGCCGACATAACTATATCAGGGATTTATGCAATTGCAAGTAAAGAGTACATTTGCAAAACAAAACACTGTTAGAATTTTAAAATTGACCACTACCTGATCATATAAATGCACCAAAAGACACATGTGCATATATATTGAAAGCTAAAATCTCAAAATAAAACCGTAGAGATTATATTTTTTATTAAAGCAGGGCAAATTTATGATTTGAATATTATAATTTTGCTGGGGGAATGATGTAAGTTATGTATATGACATTTCTTTTTGAAATGTTAGGAGTTTATCGGAACAACTTTGCCAGTCTAGATGTACTGGCAAACTCTTCTAGTGTGAACAAGACCTAAGATTGATTACCTATAGGAAAATTTCCCTCACATGGTATAGTGATTCATGGCTCTTATTTCTGTGCAAGAAAAATAATGTTGCTACATTGTGTTTTACACTAAAATATTTCATTATTATAATTCATTGATGCTACAGCTCTGCTGATAATATCAGTACTGGAAGTAATATTATTTACAGGAATCAGACGCTTTCTGCACTGTATTATGTTAGCCTTATTGTGGGGAAAAAATGCCTGCATTTGTCTATGTCTGAAAGTCTCCATTGCTATCTCCTGCAGAAGTGTATCAGTAACAAATCATGTTTATAAAATTAGCAGTGTAGGGAGAAATCATAGCTATTTGATCAGGGCTGCAGATTCAACAATGCAACTAGTGTTGTAGTATGGCCAAAAGGAAGAAGACGCTAGAAAAAATGTAAAATATAAATAGGGTAAACCCATTACTGAGGTAAAAGGAAAATGATACTCATCGTTACTTCAGAAAAGCTGTAGTAAGTTCCACACACAAATGCAACAGAGAGGAAAAGAGAAAGGCGGCACAGGGAAAGCAGCAGCAAATAAACGCACAGTACCGAGAGCAATTGAGTGATGGAAAAAGGGGAATGCGAACAGTAGATAAATTCCATGTAAGTAAACAAAGTGTTTCGTCTCCTGTTACCCTCGATCGCATCGTTCTAACACGTCTGTGCGTCGCTCCCCCTACTTCATCAGTCCCCCCAACGCGCGCCCTGCGAAATTAATCACGAACATCACAATCCCGACGGAGCCATGAACTGCACTACTGCAGAAAACATGGAACCGCTAACCAAGCCCGAGCGGATCAAGGCAGTTGTGCGGCCAGCCGCAGCCTACGCGGTACGAGGCAAGGGCACACGGCTGTGCGCGCCCATTATGTAAGGCAGGAGTGCCGTACAGCCTGCGAGGCGAGCCCGAAAGCCCCGAACCCGCCCGTCCCCGGCCAGCTCCGGGGAGGCGGGGGGGGATCGCGGGGGCCGCAAGGGCCCGGAGCCGCCGCCGGCCCCGGGAGCCGCCCGCCCGCCTCGCCGGCCGCGCTCCGCTTCCCCGCCCGCGGTACCCCCCGCCGTTGGCTTGGAAACGGGCTGGCAGCCTCCGCCTCCTCCTCCAGAGCCAGCCCCGCGCTCCCCCTGCCCCGGCTTCCCGGCGAGATCGCCGAGCACCTCCCCGTCTCCCGCGAGGGGCCACCGGCCGAGCGTTGCCATTAGCGCCTCGGGGAAAAAAAAAACCCAACACATCCCCCCTTTAAAAAAAAAAAAATAATCGCGGTTTCTGGGGAGAAGATGAGAAAGGGCAGGTTTTTTCTCCTGCTTGGGCTGCGGGGCTAGCGTCTGCAGTCATGGTGTGTCTGCTCGCTGCAAATCATAGATGCTGATGTGAAAAAGGGCCAAAGCAGAGAGGAGACGCGTCAGTGGAAGCGAGCGTTTGTACTGATGGATTGAGGAGGTGGAGGCTGCCTGCCTGCCTGGTGCTGAAGAGGTGAGTGAAATATTCTGCATTTCTTTCTCTCTTAAATCTGTTTAGCGATGAACATTTCCCTCTCTGTGTATTTCCCAAAATAAAAAGGGACTCGTAAAGCAAGAAGAGAAAGATGTCGTTTTGAAACAGTAAGCTATGCTTTTGCCAGATGAAAGAAAAGATGAATGTCACCGTCAGGTAGAAATATTTCGCGGTGTGTAGAGAAAAAATAGTAAGGGGAGGCAGGCTGCTGATACAGTGAAAATGACCTTCTCAAGGGATACTGGCCTTCTATCAGCTGCTGCTTCAGCTTGATGCCTTTTTCACAAAATTAAGTCATCTCCCTTTCCTAGCCTGGATTGTAACCCATTAATATCCAATACCTGACCCTTACTAATATCCTTTGCGTTCTCTTAATGATTCAGAAAGGTAATCCATTAGATTCCGCCTGTTGGGAGAAGAACCTCCACGCTATGTAGCACCGCCTCCCAGGGAAATGCAGGCTGGCTAACGTTCCATCAGAAAAGACTCCTAGCTGCCGAATTTCTGTAATAAATCCTCCCTGTAACAGTTGCATCTGCTCATTCTAAGGACGCGTGGCTCTGCGGAGCTCGGACTCTCTACCTCTTCGTGTGTGCCCGTGCATGTGAAGGAACGAGGAGGTTTTGTTATATTAATCGGCACCTGTGGACGGCTCCCATCTGCAGTTGTGAACCACAAATTTTTTGGTATCTTTGCATCTGCATTTTGGGTGAGTGATTCATACACAAAAACCCCAACCCTTCAATGTTAGCCGAGAGAGCTACAGACAAATATATGTCAGTTTAATTTCTGCTAAGAGTACTGATCTGATCTGGGTTTGGCTGTTTCACTGTAGAAGCTGTTTAACGTGTGTTCTTGCGGTATTTATTCTGGAGGCTACTGACATATCTCGACAACGTTTTTCCTTTGCAAGATTTGAGAAAAATTCACTAGTTTTCCCTTCAGCATTTCTTTATATCCATTTACTGTTACTCTTACACCCACAATTTGATTTTTATTGTGGCTCCGTATTTCGCGTCATTGTGGGTCACACCCTTCGGGTGGCCGTCAGAATTCCATCTACAAAGGTTGCAACAGCAGGTCAGACAGAAAAACACAGTACTGTGAACATCGACTTGTGGATCATGAAGGAGTAAAAACGAGCGTGTATTTTGTACTTTCTTAGGGGAAATTGTTTCTGACTTTATGGATATAGATATTTAAAGTCTGAGCTGATGGCTTAGGTGCTGTTATAGGCAGAAATAGTCACTTTTCTTCAACAGGGCACAGAATGGCTAGCTGAAGAGATACAGCTCTGCAGAACAGAGAGCTTTTTGCCATTAACTTGCCTGTCTCCATCAAATCAGTTGGTTGGAAGCTACCATGCAAAAAGCACAGATCCCTGCCCTTGGATAGAGGACATGGTTACAGGATAGGCCTATGTTGTACAGAAGAATGAAGTTCCAGTCTTCAAGAAGCCAGTGACGGGTACAATCAAAAGAAAACATCCTAGTTATATGGCATATTTGGGAGAAAATCTCATGATCTCCCATTACCAAAGCACTGACTTGCATTTTCAAAGAAGAATCCCACTTCTGTGTGCATATGCATGCTTGTAAGGAAAGAAAAGCAGTGTAAATTCTGTGTAGGGCCATGGAGATTTCCTTCTGACAAAGGACCTTACAGAGATGAATAAACTCCACGTGCTACATAAAGAATGATACACCTCCGTCTGAGGATTATGTGCTTGTCACTTCATTGACCACTGATGAACAGAGTTGAATGACTCTTCTGGAGGTATTACCCTGAATTTAGTAAGCCTCCAGTACAGCTCAGTGTTTCAGCTACAGGCCTTGGCTTTGAATTTAACTATGATAATCTAAAAATAACCAGCCAGGTAGTTCTGAAGGACTGAAGTGAAAGTGTTCTGGTTGTCTCAGTTCAGATTACATACTGATGGAATAAGGTACACTAAGTTTTAAGAAACCTAGACAGAACCAGGAAACAGAAACGTGTCCCTTCTTCTTAAGGAATCTACCTGCTAAGTGGTAGGGAAGGGGATAAGTAGAGGGATAAGGATAACAGAAAATTCAGTAGACAATAAAAGCTTAAATCCTTAAATGGTGAAGTCAGCTATTCCTCTCCAGCTTAAGCAGATAAGGATTTTGACAGCAGATAGAGTCTTGGTTGATATGCAGTGGTGAGGCAATATAAGGGAAGGATGTCTTTTTCTCTCTCCCCCTCCATGAATTAAAGACAAATACTCCCAATTCCTTTGGGTTAAATCACAGTAATTCCCCTTATTTCAGAAGAGATTGTCCAGATTTATGTAACTGAAAATGAGAGTTGAATCTGATTATTTCTGTGTAAAGTTTTGGTCCTGCTTTCACAGGAGCCACTGGAAGTTTTGTCACTAATTTCAGTGGGAGAGAGCCGAGGCCCAAGATGAGCACGCATAGTTTCACTGATCAGGTTCTCCCATGCCCTCTAGGAACAACAATGTTGAACAGTTTTATGAGGTCACAGTCTCAATGACAAATTCAATAACTCTACTTGCATCACAAACTCTGATTTGTAAATTATCAGTGATTTTAATCATATTATTTTTACTGAGAAAATTGTAGTGGTATTCCCACAAATGCTGTTAAGGCTGATGTTAAGCACCTTCAGCAGTAACAGCTTACTATGCAAAAAATTAACTATTTGATTTTATCTAGGAGAACTTTTAAATGAAAGCCCTTCAAAATGAAAATACTGGCATACTTAAATACAATTGTATTATTTCTACTTGGTGAGAAAAATTGTCCTCTTTTTAATAAAAAATAGGGTTAAGTTTTGTTCCTTGTGATCCCCAAAGTATCCAGAATAAATCCACATCAATTAATAGTTACAACAGATTCCCTTCAGGCTACTTGAGAGGAGAATTTGACTTACACTGTATGTTATATTCAAAGTTCACCTTTTTATTGAACTTTCCAGAATCCAAGAGTGGTGATTAAGAAGTCCAAATTTCAACTACCATATTGACGAAAGAATAATCACAAAAGGGAAAAACTAGACTGATCTGAAAGAACTAAAATTGACCCTTTTCTCAAAGTCCCCCGGCAATTTAAGGTATGTGGAATATACAATGTGACAGAGAAGGGCTAAATTCAGCTTTTATTTGTTCTGTTATTAATCTGGACTTGATACAGATTAGCAATTTAAGTTCTTTTAGCTTCATGCCAGTGTAATCAAGGACAGAATTTAACCCTTGAAATGAAAGCTACAGAAAAAATACTCTTTTCTTTCAACTGTTGCTTTTCAGTAACGCTGAAGGGCATTGGTAAAGTAGGATGGAAGGAACAGATTATTGATGTGGGTCGTTATTTCTATGTTACCTGGACTTCAAACATTTGTTACTATTAAACATATTTAAAATCACAGCTAACAAAACACATGGCAAAATTTCAGAAGGCAACAGCTTTCCATGTGTTTTTTAACTTTTGTATCTCAGAGCATTATCTATGGTTCAGCAGAAACTCAGCTCTCCCCAGAATCCCATTTTATTATTCAGTATTGGACATCCAACGTATCGTCACAGAACACAGTTTTACCCAACAAATCCTATTTTCCTCTGCCCTTGTTTTCTCTTTAAGCCCCTTACACCAGAGGGCTGTTTCTCCCCTGGATTGCTAAGTCATCACATCAAAAAGACATGTGTGATAACATTTCCAGACAATTCTATGTTACAAAAATCACCCGTGAAATTACCGGTGATCATGTTGGCCAATAGAAAAACATAAAGAGGCAAATCTGAAAAACTGAATTCCAATTCTAAGTATCCATTTTGCCCACATACATGAATGATAATGACCAGAAAGCAAATAATAATTTCTTAGGAACTACAACTTGTTAATCTGATATTTTCACAGTACAGTTATTAAATAGTAATTCCCTGGACTTGGCAGTTGGGAGGAATTATTGCCATCGCTTTTAGATACCTATAACATGGACATGTACGTATGGAGTAGTTGTGAAGGCTTCTCTTATAGCTGATGGAGAGAAAAAGAGATTCCTACAATGCAATTAATCAGACCAGTTTTTGACCACTCTCTTTGTCTGAGATGAACGGACCTCTGGAAATGACTATTTCTCTCCACTGCCTACAAAGGAAGCACTGAGTGACTAGCTCAGAGGTAGCCACCTACGTGCATATGCTAAATCTGGACAGATGACTCTCACTCTTACTGTCTATACTGTAATGTTTAACCAATCTTAACTAGTTAATTATGAAGATATTTTCATGGATCACCACAAATATTTGTAAGTAATAATACAGATGCTACTCCCTACCTACCAACCCTGTTTTCTTTGATAGTAACTAGGCTAGCACACTGGTTTCTTCCTCGAACTGTACCTTAACAATGCTATTATATTGTGGAGGAAAGAATTCACTAAAACGGTACAAGTGATCCAAATGTTTTATCCAGTTTTTCCTAGTACTCCAGGCAGTATTCTAGCACACATTCCCAGTGTGTTTCTACCCTTATTTTGTGCACCTGCTTTCTATGTTTTCAAACCTTACCGAGACAATGTGAAATAACTACCGTTATCTTCAAAAAATGCATCAATGCAAATACAATTAGACAGCATATCAAGTGTTGATGCACAAATACAGTTGACACAGTTGTATTGTGGAAGGAAAAAACACAATTCAACTGAATTGTAATCAATTCAGATGAAAGTGTCATGGCATAGTAACAAAAACACAGCTGGATGTTTAGCTCGGGGTGGGGGCTTGCTGTTTAGATGGGGTATGCACCTGGTTATTATACTTCTTCCTTTAAAAGAGAAATATATCTATGATTCAAAACGATACTTACGTATTATCTAAGGGAACACCTTTCTGAAAATAATACAATTTGAGTTATTATGTAGGTGTTTTTTTAAATAAAAAGTTTCTTCTCTGGATATTTAACAGCCCAAGTCATAGAATCTAAATATTTGGAATGTATTAACAAAATATGATTTCATTTGGATATATAATATCCATTTATACATACATGTGAATTAGAGTGGTTTTTTTTCAGTTTGGATGTCTTATGAGGAAAGAAAGTCTAGGATATTAGCTGTTGACTTCCCTAGTGTTTATGCTATGGGAGAAGGTTCAAACCAATACTACATAAAAGTTTTTTCTGTATCATTTGAAGCATGAAAATCCATTAGTAAATTAATGCATATTATGCTAACCAAATCCATTCCAAACTAAAATATACCGGAATAAACACTGTTGCACTGGAGCATCTCTGTACTGCCACCGAGTTGATAGTGTCCTACAAAATACCTTTGTTGCAACTGGGTCTTGGCAGGAAGGTTTTCCCTTGAGATGCCTTTCTGTGCCTGGGCTTTTACATTTGGCAGAGTCAGAGTGCTATAATAGAAGCCATTTTGTAACGGGCAGATATTTATATATTCTTAGAATTGCTAAGAACCTATTGAGCTTTCATTTTGTATTGCTCAGTGATGGTAGAATCTCACCTTAATCAGTCATTTCAGAGACATGTTTTTAACCTCTTTTTCAATCCATTTATGTCCATGAGCAGATAAATTTACCTTAATTTGTAATTCAGTGACATTTATGTTGGTATTTGAAATTCTAAGGCTAGCCTACTTCAAATTTGAACAATTGTTCTATTATCATATTGTTTCTGTACCCTGACTAGATGTGCATAAGTCCTCTGATTATGTTTCCTGCTGTGAATGTTCCCAAAAGTAAATCTGAACTTTGCCTCATGACTGTGATTACATAGGTGTGTCAAGTTTGCTTTTTGCAAGCGTGCTCACAGGAAGAAATAGAATACCGAAGACATTAATTTTTTAAGCTACAGGAACAAATTCTTGGCTACTAATTTCAACAATGTATTAAGTCAAGGGATTAGCGATTGTCATTTTAAACGTGGCAAGATTTTAGGCTGATGTGTACATCAGTGCATCTTATTATATCAGTACAATATTCTTTGATTTCACAGGTCAAGTAAATATATAGTGGTCTAAACAAATGAAAGTATCAGGTATCAACATAAACAAGAGGTAGGAATCAGTGACTTTTAACACTGCAGATTACAATTCTCCATTTTCCCCAAGAGGACTGTTTGTACACTTTAGGCTTGAACGGTGCAATTCTATGTAACAGAAGTTAAAACACTGATAAAGGAATAACCTACCACATAGACAAAGAAGTGAATTACTGGTTCAGTTATAGTCCTGTTCTCTGCCAGCGCAAGCAGGTTATCAACTAAAATTAAATGTTTACAGAGGATATTACCCTGGTCTGTGATGAGAGAAGCCTCTCTCCTTGTTGTGTTGTTGGTCTAGCAACTCCACCTTTTTTCCCACTTCTGCAGTCAAGGAAACCGAGAACAGCCAGTGATATTGTGGCCTCTTGGGATCATACCTGGAAACTGTTCTAATTCATGCTGAGATTTAGGCAGCTCCAACCTGGCTCTACAATGAAGGCTGGATCACAAAAAACCATTTCTCCCTATTCAGATCTTAAACTTCAGATCCCCTATTTGGATCAAGACTAGGAGTGTCCAAGTTTCTCTGTATTTTTGACTAATTCATGTTGTTGAACAGTATCATGTTCTGATACTGGAAAGCAATGAACCTCAAGTAGAAAATACTGCAATATCCTAATTTGGAAGTAATTTAGGCATGATAATTTTTGTAAGAATTGATCTGAAAGAAAAAGGTGATGCCTATTACAGCAAAAGTATGCTTTAAAGGGAAAGTTGGGCACACAGTCACATGGAATTCCGGGAGTACCCTTAAGTACTGTGGACTTAATTAACAAATGATGGGAGAACTTCTCAGTGAGCAGGACAATTACCTTCCTTCTTACTTCTCTGAGTAGTTCTAATAATAATATTATCTTACTTTGAGAGGATTTCAGCCAAGTGAAATTCAAGTGAGTACAAAGACAGTAAGGTACTTTCTCATGATCCTGTAATCTACATTGCTTCTATACTTTTCCACCAGTCTTTCATAAGAATCAAATGGAAAAGGCTGGCCAAATAGAAGTTTATAGTACTCCACAAAAAAGGACCTATAAGATAGACAAGGAATTAACAATTACCCAGTATCACCTACAGGACTTCCTTTCAAGTACAGGAAAAAACCTTGCTCAAAAAAATATCTGTGTTTAGATGTTTAAAAAGTAATTTTAGTTGGTATTATCAGGGCAGTGGCCAATTGAAAAAGGCAAGAATTCTTGTTCCTTTCCATTAATGGGAAAGCACAGGTCATTGTCCATGAAAACCAACAGAGTTCCCATTCCATACCCAGCCTGTAAGTCTGAGCTAAAGAGTTTTTATTAGGCTAGAGATGCCTCCCTACATTATTCTGACTAGGATTACCCAAATGAGCTGACTGGAGACAAGTGATAAATTTGGTTGTCAGAATGAAGAAAGGCTAAATTTGATTAAAATCCTGAAAAGTCCTGCTGATGGTAGGACTTGTTATTCCTCACTGAAAATAACTTGGGAGTGAAAGAATTGAGACCCTTTCCTTCTTCTTGCTGTAAAATTATTATTGGTAACATTGTCTTTTGATCACAACTAATAAAAATATTATTAAAAGTGTACCACCTTATACGGACAGCAAAATATTATAGAATAACACTAGGCAAATATCTTAATTATTTCAAAAAGTATTTTTTAAAATAAAGTTTGAACTTGCTTTGTCTATGTTTGCATTTGGTTTCTACATGTCAGAGTAAATGATATATGGAATGTACACAGTCCCCAGAAATTAACCTGGTTTCATCTACTTTGTGATGAAACATGAAAATATTAGCAGAGAGAATTTTGAATGTATTACTGTCTTGATAAAATACAGTATTTGGGTATCTTCATACAGTATCTTATTCTTGGTGTTGCATTTCTCCAAATATGGGTAGTCTGTGATTAATCAAAGCTTATCTATACGACTGTAACTTTGGATTTTGGATACTTTATGTTTTCAAGATTTATCTATCAAAAATTTTTCACAGACCTCATCAAAAGCTTACATAAACAAGTCAATTCAAGAAAATAATAAAGTGCTTGTAAACATTTTTTTAAAGGAGGCCAGATGGAATGCTGTCAATCTATGCAGCACTGTTCTTATTCAGCTATGAGATATGATATGCAAATGGAATTTTTCTTAGACATGTTTATTATCTGTCTTTACTTACGTTGCAAAGATTTGTATTTGGTGGAGTTACATTAAAAGCATATCAATCTCATTGTTTACTTGGTGTCTGCATATGTTTTGTCAGAATCATCAGTTATAGATTCCATATTTTATAGGATGTAATTTAAAATGATACATTTTTTTCAGAGTTATCTAGTTATACAAACCATATGAAATACTATTTTTCACTACAAATGCTTTCTTCAACTTGTATTAGGATTGGTCAGAGACAAGTGGAGATCAACAGAATATGAACAGTAGAAGGTCAAGATTAAAAGATTTCAGAAAATAATGCAGGCATGCAAAAGTTCTAGGATTTGGCTCTTCCTTTTAACTTTTATAAAAGCCTTTAAAAATTTCACCCTTATGGATAAGCTCCCTCCTGCAACCAACATAAAAGATGGGAAAGGACATTTAAAATTATTTTTGTACAGGCCACCCATTTATGCCACTTCACGGCAGACACAAGAATCTGAAATACAAAAGAAAATTGTACCTCATTCTTAAGAGCTGGGAAAAAAAAAGCTCTCAGAATAGTCAAGAAGATGCAATCAGTATTATGATGACAATCTACTGTCTTGTTCTGCTATTTCTATGCCATCCCTGTGCCTCTAAAAGAGCAAAAATACTTAAAACTTTTACTGGATGTTTCCCTAATGCATGGAGTCTTCAGCGGGCAAAGAGATGACACAAACTGCTTTATTCCTCCTGAAGTATTTGGTGCAAAATATACTTGGGAGAAGGAGACTGCTAGTAAGCGTGTATGTCAGTGGCATTGCATCTTAATGAGATTGCTACCAGCTGGAAAAAATTGAAACAAAATTCAAATTGCTTTAAGGTGGGTTGGGCTGAAAGCAAAGTCAGCTGTGAGCTTTTTAACTATTGCCTTCACTTGCGCTTTTGGTAGAGATGGGAAGATACCTTACCAGGCATTTTCCTAGAGCTGCGAGTCAAGAAATTTTATGTGCCTTGTTTTCTGGAATGTCTGTAGCTTTGTAGGTTGATATTAGATAATGAGTTATTCTTTTATTACTAGGATGCATCCTGTGGGGAATTTTTTCAGCCTTGCAACAAGTAAGATGCAACAACTGTTTAAATGGCATTAGGAGGCAGTACCCTTGTCATCTTTTCTTAGTTACAATACTGACTCCAGTACCTCAATTTAAAAGTCTTGAGGTGTGCTGTGAATGAACCAAAACATAACAAAACCTATGCTTTTAAGCACAATTATCCTGAAAGGCTACAAGTAGTTATCAGGCAAGAAATGGTATGATATTTAACCAGTGGTACCTGAGAACAGATGACTGAAAATGCAGAACCCCCCACCTCACCTCTGCTAGCTGTATAATCTGAGTGGTCTCAGAGGTGTCCCCATAGACTTTTAACAAAGTTTTCAAGATAAATTATTGTTCTGGTATGCATTGTTGATATTGGCCCCCACTTGGTAAATCTGCTTTGTGAGTTTAGGGTGAATTTGGAAGCTGGAATCCATACAGCTGCCATAGCTTTTGCACTGTTTTGACCTAATATGCCTTGCTGAGAAATTTGTGTATGACCTTTCCACTGAGGTATGGCTGCATTCTGAGTAACCTCCACCATATATATTACTTCTTATCCCAGATCTGTGCCTGTTTCTCATAATTCTTTTTACAACAGTATCAAAAGGAGATTTTTAATGAGCAAAAAGAAATATAATGGTAAGTCATCAGCTTTTTTCTTGCATAGCTCATGTGTGTGAAATGCAGACTGCTAAGCAGAATAGTTAGGAATCCGTGGCTTCTTATCAGTGGTAAAATTTCAGTTTTACGTGCCATCTTAATAGTAGTATACAGTGTTACCATAAGTAATTTTTTCTGGTAATATGAGAAATGAATAACTAAGGATCCATTGCTGAATAATGAATAAACTAAAGGCTCAATTAGCACCTTTCAGCTTTAAGATAAATTTAGTGCCACAGCTATTTGAGGCAAGAAGAGATGTCACTGAGAGTAAAAAGAACAAAAGAGCAACCATTTGAAATGCTGCTGTTAAACCTGTACTGTGTGGTTATTGTCATACGTTTGTCTCGTTTGTGAAACTCTCACTTAAGCTATTAGGACTGCCTCATGCAGAAAAACCTGCAAAATTTGTTCTTATTACTATTAACAGTAGCAGCAGATCATGTATGTAGCATCATAAATCAACCTATCAGTTCTCAATATTTGATTCAAGAGCCTACTTCAAACAAAATGAATGAAATTATAAGGGTCACGAAATGGTGAGCTAACTAATTAGGTACCTTAAAGAAGAGAAGGACAAAAGGGAAACTTTTCTGACCTCAGCACAGGAGAACTTGTACAATATGGTAGACAGAATTTAAGGTCTAAAGAACAAGTAAAAATGCTGTCATAGGTTTTAGTAAAAATATAGAAATTGTGGTTGCATGGCTAGGGAGTTTGCAGGACTATAGGGAATAAAAAAATGGTAATTGAGGAAAAAAATCTGAATGCTGAAAATGTCCTTACATACAATGCAAACTTGAATAGGAGTAATAATTACCCACCTCCCCCTTGCCCTCTACGTGCACACGTATACACACAAAGGTACTAGCAGTGTTGATAGAACACCAAAAGAATTGTCAGTATGTGTTATAAAATTTGGACTGCTAATACTACTAGTAGTACTACAGCTACTAATACTACTACAACTGCTAATACTAGTAGTAGTACTACAGCTACCAATGCACAGCTGAAAAATAACAAAAGATCAAGAAAAAACGTCATTGGATTTTGGTTTATCTCTAATAACAAAAATAAATCCATCTATCATTTATATGTTTTGGGTTTGGGGAAAATAACTATTTACAAACTTGCTTGAGGCTGAAAAATAACAACTTTGCCCAGCCAATCTAAATCACGATACTCCTATGTTATCGTAAATACCTAGATTGAAAATCGATGCAAGCTTCCTCAAAAGATGGACTTACATTTAGCCGCTCATTTTGTTACCTATGCATTTTTAAAGTAATGAATATTAACCAATATACAATACCTCCTCTTTTATTATCGTTATAGACAAAAATCTGTTCTTGGAATGATATGAAAGCAATCCACGACACTGACAAAATCTGTATATCCCTATGAATATGTGAAGCCATCCTGACTAGGTTTTGTCATAGTATGACTCAAAATCTATGTGGTCAAATTTGGCTTCTGTTCTTATAAGGTTGACTAGACCTATGAACAAATATACATAGTGAATACCATCAGAAGCCACCTTGGAACATGTGCATATAAGGAAGAAATTAATCCTAAAACACAATGATACTGGTCATGCTTCAGTATCTAATGGTAATACAGTAATGATGAGATCATATAAGAATGGGGAGCTGAAAGTCAGACTATTCAATTTCATATCTATGCTTACAAAAGTTTTCAGCTGTAGATATTCATATATAAGAAGAGTATAAATCGTGCACTAAATACTAAATTTTCATCTGTAAAATGGTCTGTTGCTGGCAGTTAGGTATCCTCTTTGCAATGTTTTTAAACACATTATGTTTACTTTCATCCTGTTCAAAACCAGATACAGGCTCATTTCAAAACCTACTGAAGTCAAGTAAAAGACTTGCTTTTATGGTAAGTGGATCACAACCATAGCACTTTACAGAGTTTGGGTGTTTTTATTCTTATTTTTCCCTTAAACAATGACAGTGATAGTTATTCTGCTGAGGAAGAACTATGAATATTCTCACACCAAAGTGTCGCTTATCATAGGCTGCCATTTCACCACAACTACTTAAGTGGAGTTCCTTTAGCTCATGTTGCAATCTCATTTAGTGCCAAGTAGAAATATCCTTGATCTCAGGAGAAAAAACAAGTTTGAATAAGAGGAAAAACCTAACATTATTTAAGAAACTTAAACTCTCCAGAGCATGAGTGGTGAAAAACACACTGAGAATATTGGTAGAGATGCTTACACTGCTGCACTAACTGCATTCTCCAGATAAATTAGGCCTTCAGTATCTTCAGATAGTTAAACTTGCACCTTCTCTCAGTTCATCCACAACTAACTTGTTTATTAAGAGACATTTTTAAAGTCTGATGAAAGGTATTTAACCACTCCAGTGTTCTTTAATGTTCGATGTGTGTTCAACATAACAAGCTTCTCATAATCCCTAGTTAGGAGTCTGCACGAAGCGACTCAGATCCCTCCGGCTTGCAGTGGTGGGTGTGTAACTGCAGTAACTGCAGCTGGGCTGTAAGGAAGGTGTGATCATCCCTCCAGAGAGAGGGAATTGGAAAGGAGAGGCTGACAAGAAATCCTAGTAGCTGCTAAACCTTGAAAAGGATGTTAGGTTCTTTATGATAGC
This sequence comes from Buteo buteo, assembly GCF_964188355.1. NCBI lineage: Eukaryota > Metazoa > Chordata > Aves > Accipitriformes > Accipitridae > Buteo > Buteo buteo. The sequence continues at coordinate 39,438,799 of NC_134181.1, read as the reverse complement.
AGCAATTTGTGGGTTTTTTTTTTTGTTTTGTTTTGTGTGGTGGTTTTTTTTGTTTTTGTTTTTGTTTTTTTTTAGGGGGGGGGTGTTGGTGGAGGAGAAATGGTAGCTAAAGAAGTTGATGCATCAGGATACCAAGGCCTTTTTGCTTTATTGTGAGTGAAAAAAACTTACTTTAGGTCTGTATAGAACTTCATCTAGATGGCAAAATGTTGTAAAAAAAAGTATTAGCTTGGCTTTTGAAACCAGGAGCTAATTAGCCATTGTACAATGCTGTACTTAAAAGTTTCTGGTTGCAGAGTTATGTTTTGTGAAGTAGAAGTATATCTGTTTTTTGGACTCGGCCCAAAGCAATTTTGTATCAAAACCAGAACATGGATAACTTCCTTCATATTCAGCTTATATATTTAAAAAAAAAAAAAAAAAGTCCTTTGAATTAGAGAGTAACTACGACAATGGCTCAGCTGTCTGAGGTGTACCTGCTGAAGCTCTTGCATACAGCAGGATTGTAAGACTATCAAAGCTTCTGAATTTCAAAAGAAAAACAGAATGAGACCAGGCGTAGGCTGCAGCTGTAATCTGTGCTTGGTAGCATACAAGTCCTCTCCCATGAGTCACACTTTAGAGAACACTGTGGATTCTGTTTAGCCTCTTGGGATTTTTTATTCCCCGCCCCCCCCCCCCCCCCCCAGGCTGCAGTCTAATACTTCTTCTATTCCCCATGTCCCCTTCTGTGGATAAAATAATGTTTGAGTTGTTAAGATGGAGCCTAGGAAATCCACAGTTCTGATGTAGATACCTTCTGATAGAGTTCATATGATTAATTTTATATGTGGCCCAAGGCTGGAAATTGCTCTCTACCCTACCTACCAAATTCATCCCTGATAATAGCCCTGCCTCTTATGCTGATATCCACACTCTTCCTTTCTTTCTCTTGTTGTATTAGGAACAGCATTTTAATCCATGTTTATGTCTTGTGAGGCTGATAACTTCAGCAGGTTTGTCAGGTTTTCTTTGTCCTTCCCTAGATTAGACCATCATGAGAATTCCTTGAATTTCTTTCACAGTCCTGCTTTCCTCTCCCCTTTTCCATTTTGACCAGCTCTTTGATGCTCTTGTGCATCATGGTGCTCTTTCCTCTCTTGTTCTCTTTGAGCTGCTGTCTCTGAACTCCCTTATGCTGTTCTCTATTCACACGAATCTCCTATATTCCTTTTTTGACTTTATCTCATGTTGATAACTTGCTGCTCCTGCATACTCATTCAACCTATGTCTGTTTTTCTGTTTTTCCATTCACTAAGGTTCTTTCGATTTGTTCTCTGTGAAACATTACTCATTCTCTGTTGCTTAGTTCCCAACTTTAATTATCACATCGCCAGTCCACTCCTCCCATGCTCTCGCTCAGCCTTTCTGTGAATTCAATGTTCATTACTTCTGCTGAAACTGTTTCCCGTATTTTGCTTTCCTCCTTCCAAAACCTTTTGCTCTACCTCTTGTTGCAAGGCCTGTCTTGCCAACTTCCAGCCCTAATTCACTCTCAACCATGTCTTTTCTCTAGCAAAACCATTCTGGTGGAAATCTGATGACCCAGACCACTTCTTCCACCATGGATTTATTCTCTCACCCCTCCGCCCCCCCCCCCCCCCCCCCGCCAGGTATAATTACATTGCATATGTGCAGACCCATCTTTACAGCTTCTGAGTCAGTCCTTTCCCTGGCCTTTTTCCTTCTCTATATAGATTTCTGCCAATTTCTGCCAATGTGATATAGTAAGATGTGCCCATCTGCTTTTCTCAGTTCATCTTCCCTTTCTCTGTTGCTATCCCTTCCCTTTTCTTTTCATGGATACAGAAGTTTCTCGGTTCCTCTGGTTTATATACCCTTTCAGCTTACCCTAGAAATCTTACCTAGCTTCTGTGACTTCAGTCTCTCATTCTTTGCCTTAATTTTTGCCTCTCCTCTGGTTCTTTCCCTTAAAACACACAAGCAGAATGACTGTGATTTATTTCTGTATACAATCTCAAAGATGCTTTCTTATCCATCACCACAGATAAAACTCGTCTATTGTTTCCATGGTTCCTATTTACTGGAGCATCTTCTCCTTGCCTCTTGCCTGGCCTTGAGCTTCAATCTTTGAATCTTCACTGGCTGCTTTTCCTTATCACTTTAAACAAACTTTTTGTCTTCAGGACACTGTTATCTGCACCCAGGCTCTCAGATTCTTACTATAGAGATTCTGATTTTGACCTCTGATTAGCTCATACCTGTCACTGGAACAGTCTAAACCAAGCATGTTTTTGCTCTGTTATGTGACCTTTTATGCACAGGAAGAGAAACTTCCTTTTACAAGGCTACATTGTTATCCTGTTTCAAATCCTTCTTTAACTTTCTTTTGCTATGATAACTACCAAAATTTCCTTATGCTTTCATAAGGTATTGTGTGCAATAAGGTCGAATGAGTTGACAGGAAATTTGCCACTATATTCATGACCAAACCTAATGTTTACCAGGTTTTTTTTATATATAATAATCTCCTTAAACTCTGTAAGACCCATGAAACAGCAACCCTGTGGTATGTGAGTCTTAGCTCATGAGTCAGCCGCATAAGAACTATGGTAACACTGATGATAAAAGCTAAACAGCAACTCTAATGAAGACATAACCTACACTACTGTCATCACCTGAGGTGCTTACAAAACACTGAGTGGGTACTGCATTTTGTTTGTTCTTTTATTACAAATTTTTAAATGAGTCTGATATTTGTATGTCCCTAAAGCAGATGCTATGCATGGTGTTTCTCCTTGCCCTTGTCTAGCAGCCAGGATTTTCTGCACACCCACTGTTAGACCCACTGTAATATTCTTGTAATACTTCATTTTTTATGGAAATCTAAAGGTCACCTCTAAAATGACTGCTGTGGCAGATTCTGGTCTTAGTTAAATCACTATTAAGCACAGGCAACTCCATACGCAGGCACTGACACTACTCTGAATTTTCAGCGATGCAACTCAGAATAGAACTGTTGTATTTTTGGCTCTATTCAAGAATCAGTCAGTATTAAGTTGATGGTTGCATTGATGCTTCTTTTCACTGTTTGACAGTAGTTTGTGGATGTTGCTAAACCAGGTCATGATTCAAATACCTAACAAATATTTAGGTATTAATGCTTTATAGGATTTATGTTTCCAACTTACTTCAGGAAGTGGGGTGTGCATAGTTAAAAGAAAGTAACTAGTAGATTCTTGTATTCTACTGTGGTCTGGACCTTAGCTGAGCTGGTGAAAACTTCAATGCCACTAACTAAAGTTCAAAACCGATCTTTATAAAAGCAGGGGTTGAATGTTTATAAAGAATACTTTGTTTTCAATATAGGAACTTATGTTTCTCTAAAACTTGGATCAAGTCTATATGCTAAATTTTGACCTGGTGATATACTTAGCTAGAGGACACCACTAACTAGCATAACTTGTATTTCGATAGTGCTGAATTATGTTGGATGTTTTCCAAACAATAGACAAAGATATGATGTTTAAACCTATGAATATAATATCTCACTGCAGAAAGTATTTTCTATTCTATATCAGTTACATCTAGATTACACACTGATAGGTCTATGACTACATGTAATAGCAGCAAGTTATTTTCTTTGGGTTCATCACTATTTCCTCGTAAAAATTCCTTCTGCCATGTATCCATAGGTGGCAATTCTAATAGCTGAGCTCAGGTTTTACACCACAGATCTGAGTGTTTCTATAAAATCACAGTAAGAATCAGCAGATGAGAACCTAATGAACCTACCAACTATCTTTCTGGAAAGTACGCTGGCAGCAGTTTTCTATTGGGCTGGTAACAGTCAGTGCTGGTGATAATAAGAAGCTCATGGTACGGCATCAGTTCTGGTCAATGCCCTTCTCATCCCCTGCCCTGGACTGAGGATTTCTGAATTAATTTTTTTTTACCACTGTCCTTATACCTTCTTTGGTAACCTTAACTATCCCTAACATGCACACATACCTGCCTACATGTATGTGACGTTTTGGTTTATAATTACTTGATTTGACTTTCCTTTAAGAACCCCCTTCTTACTCAGCAGCTTCCATTATTCTGTGTTGGTTATTGTGTGTGTGGTCCTGATCTGGATATGTAATGTACTTTAGCTAGACTGTGGTATTAATATGAATTTCTTGACTGACACTGCTATTACTCTCATTTTTTAATCTATTGCACAGACATTAATTCATTTCGTGGATCTACCTTGGGGAGTTAGTGTAGAGGTTAGGCCTTATTTCTTAAATAGAGATCAAGATGGATCAAGTGAAAAAAGATTACTATTTCAATATTTGAATATATACAACACAGCTACCATTGAGGCTGATAATACTTGAAAACTCGGTGTGTTTCCTGATCACAAACAGTATCTCAAATTGGGCATCTAAGAAATGAAAATCACAAGCAGAGATAATCTTTGAAAAGAAGGGCTTAAGGGAGTTAATTGACATCACAAAGAACCACCATGACAAAGAGGAGTAGAATTCAGTAGTGTCCAGCCAAACATTTAACTAACTTAAATCATGACACTTCTTTCCTCAGTCATCTGACTAATAGAATATGCATTTTAACTGCATTAACAAATAAACCACAAAAGATAACAGCTTTCTCTGCTATGTTTTCTTGTTTGATTATTAGATCTGGCCCATCCTTTGTTTTGGATGGATTACAGTGCCTTAATATATAAGTAAAAGTTTTGTCATAACTTGTACATAAAAATTCTGAGTATTTGAATATTAATCCTTAATATCTTTCTAAAATATCTTAAAATTTTCCAAATGATTTTTTTTTCAAACAAAACAATCTTAATACTATCACAAGAGGTCATATTGATATCTGTACAGCTCATCTGTCAAGCTGAAGCTTAGATTCAATAAAAAGGGTGAAAACCACCAATAATAGGTTGTTACCCTATATGTAGAAAGATAGAGGGAATATCAGGGATTTCCACAAATAGTTGCAGACAGAAAGTTGTCAGGTTTGGTAACTTTGGTTTATGCTTCTGGCTCTGGAGAGACAGGCGTTCTAGAGGATACAGATTTTTTCTGATTTTCCTTAATATAAAATCCTTTCTTTCCCTTTTCTTTTCCCTTCTTCTAAGCCTCTAGACCAGCAAGTCCAATTACCATTGTCTAGTAAGTGCTTTCTTGAAATGGAACCTTTCTCTACTCTAGCTAGAACTAAAATCTTCCAAAGTCTCTAAGTTAAACTGCACATCCACACCATAAAGATCATCTTCTGTTGAATTTCATGTCCTTGGCTCAAAGTTTGAAGGTATAGCAGGATTTTAAAGAAAAGTTCTCAGTTTCTTTTAGTGTGGATGAAACATTTCAATTTTCCCCCCAAGCGCTCTGTTCAGAAGTGCCCAAACCATTTTTTGCATGAAAAATTTCCCCAGACATTTATTTAAAGATATCTGATGGAGATATTTTCAATGTAAGTACCTTCCCAAGGCTTTAAGCAATGGAAAACAGCAACATAGGTAATATTGTCAGCCAACTGCAACAAAAAGTTGTACTATCAACTAAGAGGTTGCATTAAGAAAAAAAATTAATCTAGTCTTTTTTTTCTTCCGTTGACAGATTTTTTCCTTCCTCTTCTTTCAAATTTCAGTGACTGTCTAAAAAGAATGTTAATAATGTCTGTGGCCACAGTTTTAAATCAACTTGAATTTGTAATAAATGCACTTTAATCACCATACATTAAACAGTAAACTAACTTCTGTGAAATTATTTCAACCTTGCGTTTATACTGCATGCATGTCTGGGACTCTTTCTGGCTGCTTTCCTGGATTCAAAAATCTGAACCAATTTCTCCATTCCTTATTAGCCTCAGTTCTTTAAAAAAAAAAAAAAGAAAAAAAAAAGTGATGCCTGCTTAGTAGAACACTTGACTTTTCAGTAAACTGCCTTGGGTATTTCCCAATATATCATACTCCCTCATGTCTTTTTCTCTTTTGTTATTAGTGTAAGAAGTGATTGAAAGTTAAAACCTGCAAAAACAAGGTTTTGTTAAAGTACTGGAATCCTCTGTGGATGTGTGTAATCATTAGAAACTGAGTACATTAGGTTAGCTTACACTCCTAAGTCTTACATGTGTGCTGTGCTGCTACTTGCTAGATTTGCTTGCATTTGCTTTTACATGGGTAAGTGCTCAAACAGGCAGGTCCACTACCTCCTAAAACCTCCTAAACTTTCAGATAAGTAAAGAGAAAGAAGAAGCAATCAGAACCAATAAGCTGGGAAAGTAGAGCTTGGGTAAGGTTTTGTTTTCTTCCTCTGGTAGTATATGTTCTGTAATTCAGGACTGATATTCTATTCACTATTAATCAAGATTGCTAGCAATTATAGCTAAAACTACTGTAGAAAGTTTGCTGCAACCTTTTGAACGTCATTTTACTTTCTTAAATTAGGTACTACTGGGGAAAAATTACATGTATCATCTGGCTACTAGGATGGAAATACTGTAAAGAGCCAAATAAGATTAGGCTCCTAAAGCTCTGTGTGTGCAGGCTGGTGGTGGTGAAGCTATGTTATTAGGTACTGGTATCACTTGCCTTTGAGGGAGAATATAGCTTTGTGCCTATGATGTCAGCTGAAATTCCTGCTGTTAGCAGCATACTGTATGCACAGTCTCTATATTGACTGTGATAGCAATAGCCATTGGCTTTATTCTCGGCCTAGGAGCCAGTTCCTTTCAATAAACTCTTGGAGGACGAACATCTTTCAAGGCAGATTCTGTAACTCTGCATTCCATGGTAACACGCCAGTAGCTAATGCAACAAGAGACAATACTCGGATCTTTCCTTAGGGAAATTTTTACAGTTGAATTGTGGTGTTGTAGTGTCATTCTCCTTCCTCACCCCACCCATTACTTGGGAACATGCTGAGAAAAGGGATAAGTGTTTGTGATTACAAACACACAGATCAGTTTGAGCAAGACAGAAGTGATGGGTAGGGGCAAAGAGCAAGCCTAGATATGAAAGCAACAATAATGACTGGTTTTATTGGCTATAAAAGTATGGACAGAAGCTTGTGCTAGTACTAAACAGGCTGCTTAGTTAAGTGGGCTTCAACAGATTTATATAATAAAAGAGTGCAAAATTTTGCTCAAGTATCCTTCCCACTCCAAGAATGAACTTTTTAGCATTACTTCTTTGATAATTGAAATAGATCACTGTTAGCTCAGGATTTGGGGCATGTTAATTTTATCTTGTGGGAAGAACTACCCATATTAGTCATGACAAGATAGCCCATATATATCATCAGATTTAAACAAATATATTTTCTTAACATTTTGAGCAGCTTCAATTGTCAGGAGAAGGCAGATGTATTAGCTTAGATGCACATATGCAGTATAATCTGGTCATTCAAAGAATAAAATTTATTTAAACAAAGTTTAGAGAGAAACATGCACAGTGAAAGGAAGCAATAGGGCTTTCCATTAGAGTAACTGTAAAGACTTTTATCTAATTAGAAACTTAAAGCCATGAAACACTTTTAATATGAAATCTGACCTAAAAAAAACATAACAAATTCTAAACTGCCTTATTTTCTGAGTGTGTTCCAAGAACAAAAAGTAAAACTGGTGAGAGGAAGTTCATCTCTATGTAGCCAGGACAGTAAAACGTAGTGACGTAATGGTTTGTAAAGTTATTCTTTTTCTGAACTTTAAAAAGTAGCAACTGTGAACATGGAAGATGCTTTTCAGTTTATGTGGGCAAACTTATTTAAATAAATCAAACTTTTTTGCTGTAGTGAACTATTTGGAAATAGTATCTACTACTCTGCTTTACAAAGCAATAATATAATCACCTCATTGTATTCCTACTTGAAACAGTGATATCCAAATATCATTGCAATATATGCATTAGGAGTGACTAGGAGCCAAAAAAATGGAAATTCAGTAGTGTAAAACTCATTTACACAGTGTTTACATATTCCTGGTCTTCCCTACAATAAGGAGGTGCTACTCTGTCCTTTTCTGTGTTAAACATATTAATGAATGGCTAGCAGAATAGTTGATATGTAAAACACCGTGTGATATGAATAATGCATCTGAATGTGTTGTGGAAATGTGCAATAGGAAATACTCTACAGAATGTACAGGCTGTCTGAAAAGAATATTTTTTTCTTGAAAGTGTCTTTCTACCAAACTGTCATAAGCGATTTTTGAGGCTGATAACATAAAGTTTAAAAAAGATCTGCTTATCTTATATGGGCATAAAATCTCCAGATTCATCATAAGTACTGATGCATTTTGGAAGGAGTATGTATCCTCTTGATTCTGGTGTCTCGCAAGCCTCTTTTTTTCAGGATGAAGCTTGAATAAAGAGAGGAGAGGGAGTACCATATGTGCTTCTTGCAATATTTTTCATCTTTAATCACAGAGATGCACAGAAAATGTCACAAAAATTCAACCAATGATCTTATTAATGACATGAAAATGAAGCCTCCGTTGATGAGGACTTAAAGGAAAACCAGTTTTAAATGTTCTGAACATGTCAGAATAAGCATGATTAACGAGCCAACTTTAATTTTTATATAATTAAAATAAGAAATTGGCCTAATATCTAATACAGTAATTTCATTCTCTCTGTGTGGCTGGGAAGTTACTCATTAAGAAACAGCTTCCTCAAATCTCATTCTTCATCTTCTATGACCATTGGAAAAAGCCAATTATTTGAAGAAAGTATAACTCCTCATTTTGGAGGGTTTTCCTTTCCACATCTCTGATGCATTAGAGTAAGTAAAGTTGTGCTAATTACAATTCTATTAATATGTATGCTATTATTTTAATTATCTGCTGATTAATCTGTTCTTCATGTGCTAATGTCCTGATGTGCAAAGGGAAGTAAGATAAATATAGCTGATATTAAGACTCTTTTGTAGAATTTTAAACCAGGTGATAACAATACACAGTGCATTTGGGGCAAAGGATTCAGACATCTTTAAATTTAAGGTATCCAAAATGCTTAAATTACAAGCCTGTTCATTCACTGTGGTTCATACATGCTAAGATGACAGATAAGCACTCCGAACTGTCACATAGAGGTGACTTGCTGTACTGATTGGATAACTAGTTTAGAACAACTGAGAATAAGATTGTCATGGTTAGTTTCTGGAATCGGTTACTGTAGAAGTCCTGTTCTAGTTAATTAATTTCATGCATGTGGATTTGGGATGGATTTACAGGCAGGTGTTAGAGCATGGAGATTAAAGAGTGTAGTGAGAATGCGGGTTTAAATAGGAGCAAGAAAGAAGAGGGGAAGTAGAAATACTGTATAGGAGGTCTTCAGAACTGAGAAAAAGCTGCTGTTATGAAAATGTGTATGTTAATAGTGTTCTGGGAGTCTAAGGAAAGACAGGAATGAGTGGGATATCAAAGCACATTTTAATTGGTATACTTCATATACTGTTTTTTTGAGTGTTCGCTTTTTTGTGGTCAGAGTTCCAGTTGTGGAATTTTGCAATTGTTTGCAACATCTATTCACCTTCTTCTGACTAAAATGTAATGCTCTCCTCAATACACTGGTACCAATCCTGGCCTATACTGACTCATCCTGGTAGTCATGAATTGTATCCAGGTCTACGTTAGTTCAACTATGTATCTCCCTTAAGCAGGGTTAGAGTTAGGAAGGGATATCAAGATAAATATAGAATCAGTAAAAGTATTTAAGAGTGAGTGATTGTAAGTTCAACCGTCCCAGGCTAACATCTCAGGAAGCTTCAGGAATGAATATGTAAAACTGTCATCCATTGACTCTGTCTAGTCTCTATACCTTTTTCTGAGATGTTAAGGGATTAACAATGATTGTAATTGTTTGTCCCTCCGTACGTGCACGTTTCACATTCCCAGATACCTTCACATCTATGTACTGGAAACTGCTGAAAAGGGATCCAGTGTGTTGCAAGAACCTGCCTAATGCCAAGATGCTGTTACAGAACTGTAGAGCCCAGAGATGCATACCAGACTTGGGTCTCAAAGCAGACACATACACTCTACCTTTCCACTTGTCAGCCCATCATAAATTAGAAGAGATCTGTAAGTGACTTTAAACATGTTCAGAGAGAAAGCTATACAAAATACAGAAACTAAGATTAGGATAGCCCACTGTGACAAAGGATATACACATAACAGAATAGTAATACCTCTTGCAAAACAGAAGAGTCTGAGATCATTACATTTGTTTCTACCACCTGAGGAATGAAATCCTAGATATATAATTTATTTCCCCCCTTCTACCCTCCCAAATAAATGTTCTAAGAATGATGGTTTTTCATGTAAATGTGAGATGCTAAGAATCTCAAAAAACTGAGCTTTATTCTTTATTTTAACCATATAACCCTTCTTCAGTACTGCAGCTGATGTAATTGTCCTTATCTGTATCTGTGAAGCCTCCGCCTTGAAGTTTTTATGCTGTGCCATATCTCAATTAACATTATCTAAAGGTTAGCTAAAACTATTATTTGACATAATTAACTTCTACTATAGTCACAGCTACTGAGAGGGTAAAGCAAGATCTCACTGAAATCCCTGGCTGATAATGACTTTGGCAAGACAAAAACCAAGAGTTAAAATTCTCAACGATAAAACAGTGTCGTACAAAACATGTACTATTAAATGTATATGCATTAATAAATACATGTTGCACACTAAAATAGAAGTCATGTAAACAGTGCATATTTTTCAACCAGAGCAGTGTGGCTAAGTAGGAATGAGACCCACCCCATCCTGCTGTATATCTATGTAAGTGAATCTTATCCTATGATATAGGTGATATGGGGAAAGGAAAAATACATACTGGTAAATCCAGTGCTCCATTTCAAATACTTAATTACAGATTACTATTTTGGAGTGCTGAAATATCCTTTGTTCACTAAAGTTTCTGCTGTGATGCTTAAGAAAGAGAGAAAGTACAGTACATGAGGTTGCAAGTAGTTGTAGTTCAGTTTCTTTTCTCACAAAAGCTAGAGGTTCAACATCTGGCTTGGATTATTCTGTCCTTCTCCTAGTAGTGGGGAATCATCCTCTTCAATATGTATTTTAATGCTTTGTCACAGCTACATTGAAATGCTAGCAAGTTTGTGCAGAAAAAACTTCCAAAGATTTCTAGGGCAACTTTGAAAATGGAATCTGGGAGACTTAGTCTTATTAAAATGTAGTAGAAGTTATATTTCTTTAGTAAGCTCTGAATTTTTTCTTAGTTTGAAAAAATACTCACTGAAGACTCTCTAGACACAAGTAAACAGACAGCAAGATAGGTGCCAAAGTGAGCTGGGGCCAGCATACGGCGAGGAAGCCATGACATCTGTGATTCTGCTGCCCACTGTGCTCAGAGCTCAGTGGGAGCAGCAAGGCCTTCCTAGAAAAGAGGCAAGTTATCACCAATCAGCTATTAGTAATGTGTTTTCCCTCTGTGAGAGGTAACTGCTTCCTGCTGTTGCCTTCTGCAGAGTTCCAACTAGCAGGCTTAACCCCTAATTTGGAAAAGAATAATTGCTCCAATGGTCACTGAAAAGCTGTCAGCCCTTGCTTGGGATGGCATTTCCTGTGATTTTTGTACACAACATTCACCTTGTAGTCACTGTACGCTTTTACTGCATCTCAGAATTTCCCGTATTAAAAATGGAAGAGAGGAGGCTTAATAACACTTAGCTTGGCTATGGAAAGAAGCTTACAAAGTTGTTGTAGCAGTGCATCACTATTGATTAAGCAAGATGCAGGTAGTACATTTAAGAGTACTGTTCTCCAGGGGGCAAAGAAGATCTGTTACTGTATGCTGCAAAGATCAGTAACTCTCCCTTCTACAAAATCATGAAGCAAAGTTAATCACCTCCTTTTGCTTCCTAATTTAGTTATTTAAATGTTCAGTGCAAACAGAAAAGATGAAAGAAAACTCAGGAGGACATCTGTCTGAGTACAAGATATTGATATAAATAGAGAGACTGGGAAAAGTAGTTGTGAGTCTGTTTCATTTTCTACTTCAGGAAAACCAGTCAGAACAGGACTGTGCAGGAAAAGCACTGCCATAAGCTCTTGCTGAGGGAGAAATTGGGGCATAGCTCAGCACTGTTTGTTTTCATGTAGGTTTAGATAATAAAACACAGAAGGCTGAAAGGGAGATTTGATTTACTATTGTTCAGAAATCACATTTTCTTAGGTCTGCAAGCTTCAGCTGTCCCTATGTTTTTGCTAGGGTTTTAGATTTTTGCTTTTCTTTACATATTTTTCCATCTGTATTTTCTGTTTGGGATAATAAAGGGTTTAGAAGTCTAGAAGAGGAGGAGAAAGTGAGTGGTTTGCAGCAAGGAAGCGGAGTCTCTCATTTCATTCATTTCTTTTCTCATTGTTTGGCAGGTGGAAAGCACAGATTTACAGGGCTGAACTGCATCAGCCGAAGAAGTGGGGGAAGAGAAACAAAACAAGTACAGCACCATTGAAAAGAGCTTCAGCTTTATCTAGCAGCATCACCACAGCAACCAGAAAATACAATTAAAAGACAAGGGCTAGAGCAGAGAAGCAGAAAGTGCAGCTCCTTACCTTTGGACAGAAGGCAGCAACATAATTATGCAGAACAGAAAAGAGTATTTGATGGATGTAGCCAAACTGTGGCAAAGGGAAGTGTCCCTTCATTAACAGGAATGTGCCACTGTTTATGCACTGGAAAGGGGAGTGCCATGAGATCTACTGAAGAGACTATTTCTGTGGTTGCATATCTACATGTGTTTGCACCCCTGCTGGGACTGAATTAGGTGGTACAGGCATCTTGGACCATCAGGTATTGGATAGCGACATTTTTTTTTTTTCATTCAAGGTGTACCTGGCACGCGAACTGAAAGACACTGCAGATCTTCTTCAGAGACACAAGCAGAGTGAGACAATCTCCAGCCTTTCCCTTCTGTATCTGCCTGCTATACCATGGGATGTCGGCAAAGCTCTGAGGAGAAAGAGGCAGCGCGGCGGTCCCGTAGGATTGACCGCCACCTGCGCTCTGAAAGTCAGCGACAACGAAGAGAGATTAAGCTCCTTCTCCTTGGTACCAGCAATTCTGGGAAGAGTACTATTGTAAAGCAGATGAAAATCATCCATAGTGGTGGCTTTAACCTGGAGGCCTGTAAGGAATACAAACCTCTAATTATCTATAATGCAATTGATTCTCTCACACGTATCATTCGGGCTCTAGCCACCCTTAAGATAGAATTTCACAATCCTGACAGAGCATATGATGCTGTGCAGCTTTTTGCCCTGACAGGCCCAGCTGAGAGCAAGGGTGAGATTACCCCTGAGCTTCTGGGAGTCATGAAACGGCTCTGGGCAGACCCTGGTGTGCAGGAGTGCTTTTGCCGCTCCAATGAGTACCACCTAGAGGATAATGCTGCATACTACTTAAATGACCTAGAAAGGATTGCAGCACTGGACTACATCCCTACAGTGGAAGATATTCTGCGTTCTCGGGACATGACCACAGGGATTGTAGAAAATAAGTTCACCTTCAAAGAGCTGACTTTCAAAATGGTGGATGTGGGTGGACAGAGATCTGAACGCAAAAAATGGATCCACTGTTTCGAGGGGGTTACAGCAATAATTTTCTGTGTGGAGCTGAGTGGGTATGACTTGAAGCTGTATGAAGATAACCAAACAGTAAGTGCACCTTCCATTCCTCATTCTCTTTCCTTCTCTTCCTTTCCCCCTCCCCAGTGTTTGGCCTTTTTTTCTCCCCCATCTCCCTACGCTCCCAAGGCAGTAATCCCTGAGTTCCCAGCCCCAAATGTGATTTCCTTCCTCTTACTCCCAATCTGTAGTAAAAAGCCAGAAACTATGATTCCTTTATTTGGATAGTTTTCCCCACTGGACAGATTTATTTATTTATTTATGTAATGTTACTTTCGGGAAATGGAGGTGCTCTTCACATCACAGCAGGTTTGGTGGTTTGGTTTTTTGTTTGTTTGGTTTTCTTTTTTTTTTTTGTGTGTGTGTGTGTGCCTTTTTGCTAAATGTTTACCTTGTTAAGTGTTACTCCAAACCACTTTAACAGGTAGACAGTAGTGACATCCTGCTGTACAGGGATGGTTAATTTGGACACCGTGTTTTGCAAGTCCTGGGAAATTTTGAAGCAAAAATAGTAATAAGTAACAGTTTTCTCCCCATTTTTTTCCCAGGATTTTCAATTGGAATTTGAGATGGATTTAAAAAAATAATCAAATGGTTTTTAATTAGTATGGGACTTTAAAATTTTCTTTGACTGTTTTTGTTCACATGGCTGATTTGCATTGTCCAATGTATAACTATTCCTGTTTAATTCCCTTTAATGCTATTAGCTTCTGGTTTTCACAGCACGGAAATACAGTAGCTATGGAAAAACATATGAATGCTTAATGCCTATGCAACTATGTGTTTGCTGTTGCATTCAGGTTGCCTGAGTTAACCTTTATAGGGTTTCATTTGAACTTATTTTTTTGACAACCTTGTAAAACATGATGCTTAAGAGATGGAAGTTTGTGGGTAGGAACACATAATGATTCCATCATCTAGCGGTTCCTAAACATGCTGTATTTATATTTGAGAACAGCTGCCTTTCAGGAAGAATTAAAATCTGTATTGTAAAATCTGAAAGCTAACCTTAAAATGCTTCTACTTCTTTTGCACTCCTTTACACATCTTCAGTTGTTTTACACTTTTGAAAGCTTGTTCACCAATATCAGTTCCTGGAGTAGTCCAGAACACCAGAATCCCTGTTCTTTTCAGCAGGTGCATTACGTAAGTGTTGTTGGGGAGGAAATTGTTCCAAGAAGTTTTTTTATACAGTTTCAAATCTAACTGGATTACAGCAAGTTTACAGAAGGGGATCTTTCAGCCATGTCTAACAATCTGGTTTTGGCAGTCCTCTATGGAAGAGGATTATTAATCAGCCTTAACTGTTGTTCTTTATCAGATACCCTGGCCCCCATTTATGTGTAATACATCTATATTAAAGTTTCTTTACAGAGTATCTTAAATCAAATGTAGTATACTACACATGTATGTGTAAAAGCTGTATCATTTGTGTGACATCCTCTAGTGCTTGTATGGGTGTGACACCACTTTGTATACAGCTGTTTCCTTTTCCCTTTTTGCCCTAAAATAATAATTTCAAGGAACCCCTGAAAAATCTCACAACTGATTACCAGTTCATATAGACTTTTCTGAAATGGTAAAGTGGGGGAACAGGTTGGGAGAAAGGAGAATTTCCTCCACAAACAGACTCAGTGGAAGGGAGTACTGGAGGCCTACATAAGATGTCTGTCACAGTGCACATCTCCCTGTGGTGAATTTTCTCTATCCTGAAAAGCTCCACTCCCCTGTCCTGGACGGGGGGCCAGCTGTGACCTTCTTCACTGTTGTTTATTTTGTACTGGACTTGTGTAATGTCAACATAGTTGCATACCTGTTTTTTTCATTAAAAATTGTTTATCAAGAGCTCCTGGGCTCTTTAAAGATGCCAAATACATGGTCATGGTTTTGATAATGACTGGAATAACTGCAATGCTTTAATGGCTAAATGTGAAAGCCTTCCCAAAATTATGCATATTTTATATAACACATGCCATTCACCAGATCCCTGAGGCAAGGTGAACTATATCAGTACCTGAAATGACTTCAGTGCCTTCTGTCTAGTCTGCTGTTTGTATAATATCACTTATCATAGAATCATGGTACAGATTAAAAAATTGTCAAGTGACCTAGAGGATGCCACTGGTCTGGTGATAGGAACTTATAGCAATCGAGGTGGGGGAACTCCATGAGATGGAAGTGGTTAAAGAAAAGAATTCCATAGGTGATACTTCTGACATATTTTTCCAGAGTTTGTATCAGAAGTTGAGAGAGGTCACTGAGGTAGCACTGGAGGAAGATGCTAGTATTTCCTTCCAAGCCATATGAAAAATGGACAGACCAAAAAGAAACAATTATCAGACAAAACCTGTGGAGCAATACTTCCCAGAAATCTCACCCTTGGCTTTTTGTTTGCTTGTTTGTTTTTACTGCCATACCTCTCAGTAAAGTCTTGTCTGTTCAAGTTCTGGGTTCTGCAACCAACTCCTTCCCTACCAAACAGCGTAAGACTAGATCATCACTAAAGAAAATAAGTGAAACTATTCCCTTCACATCCCATGCATGCAGGAAACGGGTTCTTTACTTATCACTTTATACAATCTCTTATCATTATTGGTATAGTGATGTGAGATTATTTCAAGTCATTTGTACTTTTAATTCCTTTGCCAGTATTTTTGGTTGCTAATACAGTTGCTTTACCAAGATTTTTCTTATTAGAAGGGAGCCAAGTGGTAAGTTTGAGAAGCAATTATACTTAGGTTTCAACCAAGACTATAAAATAATTTCCAAAAATATTCCCTTTGATTTACAAGCTTGCCTTATATGGTTGAATCCCTTTTGTGTGCACTTTCTATGATTCTTCAAGGGAAAAAAACTTATGGTCAAGAACATTCACCTATGAATTTTGAAAAAACTTTTCAGAAATACTTGAATTTTACTGCAAATGGAATACGCATTATGAGTACTAAATCTTTTACAAAGATTTTTCTTATTAGAAGGCAGCTAAGTGACAAGTTTGAGAAGCAATTATAGTAGGTCATGAGAAATATCAGACCAGAGAAATTTATTTTAAGAGGAAAAAAAAAAAGATTGTTACCTAATTTTTAGTAGCTTTGTCAAGTTTGTCTAATCCTTTCTGTCATGCTTCTATCATTGACTCCATGTGTCTGAGGCTATTCTATGAGTATCAAATTCCCTCTTAAATGATTTTTGCAAAGGTATGATATTTCCAATAATCCTTGTCGGCAGTGTTGGAGTTGGCCCTTTTTTGTTCGTATAGTGTATCATATATATATTTCCCTATTCTTATCTTCTGTGGTGATTTTTACAGCTTATCCACTGCACTTCCATTGTCTTCTCTGTACTACACTAACTGATTACCATTCACTGTCCTACACGTGGACTTATGCTTCAATATCTGGAGATTCTTGTCTTGGCATTAGTGCCTTCCTATTGTAACAGATTTCTATATCTGATTTTTGTTTAGTAACCTCCTTGACATGAAAGAAACATTGCCCCTAATTCTTTCTCTTAATTTTCAGAGATGGTAGGAAAATCATATCTTACTTATATTTAGACCCTGACTAGGAGTTAGTTGGTTTCTTGTATTCTTTAGGCTTTTCCTGCCTTGTTCTTCGGATTTAAAAATCAAAAAGAACTAGCTCAAAGGGAAAAAGATCAATATACTCTGAAAAATCCTTATGGATGTTGATTTTTATCCTAATATCTAGAATCACATAAAGTAAGTGTCTGGGTTATTTCAGAGCGACATTGAAGCCCACTTTTACATAGTATTTTACAGCCTGGAGGGCTAATGTCCTATGATCTCTTTTTATTCCTTTTCTACAGTCTGATGTTCCTTGGCGCTACTGCTTATAAAGGCTACTCAACAGTGAAATTCAGATTTTTATCATCCCTCAGATTCCATGTGTATGTAACCACTGTCCAAATATTTGCCCATCTATAATGTTAAATTCTGCAGACACATTTTTTGTGATCTGCAGAGAAATCAGAACACAGCTGAAGTATGTGAGAACAGTCATCTTCCTGAAACTCCTACTTGTGCCGCAAAAAGGAGAGGGACACTAATAGCATTTAAGGGGGAACCTGACTATAATCATAAAGAACAGGTTACTTTTGGCTCATCCTTCTTTGGCTGTTATGCTTTATCCAAACATACATCCATAATTTTGCTGCGTAGAGATGGCATGTTCCAGGTGTGCTGAATACATGATACAGTGTTAAAGAGCTCCAAGAGCTAAACTGTGAGAAGTACCTACGTTGGTAGATCACTTGAGCTGCAATGCTGAGACTGCCGCCCACAAAGAAAGCCCTACAAATAATAGTGTTGCCGAGTCTAAAATGCTTCCTGGTGTAGTATCTATGGTGAAGACA
The DNA here is from genome assembly GCF_964188355.1 of Buteo buteo. NCBI lineage: Eukaryota > Metazoa > Chordata > Aves > Accipitriformes > Accipitridae > Buteo > Buteo buteo. Next base: position 39,420,766 of record NC_134181.1, on the reverse strand, counting down.
ACTGTTAAATAAAACTAGTCCACTGCTAAACATAACTTACTACTTGACAGAGCGTGTAAGAATGTGGCTGACTTATAAACTGTGGAAGGTGAGCAAATGATCTATATGAATATGATAACTTCTGTGCTTCCTGTTGACAGAAGTGGATAAATGCTATGCATGAGCTTTGTCTTTATTGAAGATGTGTTAAAATAATGATTGACAAATATGGTAAAAATTGAGGGAAAAAAAAAAGGTAGTTCTGCATACTGATAGGTCCTGAATATAGCTAACTCATGAAGTCTGTTCAGGGCAAGGTTATTGTAGTATGCAGAAAGGAGAACAAAAGTAAAAGTAATGCCTGAACTATCAGTTGCCTGGACAATTTTTCCTTTGTGTGTAATTTTGAGACAAATTAATCTTTATACTGCCTGGAAACAAATGAGAGGAAAGGAAGACAGAATTTTTCTGGGGCTTTTGTCTTTCTCCTGCTATACTTTATTCTGGGTAACGCCACTTGCAGAGACAAAATCACCTGAGTCAACAGTTTGTAGATCTGGCCAAACCAATGTTTTGACTTGTCTGTTCAACATATGTGATCAGTTTAGCTGCTTACTAAAGAGCAAGATAGTGAAAACTGTAATTCTTCACTTTTTTTTTTCCTCCAGCTTGTGCACTTTCCTCTGTTGCTCTCTATAACAATATTTTTTCTGCTTATCTGGTGTTATCCGCAAGTGTCATCTGTGTCTGTTTTCATTTCCACAATGTCTTATGTGGTTCTTGCTACCTAACATGTAAAAAATATAGTTGTATCTTTCCATGCACCATACCTAGTTAGTATAACTCAACTAGGTAACAGCTGTGTCTTCTTTTGACGCAGCTGCAAAATTGGTTTGTACAATATTTTTGGAATGCTATTGATTTATTATAAGATTATTATTCCTGACCAGCACTCTGAGGAGGTTGCCTTAGGTTTTTATATCCCCATGCTGATTTCTTTTCTATTATATCAAATAAATTACTTGTCTTAGTTTTCATGGTCCTTAAGCAGCTGATTGACCCATTCTATCTTTTATTACATATTAAGATGTAATCTCTGGCCTTGATAATATTAAGTTATCAAGTGATTTTTTTTTTTTTTTTTGCCTTCTTACGTGTTGCATCCTGCACTTAGGAGTTCTCTGTTAATATCCAAGTGTCTCATCTTTATTTAAATTTCTCCTTAAATTAACGTATGCTAGAGAATGTAAAATAATCTGTACTCTCTCATGTTAGTACTCCTGCTTCTCACCCTGAAAAGGAGTCTTGCAGTTTCTTTGGAAGTCTCCTCATCTGTCCATCTGTATGCATTTCAGTTCTGTGTTTCATACCTGCTATACATTCTGATGGATAGTTTTCAATTTTCTTCTACAGTGCATTGCTGCAACAGGGTTCTAGACCATTAGAAAGATTCTTCAAAGATACAATAACAAAGTAAATAATGAAATGAGTTAAACATGAGTGTATGATTGAGAATTCCTGAGGTCAGTAGCTGTAACAGATTCACATGGTGCAGGAGATACCAGGTAAAGGTTGTACACATCTGCTTTTTCTAAAAAGGATACTAGTTCAATAATTTTGTAAATATGAATGTAAAAGGAAAACTACTTGCAGGTAACTTAGGTTTAGATAATTTTTATGTCTTTCTTACAGCCATTGCAAGTGAATGGAAAAATGAAACTTTAGGCTTTTTTTGAAGCTATTTTTTTAGTATAGCACCTTGTTAAAAGGAAGATGCAGATGAAAAAGACAAAATACTGCAGCAAACAGTTCAGACTGCAGTAGGCCTCATGCAAAAGAAATCATTGGGGTCATAATGGAACCTCTCAATTATGTAATAATAATTTACCTGGAAAGCCCTCTGTCATATGCTAATTGTATGAATTTTGAACAGAAATCTTGTTTCTGCCAGGAAATTTTTTATCAAGTAAACAAAATATTACACTTTTTTTCTTTTCCTTTTTTTCTTTTCTTTTATTTCTTTTTTTTTTTTTCTGAAGCCAAATACTTAAGGAACTTATTTACCTTTCCTGATACTTCAGCTTTTTGAGAGTACATTGTATTAAAACTCCTTTCTGGCATGCAGCTGTTTTCCTGCAATACTAATAACAACAGTCAGGACAGAGGGGAAATTGTGATACACGTTATACATAGCGCTTTTAGCACCTTTTATTATCAGCGGTAAAAAAACATGTCAGCAAACATCTTTCTGACAAACTAAGTCTCTTGGGAATCTGAGAAAAAGATTGACCTAAACCATTCAGGTGCCCTCATTTTTTTATGAAGCCTTTCCATTTCAAGATGTTTCATAGCAAACTTTGTGTGGGAGCAAAGCCTAGATGACTTCAGCATTCATGTGTGTAAACTTTCAGCACTGCAAATGAAATTCTAGCCTTGCCTTTTTTCACTTAAGAAAGAAATGTATACATTCCTTTACCAAAATTTAATTTTATATAGTAATATATCAAGATTCTAGCCTGAAGACTTGTATCTAAGCGTATATCTTCTCAAATACATAAATATCTGTAAAATAATTAATATACATTAAAAAAAAAAAATCAATCAACTCCCAATTTGCAATTCTTTTTCCTAGATATTATTTAAAGTCTGAAGATTTATTTTTGGTTACATTGTTCACTGTAATTGTATGCTTATGATATGCATATCAACATGTAGAACACACGGGACAGTAATTTTCTATATTTTGGACTTGTTGCCATACCCCAAACTTTATATTCCATGTAACTTCAGATACTAACAGTAACTTTATATGCAAACTATTCTGGCTGTTTGTTTACTGAATTACTTCCTTTAATTGCAAAAAAAAAAAAAAAAGTTCACAAATATGATAACGTGCTACGCTGTGGAATATAAAAAATATACTCATTCTAATGACATGGTTTGATTGGATGAAGGTGCCAGTATCGGATTCTAAAAACCTGAGAAGTTTTGCTGTGAGGCTTATCTATTTAATGTTGATAGACTAATTCCTAAGACAAACCTGTATTTAAACCTGAAGACAAATAACTATTTTTATTACTGTAGAGCAGTGGGCTTAATTCAAAGAAATTTGGAGAGACAACAACAGGAAGACTTCAACCTGTTCTGGAAAAATATGGCATGAAAGTAATGCTGTATTACTGCAGCATTAGTGCAATGGATCTACTGAATAGTATTCATTTACTTTGGTATCTAATGTTGGTCATCAGACTTGCGTCTGAATTAGATGACTACATTTCCCAGAGTATTTAGGTAACTGCAGGGGATTGCTCAAATCCCTCTACGACAAATGCCTGAAAGATGATATAACTATCTTTTTTTGGTCTTTGTGACTGGCTGTATTCAAAACTCCTAGACTAGGTGAGGTGGTTTACTGTGATTTTTAAATTAATTCAGAGCATTACAGTACAGAGGTAAATAAAATACTAGACATCAGGAGTGGCAGAATGCTCCTAAATACCCTATAAGCTTCGGGCTCAGAATAGTCTTTAGGTGGAGAGACATGGGTACTGACAGACAAATAAACACAACTTAAGTAAAAATCTCAGTTATTCAGTAACACTACCATCCCCCAAACTATAAAAGAAGAAGAAGAAAAAAAACCAAACCCCAAACCTAATTCCACTAATGTCTATTAATCTAGTGTGCAGGTAAAACTTGCTTTCTAATTACAGGGTTAAACTAGCTACTAGAGTAGTATATATGAACACAAGACACCTGTTGAGCACTTGGAGGATTGTAATGAGTCAGTAGCAAGGCCGTTGTCTAGATAACTTAGTCAATATGTGCAGAAAGCACCTCCTATCTGTATCAGTTTCATGGGCAGAGAAGTTGATTGTATAAACTGGATAGCATCTATTTGATAAAGACTAAATTTGTGAAGGAAAGGAGCTGAATTTCTCAGCCTCTCTCAATTGCGTTGGAAAGTCAGGATACTCTTCCCAAATATATTGTCATAGAAAAGATAAAAGTGAAATTAGAGCACAGCTTATAACAAGGCAAATACAAGAGTTAGAAGGGGAATACACCAGAGCAATACAAGGTTCTCCTACAGCAAATTGCCATCTTTATATGAAACTCTCTAGATGACTCTATTGAAAATCACTTGCTTAAAAGCAAATTCTTCATTTGTCCTTGTAGAACCCCTTGAACAGTAAGAAATGCCACAAATTTTTAGGGTTGTGAGGCATACATGACAAGCACGGCCTAGCCTTTCAGAAAATATGCTTCTTGGACATTAAGAGGTTTAAACTTCAGAGGAACAACTATCCATTGTACATCACTCAATACAAAGGTGAAAATAACTTTGTAAGAACACTGGACCTAAATGAGACCATTACTGAATGATGTGAATAGTTTACTGAGTGCGTTAGCTTTTCCAGCTATTAATATCATAAAAACATGCAAAAAGTATTTTTTGTGCTTAGGAAAAACAATGACCACAACATGCATTAAGAGGTCATTTTATTATCAAAATTACTATTAGTTCAAGTGATTGTTCAGGTAATTTTCAAGAAATGGTTTGTAACCAGTGTTAGGTATAATTATTTTACCAAGTAAAAATACATGTATTTCCTGAGATTTCCTAGTATGCAAAAATACATGGACATATATTTCAAGCATGAATGCTCAGAAATATTTCTGCTGAGAAAAACTTAAGGTTATACCTCCTGAACTAAAGTGAGAATTTGAGGAAATTAATTAGATTCTCTGAAACTTAATGCATATGAAGTAGAGTGGCATAGTTCAGGCAATTACAGTTTCCAATCAGTTTTTACTTCTGTTTGATAAAAACATGTAGGCTTTTTATGCGACCTTCACAATAAACTAAACATAACTCTTAAAATGCATACTATGAGAAACATTAATGATATACACATAATTTGGAAATTCACTTGACTGTATTGTAAGGAGCCAAGATCCATCTGAAGCCCAATTCCACAAATAGGCTAATGTGGGTTATGTTCAGAACACTTCTAGAATCCATCGTGTGGGTAGAGGGGTGTTGATATCATCTCTCATAATACTGTATGTTGTCTACTTAATAATCACAGGGAATAGGAACATGTCAATACAAGAAAAAAAAAAAGGAAGAAAAATTTCATCTTGGTCTGGAAAAGCAGCTACTTTGGGTTATTTCTGTAACTGTGCTGAACAGAAAAGTAGATAAAAGCTGTTAAGAACTCTCTGTGGTATGCCAACCCCAGAGAGAGTAGTGGAGTCCAATTAGCCTTAAAAACTAGCAGAGATGCTGGAAAAAAGGAGGAGGGTCCTTACTGTTAATACAGCTTCAGGGTGAGTTTTGGAGTTGGATTTTTCAGAACTTTGTTCCATTATTACAAGTCCATACTTTAGGTAAATATATTCTTCTAAAGTTTCCCCCTCCCCCCAGTAATACAAGCGTAATTTGGCATACACCTGAGCTTTCTATAATGTTGGGATAGCAATCTAAAAACCCTCCAGGACATTAGAACACTTCTTCAAGTATGTATTCCCAATATATATTTTCCAGTGTATCCAAAATCCTCACTGACTCAAAAGACAGCTGGCTTTGTTTGATAACATAAAAAACATAACTAATGGGAATTTATTCACAGGTCTTATTCCTAATGTGTGAATTTAAAAGGCTCGCTGGCTTAGAATAACAGACATCAGACATAGCTTTTCTACCTGTGAATGTAGAAAGATGCTGCATCCTGAAATGGAGGCCGATAGAATATTTATGGTTGCTGTTATTTGGTGGAGTTGCTACCTTACTGTTTAGAGAGCAAGAAAACAGAAGATTTATCTGAAATTTTACTCCTGAAATGCCATAGCACTAATTGTTCTCGATGGCTAGTCAGCAGATCTCTCCTATAATGTTCACTTACTAAAACTATCTAGTTTGGAAGTTGGTAACAGAAGAACTCATAAAACATTTGACAAGCTTTAGCAAAGAAAATTGTGTGGCATGAAATGAGAAAATAGGAAGTGGTCTTGAATACCAAGAGCCCTACAAGGTTTGACAGGATTAGTTACAAAGAAAAACCAAACAGTTAAATGGTAGAGCAGGCAAGATCACGTAGGAAATCTAAAAATACTAAGTACCCATTTTTGAAAAGCATTACAGGGTAAATAGCAAACTTAATCATTTTGAAGGTGTTACTGCTTATTTGCTTATTACATTATTTGTGACAATATTTAAAATAGTTTTCAAGAATAGCTTTTGTTGTTAGTCTGATGCATACACAGGTCAAAAAACTGGGAGAAACTAGTAACTTGGACTAGACTATGCAGACACATGAAAAAATACATACCAGGAATAAATATGGTTCTTAAAGTGAAGTCATGCCTTCTGAAGTTGTTAACTCTGTGTGTGTGTGTGTGTTGGTGGTTGGTTTTGGTGTGGTTTTGAGGGGGGTGTGTGGGGTGTGGGTTTTGTTTTCTTTTGTTTTTTAAGGAATGAAGAAGCATGTAGGGAGATGAATCCAGATGCTGAAACCATTTTACTTCAGAAAAAGGATTCTGACAAAGGTTCTGAGAGAAACTAGGGTGCTGTGGCTTTCCCATGCCACAACAGGGAAGGCTTCTGAACAAGGGTCCTGAAAAAACAACTGATTAAAGGTGGGAAGAGTAGGATCTGATGGACAATTCTTTCAGTGTAAGGAGATAGCAGAGGAGCAGTAGATGCTCAGCAACTTACTTTGTTTAACATATTCCTAAATGATATTAAAAAGTTGTTGTTCAGTCAGTCTGACCTACTACTGATATTTTCAGTAGTATTTTTACTGATATTTATTTTTTTACACTATGCTTTAACAGGAAATTTCCCTTTTTCTCATGCTGAAAGACTAGATCCTTGGATAAGTTTATCTTACATATCACTATTGTCCTTGGAGATGGTGCCTTGCACAAGGAATAGTTTGTTTTTCTGCACCCATTTTTCTGCTTTTTATAGTTCTTCTGGATCTTGTTAATATGGAAGCATGAATGTCAGCTATCTGCCATGACTCTGGTGTGTACACTTTTGGAATTTTAAGTAGAAATTTCTTTAATACTTTCAATAACCAACTTGATTTCTGTTAATGGGCAGAACAACAACAGAAATATGATTTATGATAGAAAAATAATTGGAAGACATCTAAATATTACTAATAAGTAATCTCTGTTTTTAGAGCAATGTAGTCAAATGAGGCTTTATAAGAACACTAAACACTAGATGAAAACTTGTCAAAAGATATGTTTCTGGATACTTGATCAACTCTACTTAACAAATAGAATTTTTCTAAAAATTTATTTTTGTGATAGGATTAATAAAAGCATTGTATCTATTCTTGCAAAAATTTAAGTATTTTCAATTTTCTTTTTTATTACTTCTCTTCTATAAAATAGGTATTCATGTTCTTGAAAATCTTTTAGGTAAATATTTTAATCATTACTTAAATACTTTTGACTTTCTCGCTATTGCCTAATGTCTTCCAATGTGGTATCTTAAAGCTGTTTCATTTTTTTGGTAGCACAGAAGCTTCTCACTTGCATAAAGCAAAGAGACTTCCTTGCAGTGGATTCATTCTCCTTTCTTTCACGGCTCTCAGTGCAGCCTATAGTTATGTCTCAAGCAACACAACCATCTTCTACTATTGTATAATGGATCTATTGCATGTATTGTGCATTCTGGCCATGCCAGATACTTTTTTTTTTTTTTTTTTTTTTTTTTTTTGGTGGCAGTAGCCAGTCAGTGTCCTTCCTCTCTTCTTGGAGATGACAATTCTGGACATGTGCTGAAGGCCTTTACTGTGTATTTGTAGTAAGGCTTATGTGTTCCCAGGATTGACTGACTTTACTGGACATCTGCAGGATAGGCACTCTTTGTGCACAGTGCCATGTCTGGACAAATGAGGTGAGACTAGAGGGTAAGAGAGAGTTCATGGTTGTTGGCTGCTGCTACCTCCAGAAGGACTTGGGGCTGAAGGGTTGCAGGTCAAATGAATTATCTTGTCAGGTCAGCAATGTCCATGGACTGATCACTGAGCATTCTTGTTCTGTGGAGTGCTACAGGACTGTTTTGGGGCCTTTACTTCTCTTGATCACATTTTCTTTTTCTAAATTTACTATTAACTCTGTCTACTGCCTTTCATACTAATATCCGTGTAGGATATTAATACTAATAACCTTTTATAATAAACAGTTCAAAATTAACAACATGAATACAGTTAACACATTCATTGCTGTGTCTATATTTGCTTTCAAAACCGTTTGGTGGTTATACTATTAGAACATTCTAGCTGGACAGCATTAGTAAAAGGAGGCCATTCTATTCCCCTGACAGAAACCTTACAGCTTAAGAAAATGTAAGTATTTTTTATACATGCTGGAAAGGTGGTGTTTTGGGTTTTTTTTAAAGCTATAAAAATTTGCAAATACAAATATTTGATCACTGAAACATTCCTAGTAATATTCTCACAGGGGTAGTTTGAGGTGGCACTCAGTCTAGACTCAGAAAAGCCTTCTCAAGTACAACTTTTTTGTGTTCTTTTTTTGCATTGAAAATGTTCTGTGAATGCAAAACTTTTATGCCAAATTGAACCTCATTTGGCTTAAGTTCCCTTTTTAAGGATCATAAGTGGATCCCACCTCTGTCAATTCTGCAAAATTCCTGAACTGAATTACGTATATGAATATAAAATTCTCAGTGACTGGCATACAGCTGATTAATTCTAATTCTGCTATACTGTTGCTTTTGTCCTGGCTGGTGTTGATGGTATTTTTTAATGTTTTGTGTCTGTGAGTATAGTTAGCCTTTGTGTCATTAACTAAGATATTAACTAATCTGCCTATATACTTGTATATATTTAGTAATTTGCATTTGCTGCTGCTGTTTTACTGCTCTTTCAGCCATTTTCAATACGTGGAATAATCTTCATAGACAGGAGCTTATTCTTTATGCAGGGTCTCCATATAACAAGGGAGGAAAAACAGCATAAAAACTGAAGAATTTGGCAGACAGGCATGTGGGTAAATATAATACCTATAACACTTTCAAATGACTTGCCCAAAATCATGTAACACACTGGACATAGAAAGAAGAGAGCACAGTTCACCTGATTCAGAGGTGTATGGGTAGAGCCAGGATGTAGAGACTTCCTGGAAAGTCATTTCTAGTAACAATTCACTATATGATAGATGGTCTTACAAACTCCATCAGCATTCAGGCACTATTATTTGGCTGCCAGTGAGTAAGCTTCAATATGCCGGATCATCAGAAAACAATTCTGCCATGGTATCTACCCTGTTCTACTAGCTCCTGTAGCTTACTAACCAAATCTACTCCTTGATTACCCACGGGAATGCTCTGGGGATCCCAGGCGCTGGCAGAGTGTTCTGCTGTCCCTATCTTAAGTATTATCATATCTATAGAAATTATGTACTACTGTATTGTTAGGAATTGTAAGACTACACTTACACAAACCAGAGTTAAGGTAAAAACAAATAGTTATTTGTAAAACTGGAAAATAGATGACAATATTTGGAACATGTTACTGACCCCTGTTTGAGACTAGGGCTAACATTAACTAAATTGGTTTCTTTCCTAATTTCAAGTCCTCCTATGACCTGATCTTTATTATATACAATATAAAGTTTTGACTCTTCAAGAGAGATGACAGGTGGTTTATCAAAGATTACAATGTCATCACATTGTTGTATATTAAGATGATGCCACAAAATGAGAAGTTGCTCAAGCAAATAAACCATCAAAACACAATGATAATATTATGAGTTCATATCTCAAGTTTAAGAAACTGCTTAAGCTTTGGTCTACATGAAATTAAAAAAGGCTTTTCTTTAGTGTCATGAATTTGAAGGCATGTTAGGCTTTGATATAACAATGCACAGTAAAAAGAGCAACATTTTCACAGTTAAATGAAAGTAAGAGCAAGGACTACTGCAAGCCAAGTAACCCAGAATATCACAGCATACATTTTCATGTGTTTTTACTAAGACCTGCATCACCTTGCAATTGTTGACATGCATATAAACCACTTGCATACTCATTCCCATTGCAAGCAGTACTGCAATTAAGCCAGAGTAATACAATGAGTACTGTTAGTGCTTTTGTTTGCGTAAACTCAAATTTCCTTACATTTCTTACAGTACCATCACTTTTTTTGTTTGATGTATGTGGTATTTCTACATAGGCTTTTCAAGAGTAGGTTCTTTTGAACAGAAGTCAGGTGCTAGGAAATCATGTGCAAGTAAAAATAATTTTATGATTCCATTACAGGTTGCCATTCCAGCAGGTTTTTTTTAACTAAAAATAATGGCGTCTAATACTGAGAACACTTAGGTAATTGCCATTTTTCTGGCAGTGTGACAAGGCTTTTATGGGAAGTTTAATTTCTTTAAAGATACTGTTAGACGTTTCAGTATCTTGTTGACTCATTATCATACAGTGCACATACCAGAAAGATATTTTGGAGTTGCAACAGCTTGGTCTATGAAAATATCAACTCAGTGTTCAATAGTGGTCAAAGAAGCAAGCAATGTTAGGAAAGGACTAAGGAAAAATCAGAAAACAGTATAAAATGCAAAGCATGCCTGCTTTCAAAATGCTATCTAAATTCTTGTTCTCCCATTTTGAAGGAAATATATTAGAATTAGAGCAAGCATGACCTAAAGTAAAGAATATTTTCAATAAAAATAACAAATAATAGATGGGGAATTTTTCCCCTAGGGGAAAAAAAAAAATGTACAAGGCAGGGCAATATGATGGGTTTATAAAGTGACAACTGGCATGCAGAAAACTTATTTGCAATAATTATCTATTGTCTCTTTTAAGAACTAAGGATATTGAATATGTTATTAACTAAGATGTTTAGAACAAGGTAAAGGTAAAGGCAGCGCAGGTCCATTCAATATATAGTGAAATTATGGAGCTTGCTGCCTGAGTATGTTGTGGTACCAAAACTCTGCATAAGTTTAGAAGGAGTAGAAAAATGTATAAAAGAAAAATATATCAAGACCTATTAAATGTCAAGACAGTGTTTTTGACTTGGAAGTTCAGAGTTCACATCTTGAGAAGCAGGGATAAAATAGTAGGGAAGTATTTGTGTTTCCCAGATCTTCATTTTCTCCCCCTCCCCAAATTATCTATTATTAGCCAGTGTAAGACATGGGATTTTGGGTTAGATGGATCTTTGTCTTGGATGGCTGTTCTTTTTTTTTTTTTTTTCCCCTTACGAAAAGTAATGGATAAGACAATATTTGCATGTGTCATGGATTTTTTTTTTTTTTTTTGATTGTGTGCTGCCAAGACTGAATACTTAAGCCTGCTTCTTGGGATAGATTTTTGAGTATCAAAATGCATTTTTTAAAGCTATTAATAGGTTTAGTTAAATTTTGCACCTGTCAACCAATGACAGTGTCCCTTGATTATACTTCAAAATTAGCAGACGATGAATAACTCCTCTACTCCAATTAATTCAGTTCTCTAACTCCTGTCACTTATTTTTTTAAATATTTAATCTTGATAGTGTCCTTTCTTTCCATTATTAAATAGACTGAAACAACTTGCTTTCAAAATACACAGTCCAGTCATTCTCTGTGTACTTTTCCTCATTATTTACTGATTAATCATATTTTACTTTACAAATAGGAACCGACCCCCAACAATTTATCATCAGTAGAGATTATTGATAATAGTTTAACACAATTTAGCATAAAATCCATGCAACAGAAGTAGCATCTTTAGAAGCAAGAATCCTTCAGTCCATCAGTTATGGGGAGAAAGCTTATGACTAAACTAATTTTATAGAATAACATGATGGTATGTCATACATATGGCACATTTAATTCAGGACAGCCTGGCCCTGAGATTTTTTTTTTTTTAAGAACCCCTCCAGTTTAACAACCTTATGTTCTCTTCTGCTGCTGTCTCCCTGGCAACATGGCATGGTAGAGTGTCATATCAGTTGACAATAAGCTTTGCTTCAGCTGTGTCCTGCCAAAGCTAGCAGCTTTTCTAGCAATCTGAGCTTTCTCACTGCAACTGTGACACAGCAATGAGAGTTTCTTTCCATTAATATTTGCCAAAATCAGTTGGAATTCCATTGGTATAAATGTTTATGCAGTAGTGTCCTGATAATACTGGCTAGGGATGTCACTGGACTTGTCAGAGTAGACTAATTCTTACAGTGCCTTTTACTATTATGTGTAGTCCAATAGCATGAACTCTCCTGGCAGTGATGCAGAAAGGGATGGTTCTAATAGCAGCTTGCATTGTGCCTTTGCTGTTCTTCATAGATCAAATGAAAGCAGTAATTAGAAATAAATAAAAATGCAACAACCCATACATGGAAAAAGGAAAACAATCAAAATGAATTGGAAATGTGAGAGGTTAATAAAGGAGATTAAAGATATGTTGAAAAAAATAAAATCAAAGGCTGACAAAACTAAATGCAGTGTGGCTGTGCCTAAATGTCCTGGAGGCAGTGTTCTGCAGAGCATCTGGCTGTCATTGGCTATCCAGAAATCCAGACTGAGACTTACAGCATTTAAAGAAATTTCAAAAGGTTAATTTGTTTTGTTTAGCTAAAAAGATTGCTAAGTACCTGCTTAGTGTATAAGTACCTGAAGGAGGGAAGAATGCTCAATACTTAAACAAATACAAAATCTAATGGAGAAAGGCAAAATAAGAACAAATGGCTAGAAGCTAGGTCAGGTAAATACCAACTTAAAAAGCTTTTTTTTTTTTTTTTAAATAATTTTTTTTAGGAAGGAGGCTGAACCAGTTGAACCAGCTTTTCCAGAAGATGGAGTTTAGTCAAACAGCCATCACCAGCTACAAATGACTAGGCTTAGGACAGAAAAACCTAACAGATGGAAATGACCATAGTTGTGATAAATGGAAGTTAGACCAAAAGATCCAATGATCATGACACTCTCAGTTTAATATTTATTTATACAGAGATAAAAGTCCAAATTATAGACTTGTTATTTTCTAAATTAAATAATGCATTCCTGCTAAATCCATTCATTTTAGGATCTCCTATCTTGATAAAGTGATTCTGTGTGGGTGGTTTTTTCTTCTTCTTTCCCCCTTCTTTCCCCCCTTTTTTTCCTTCCCCCTTCTTTTCTTTTCTCCCCCCCTCTTTTTCCTTTCGTTCTCTCCCTTCTTTTTTTTCCTTCCCCCCTTCTTTTTTAATTTTTTCTTTGAAGCAGCATAGAATATGGAAAGCAGAATTACACGCATTTAGTGAAATGCATATTGAATGCATATATTAAATTATATAAGCCTGCTGAGATTATCTGTAAGCTCACCACTTAGGAAGAGAGGCCTCATTTTTTCCCTCCTGCTTGTTCAATTCTTCAGTCAGCTACTGCTACCTCTGCTGCATGCTTCTACCTCATTACTTGTGCCTGCTCTACTGTTCTTTGGACCCTTTGCTAAACAGATATAACTCATAAACCTATCAGAATATTATCCAATATATCAGGGGGGTTGATTTTCTGCTGGAATCCTGAGTATATCACTCATAGAGGAGTCCAGTGTGTTCTAGATGTGTGTAGGGCAAACAGTAGGATCCCATGCCCAGAAGCAAAGGAAAATCAAAAGGTAGATGAGTCAGACTTCCTCATTTTGATATATCAACTGCTAGAGCAGCTAAAGTCATCATATATAACTATACCTTACTGTAAGACTTGTTATCTGTGTAGTTGGGAAAGAAAAGTAGGAAAGTTACACTACTGTAGTTACAGGGAAGACATCACAAACCTCCATATCTGCATTTGACTGAATGCTAGGTTTTATAGGCTACTCAGAGCATTATTACCAGATGATAAGTATTAATGTTACCCGCTGCTTTTTATTTTCTTCTGTAGAAGTCAGAGCATAGGGCAATAGCATATGAATAATTTCTTCTCTAAATGCAATCACTTCAAATACTAGAATCATAGGGGGGGTTTGTGACAGAGATTAGATTCTCAGTCAATTTCTGCTATATTTTTTTAAGCGATGAAACAGATTGGGGATACATGGTAGCATGCAATTAAATGTAATTCTTACTCCTGTTCTTGCCTTCTTCCTCATTCCAATATTTATTAGCAGCTGCTTTTTGACGCTCTTTTTTATATTATGTTTCTCACAGTGAATTATTCACTATCTTAGAAGATGTGAGAACAGTTCAAAGATAAGGAATGAAAAGCTTGTGCTTGATAGAAGGGTAAGAGAAATCATCAGAATTACTGAACTTCATAGATTCCCAAGGAGATGCTAGAAAAATCAACTGTAATTTTTCTTACAAGTGGATTAGAAAAAGTATTAACAAAGAATGGTGTAGTAAACAGTCCTACAAAATATACAATTAGATGATGAAAATCATTATATTTATATCATCATATATGTGGCTTAATATTCATAATATTTGAAGTCTTTGTTTTACTGGGGAATAAGTACTGGGAAATTCTATTGAATTCCAGCAGATTGTATGGTAGATGCTTATTTAATTTTAATAACAATATTTTTCAAATAACAAAGTGAATGAGAATGTTATTACTACTGATTTTAATATGAGCAAAGCCAGGCTCCAGATTTTAGTTCTTTGTACTTTGCTTTCCCGATTAATACTTCTGTATTTCTGTGCTCTTTGCATTATTTGCTGTGAGGAAATTGCTAATTTTTATTAGTATTCATTTTCCTTATTAATCCTGCATATTCTTAATTGTTTCCTTTATTGGTAAATAGATCCTGGATGATATCTTGCCTTCTGATTCTTAAAGTTGACTTCCCTATTTAGGAACCAGTTTTATATGCATTTTGTCATATTGCTCAATGTATAGGCACAATATAGATAGAGAGGCTTTTGTACATTATAAGAAGGTGCAGACTTGTGGGATATGGTTTAAGCTGAAGCACGGTGGAAGATAAATTGAAGGAGAAACTGAACTGTCACATTATTCTAGAGGAAACACTGGAGCCATCAGCTATAAACATATTTACAAAGAGAATAGATAACCTAAATGCAAGATTGCTCCACTTTGAAAGCAGAGAAAACAGCTTCACAGAAAAGTACATTGAAACAAGCCAATCAATTCACAATCTTACAACGTATCATTTCTGTGTAGAGAAGTCTTTACTTTTGGTGATCTGCACATTATTTCCTTAGTCTCCTCTTTTTCACTTCCTATATTCTTCTCAAAATCCTTTTCCATTGAACATTTTCATTATGGATTATAGCTTACTGGCTTTATGAAGTTTTCTTGTACGCAACAGACTTTTACAACCAATTTCTCTACAGTCCATTAGGCAAAACTTATATAAATCTGTAATTGATATTCCGCTTTTCTAGTTACAGAAATCATATCAGATACCACAAATATCTTCTAAAACATCATCTTCTAGTAAGGCATGCCCGACCTTCATTTAAAGAAATTGGGAAGGGGGTTGGTGGTGGTGGTGATTTCATTGTATGCAAACTTAAATGTGCAAAAATCTCAACACAAAAACCTGAAAAGGTCTGATTTTAAATCAAACTGGAATTTCTAAGTATATGGCCAATTTCAATTGCTATTTTTCCTGTATTTTTTTGCTTTTCTTTTGGACAACAGACACTGTTTCATAAGTAACTGATCTACTTTCAAATGATTTAATGCTTTTACAGTGCACTTAAAAAAGCATTAGCCTGTGAAGGAATTTAGAACAGGCCTAATATAGCATATCAGTTTGCTTATTCACTGATTAAGTGAAATAGGATGATGTCTTCAGTTAGCATGGTGTGAATTGTCAGTCTGTTCTGCTGCCCATCTATTCATAAGAAACAATGTAAAATAATGTTAGAAAATAATGCTTTGGGAGATTTTTCTACTCTAGATCCTGTAACAGTCTTGGTTGATTTCTAGATAAAATAATGTTCATAGCAAAAAGGAATTAATTTTGTTTTCTAAAACAGATTAGGAAAGGACAACAGTAAATCACTGTAAAAGCCTCCTCAGAGAGTTCTGCACAATATTTTTGCTGGAAAATTCACCCTATCCTCAAGAAAATCCTTTGAGAATGTTTTAATCTAGCTAGAGGTAAAAATCCAGTATTATGTACCACTTTTTCTAACTTTAATTTACTAGTAATCATGCATTAATCCAGCGTAGTGGTTCAAGATATATTTCACATGCATCTTAACAATTCTCAATTCATTGTCACTTGTTCAAGTGACTAAGTGAACAGAAACGCTGCCATGTTTATATTATGATGGCAAATCCTTACAATAAAGAAATGAAAATCATTAGTGTGTCAAAAGGTATGTAAGAATGTATCAAAGATAAAGACATTTCAGGAGAAATGAGGCATCACACAGCTAAATGAAGAAGAAAAAAATTGATTTATCAATCTAACTGGGAAAAGTCAGTCTTCCTCATCAGTATGATTATTATCATGACTGCAGTACACTGAATTAATCCCTAATCTGTAATATCACCATTATGTCACTTTTTTCAGTTGACATAGATTGATAATAGTTCCTGCTAAAAGTGCCTCAGTTACACAGCAGTGCAATGTCAAGTAAGGTGAAGCTATCCAGTAAAGAGAAGATGGGATATAAGATAAAGCCTTGGCTCACCAAAATGATTATGTATTGAACTTGTAGGTCATGCATATGGTAGATTGCTAATATTTTTCCACTGTTTATTGCCTAGTATCTGAACTCTTTGTCCATGCATAATAGCTTTAAAGGAATCTTGTTTTTTTCTTCACTTCTCTCCTATTTTTAAACCTTATTATTTATTAGCTTCAAGTTAGGTTACATAAATTAGTTTTCAATTTTATACCAGAGGCAGAAAGATTCATAAATAGTCTGAGTTTAACATTTAGGCAGTTGTATTTTTGCTGAAAGAGTTCTGTCCCATGGTTTTGGGTTTTTTGCTCCAAAGCTGACAGCATCTAGCTTCATTGGAAGGTAACTGTGAGTGATTAGTCAGAGATTTAGTTGAAAACTATTGTGAATATCGATTTTACAAATGGTGTCATTTCAGCCAGTTGCAGGTCCAACTTAACCTGAACATTTTACAGAAATTATAATCCTTTCTCCACTGAGGGCTTTTGCAAGGTGCATTTTCAGTTCACCTTACACAAATGATTCTAGGGCATGCTCATTAAGAAATGATTGGTGATTTTGGAACAGCTTGACAAATGCTTTTTTATTCTACTCTTTCCATGTGATGAAGATGATCCTCCTCTGAACAATAGGGAAATTACACAATTATCCAAAAGTGCAAGCTGGAAACCAAAGTGTTTTCCAAGGTAATAAATCCTGGACATAAAATACCTCCACTGTTTTTAAAATAAAGAGGTAAAGTGGTATCTGTGTCATCTTCCCCATACAGTTATGATTAGGGCATGTGGAATTTCTGGTAACACAAAGATGATAAAGTTAAGAAAAAAAGTGAGCCTTTGCAAACAGCTGTGTAATATGACTGACACCTACAAATGCATCTTTCAGAAAGAACTATCTAGCTGTTGCTGTCTAAATCCTCTAACATGTTTACTCAAAGTATCTTATCTCCAATAGTTGTTTTGTGTCCTGCTGTTCTGTCTCTTTGTTCATCAGACCTATACACATAAAACACACTTCCTCTAAATCCTTGATGTTCCTATTGATGTGATCCTCTTGATTCTGTGTTGGTATTTATGTCATACATTTCCATCACAGAGCCCAGTTCCTAGAGCTGAGGCCTGAATTGCAACATTATAATGCAGACTTGTATATGAAAGGATATGTATTATTTTTTAAATTTTAATTATTAAACTTCACAGGAAGATGCTGTCAAAATAGCTTATCTGTACTGACTGCACAACAACAATTCTTAAACTTCTCTGTATTATAATGTTCCTTCTCTGTGTTATAAAACCCTCAGCTCAGCTGCTCTTTCTCAATTGTTCTATCATCTTGCGTCAATGGCTTAATCTTCCTTGTTCTGTCTTGCTTTTCTCAGTTCCAGATGTGTATGGCGTATAAAAAAAAAATCTTGAAAGAGATATTTACTTAAACACTTGTAGCGTAAAAACATCTCAGGGTATTTGTTGCATGCAGAGGTGAGATAATAGGTTTAACAGACTGGTATATTACGTGTTTTTTGAATGTCTTTCAAAAAAGGATTTACTGATAGCCATGCCAAAACCCATGCTGATTTTATAGATAAAGACTAATAAACATTTTGATGGGTCTTCATTGGTATGCACTGGTCATCTGCCTTATGATTTGCAAGTTTTTCTGAGAATAACTTAATGCAGACAAGTCAATACAACATTCTTGACTTCTGCTAAAAATGATAATACTGTTATTTTGACATATTGAAGTATTTATTTTAATATACATTTATTTAAAAAATACTTTTGTTCATGGAAAATGAAAAATACACTAAGTCTCTACATAGTAAATATTCTAATAGTGAGGTTTAAAATGTTACCTATATTTACTGTTTGTTTTTCATAGATTTTTAAAAATTGTCTTTGTATTAGAATACTGTGTTCCATTCTCCTCAGGGGTCAAAGTACTATAGTGGAGTCTGCCCATGCAATGATCTTTTACGGACTGGAGCTTATATTTTTAATCAAAAAACCTGACCTTCTAGGATATAAATGGTTGTTTATACTATTAGAATAATTTCAGTAATGCTCAGGATTCAAATCTCTGTAATGAGTAAAATAACCAAAATAGTTACTCTGAGTAAGAGTCATGAATAAAAATATAGATGTCAGTATATTTCCTGCTTCCAGTTAGATTTTATATGATTAAAAGAATGTTAAGGTTTTATGGCTGTTTTAGAACATTAAATTTACTTGGAGTTCAAATGTATGAGAGTCTTTTTGAAGGACTGAAATTTTAATTGCCTTTTGTATCAGAAGTTCTATTTGCAATAAGTGAAAGGAACTGGAAGCTTTATACAGGTGAGACTTTAAAGTTTAATTAAATAGTTTGGAGTTGTGAAATATTTTTTCAGTTACAAAAGATAATTCTTTAAGTACTTTTAGTTTTGTATTTTTTCACCTTGTCCTAATTTTGTTTCTTTTGCCTATGCACTGAGGTATACAGTTATTCCATAAATGCTGTCAAATATTGTAATAGAATTATCAAAAGGAGTGTGGATGCTAAAGGAGGAGACAAAATCTGGCTGATCATAGTAGGACCCATTATACAGACCTGAGAGATGCTGAAGGCAGGAGGTAGGGGGAAGGGGCAGAGAAGCATGTCCCTGCCAGCTAGGTGATCTCGGGAAACAATCTTTTAGTTTTAAATAGATGCTTTCTACTGGTGCAAGGGACAGTGGGAATACAGGCTGTTTCTTCCCTGGATGTTATTTTCAGAAGCATGAAGAAAACCTGTTGGTTGTGTGGATGCAAGAGAAGAAAGGTGAGATGATTTTTTTTTTCTGTCCTCTTTGCTATTTAAGTAATACAGTTATCACCACACTGTACAAACATAGCAGAGACCTGATTTTAATCCTGTGTTAACTTTACTATATACTGATGTGTTTCATGCATTGGTCAGAAGTAGCCTGATGTTACCATAGCTTTGGCAACAAGTCTAATTTAGAGTTTCAAACCTCCTTTCTTTTTTCCTGTGCTGTTCACTCACATTCTCCAAAATGAGCTATTTTTTGTGGCATCAGTTTTACTGATCGCATTTACAGTGTGACCTTACAAACACATGTGATGGCATAATGGAGGGACATTCCACTGCACTGTAGGAGTAGGGTAATTCCTTTTCCAGCTTCACTGGCAAGGTCAGCTTATCAGGGAGATATAGCCTAATACTGTGGCATTATAATTTGTCATTGGTCAGCAGCTAGCCTTATATGAGACATACAGCCACAGAATTTTTCCAGTACCCTTGCAATACAAGATTAATTATTATCATACTACGACAATAATGATGTTGAATCAAAGCCATGTGTCCTTGATACGGAGCAGCTCTGATTGTAGCTAGCAGACAACTGCATTGAGAAGTTGAATGTCATGTACCTGTATTTCCACATGTTATGGTGATAGATTTAATCTCCAAAGATATAAAATGAAGTACAATATCAAAAAATAAAAAGAAAAAACTTGAGGAAAATGCAGAATATATCTAACAAAATTTAATGAAATAGCAAATTTAAATACTGGTTTATGAATGAGACATGAAAATACAGGAGGTATGTTTGTTTCCAGGGATGTTTAGATGTAGATTGGGTTAATATATTTCTCTGCATTTCTAAGAGATAAAATGGTGTAATAAGTTTTAATAGCAAAATTAAATGTAGTATACAAAGGAAAATAATTATTTCATCTTTTCTCAGACAAGTTGAAGAATTCCATTTTATAAAAATATTACAGGCTTAAATTATATTTTCACCTTCATCCTGTTTATCTTGTTTAAACAGCTCTTGCTGTTTTAATCTGCACTCAAGACTGGAGCTATTACTACCCTGAGTGTAATTATACCTTCTGCCTACTAGTAGAGGAAGGAGAGAAACTGTAGGCTGCTAAGTGTTCACACTTCCAAACTACATGGTCACAAAATAAGCCATATACTTCAGTAACTATTACGTACCAGCCCCTCCCCTCTCCTCAATATTACTGCAAAAAAGAGGGCATCTATTTAAAAAACAAAACAAACCCCCCAACAAATAGACACCACAATATTAGCATACTAGAACACAGATATTACTGTAATTTTCTCTTGATACTATCTGCTAAATTATAAAATCCATGGGATTCAGTGTCCAAAGTGGGTCTTTCCCATTCAGACATTAAATTCCACAAAATATGCAGTGATCCAGCCTGAGACAAGATTTCAGGTGCACAATGATCCATGATAGTTGTGAAGACTTTTAATAAATTCTCTTTGAGGTGACAGATAAACAGAAGTTAGGTGGAGGTGTCCTGAGTTAGGAGTGATGCAGATTTTCTAAAATGTTACCACTGCTGTTCTGCTCAAGAAGAAATTTAAAACAAAAAGGCTGCAGGGAGTCAAAGAAATGTCACCTTGTTCTGAGAATACAAAAGCCATTCTGTACTCAAGTCATTCAATTCCTTCTTCAAAACATGAATATTTAAAATAGAAAAATGCATTGACAAAAAATGCTGATGTGAATAAGTGAAGAGAGCATTCAATGAAATAAATTTTTTGAGAAGTACCCTTATTTCTTACTTTAAAAACCAGCCAAACAAAAAAAACAATACAAAAATCTCAGTCTTCAGAGCCTGACTGGTGGCACTGGAGCTTAGTTCTAACTAAACAAAGATTGCAAAATTGCTACCCTAAAGTGTATTACTGTATTTCAAGTGCTCATCCCATGAATTGACTGGTCTTTCCCAAGATACAAGATGACAAAAATCAGGAAACTTTTTTTTTTTTTTTTTAATGAAATATGCAGGGATGTTCTTGTACCACTGACATCTCTGGAGACAGATTGATTATAAGCTTTCCTGTAACTATTTTTCTGGCATCAAGGATCACAAGGAGTGTCAGTGCTTTTCCAGAAGCTTTTAAAGCTGAGTAGCATAAAATAGACACATATTATAAACCTTTACTATGGAGTCTACCATGATACTTAGATAGAGTATGGCATGTGCCCAAGGCATTTCCTTTACTTTCTGAACAAGAAGAATTTTTAAATAATGTATATGGTAAAAGATAGTGACATGAATTGTAGTTTCTGATTATTGCAAGTTTAAGCCAGATTTTCAAAACTGCCTATTTGAGGTCTTAAAAAAAACTGAAAAAATGAGTATCTTTGGAAAACTCTGTGAGGAATTCCTGGCTTTATACTTACAAGACATATGATAAATGCACCATGCCAATTCTTCATAACACTCTTGACAAGAATAAAAATAAGTTATGCTGCTGCAGATATACATATATATGTTTGTCTACACATAGTCACAACAACTGCAAAGTATAAGAAGCAAGAGATCAAAGGAATATTTGCCAACTATAGGTTTAATTTGAGGTTTCCTAATACTGTTATATCAAATACAAATATAAAAAAAGCAGCATGTTTCAAACTGTCATGAGACAACATTAAAAAGGAAGGCATGGTGACAGACTCGGGATTCAATGTAATTTCCTTGTCAACAGTTTTTGACTGTTGCACAGAACAGATCATTATTATATCAGCACTGCAGTTCTGAGAGGCCAAAATACACGTTGCTTCTCTACTATATTTTACATTGAAGAGTGTTACATTCATGCTGTAGTATAGATAAAATGTTGGTGCACTGTGATCAGGTTTAGGTTTGCAGGAGGTATAATCTACAAGAGACTGAAGTGGTAAGCTAATACTGCTAATGGTTTCCTCATGATTAGCAGAAAGACTAGCATGCAAATTGAAATTGGTTTGAAAAAAACCCTAGGTCAGAAACAAGATACAAAACTTTGTCATTTGTACACTGGATCAGGTGACTGTCATATTGATTCCTAATAGCAAATGTCTAATAAAGACAAAGTAATCAAGAATGTCTTTTCAAATCAGGATGGACACTTTCAAATATTTTCTTTGTGTGGAAAAAGAGGTGTGATTCTTCGTATGTTCTGCTGTGTTCTGCTTGCATTATTCTAAAGTGGGCTCATTCCAATATGTTTATCCCTCCTTTTTTTCTTCTCTTCCAATTTTCCTATCCACTGTCAAACTAGTTACTGCTGAAGTTCCATTTCAATATGTAATAAAACAAATTTTTATTTGTGTGTGTATGTGTGTATATACATATAAACCTCATAGATACAGAAGCAGTTTAAATTTCAAAATACAATTCTGAACATGGGGAATTCTAAGTAGGTGTGCTGACAGGATTGACATTGCATGGATTTATGTGCTAATCTTTCTTTACTGTTAATATTGTATTTATCAAGGATTTTTAACTGCATTTGGGGATATAGGTTATTGTACTTATAAAAAATGTCTGACAATTTTAGTAAGTGCCATACAGTTATATTTGCAATACCTGCACATTTCAACAATTATTTACACGCACGCAGCATTACAGCAAGACTTGAGGCTGAAAATTGTAGTATATGTTTTTCCACTTCTAAGAGAATAGATGATGTCTTGGAATATTTCTCAAGATTCCATTAGGTGCTGGGGAGGCAGGACTGCCAAGAGGTGATGATAATGACAGTCTACACTGTATTTAAGAGCCCTTGCCAGCAAGCAGACTGAAATGTCTTTAGTCCAGCTGTATGTGCTCAGACTCCTGGCATAAATCTCATCTGGCCTGGTGGCAGACAATGCTGGAAATCACCCAGGAAAGGCTTAAGGCAGACTTTTCATGTTACCTGTGTAATGCCACTGCAAGGGCATATAGGATGAATGGCAGACTCATCCAACCTACCATAACCATAATGAAGAAAGGTGAGTGCATGATTCTGCATTCAGAGATAGCAAAGACATCCTTCTGGCATGGTTCACAGTTTACCTTTGGTGCTGATGTCTAAATGTGGGCTTGCATCTATGATGAGTAGTTAATGTGTTTAGATTTCAGAAAGGAATCAGTCTTACATTCCATATATAGTTCACTGGTCTTCTAGCACATGTAGTATAACTACTAGGACAACTAGATGCACATTTTTGACCAAAGTCTTCTTCTGTCTATTTTTAAATAAATGCAATTAATTGTTACTTGCCCATTTTAAATTGGAAAATCTAAAATGCTGTTAATGTGATTTTCATGGGTCTGCTCGAACATCAGGTTTATAAAATTATTTTCTCTGTTAAGAAGATAGATTTTACATTGGGTTTAAAGATTTTAATATATTGGTTGTTGACAGCAACCCGAGAATTTCTGTTTCAAGAAACATATCAATTTTTATTAGAGAAGTCATTTTGGTTAAAATATGTGACCATTAGTACAACATGTGCCTCTGTAGTAAGTTTAAATCATCTTCTGTTCCCTTGAGAAAGATTTCAACTTCTAATGGTAAAATCTTAGCAGCATTTTATTTTGCATTGTTGGGAAGTCTTGCATTCCAGATAGAAATTCCTGCTTTCTCTGCAGGTCAGATTTACACTACCTATTCCTTCTCCTCTCCCTGGGAAGAATACATTCTGGGCCTATTCCCCCCAGAATACCTTCACTTACGCCTATAATCATTTACATACAAGGAGCTTAGTTTTTGACTGCCTGCTTCAGCAATACAGAATCTGCCATATAAACCATCTCCTTATCTCTTTTTATGAATATTTTAATGCCAAGAATATAAGCATATTTCTCTGCTATTTCCATGGAAACCTGAAGAGGAACTTAGAATGAATGCAATGGAAAACAGAGGTTGGAGGAGAAGGCATCTTGCGTTCTCACTCTGTGCTTAGGCTAAGTTCAGGACTCGACCAAAATTATTCTCTGTTATAATCAGGTACAAAATTAATTATAGTATTTCTGACCTAATTTATAAACACCAAGTTGAAAAGAGAAGCAGTGCACAAACCAAAATAAAAAATAACTTTCTCCCTTTTAATGGATTGAGTAGAAAATCATTCTACATTTCTTTAAATGGACAAGTGATAAGCAGCCATGCAAATAAATGAAGTCCCTTCAAGATTGCAAAAGCTAGTAACTTTGTTAGTTTTCCCCTTCCTTCCTCTGGTATAACTCATTCTCAGAATGTTGTCTTAATTCAATCCAAGATCCATTAATAAAGAGCTCACTAACCAGACAGCAGTTATTTTACACAGACAACACCAGGAGTTGATTTGTTGGAAAAGACATCCGGCAGGCTCCTAGGATTACTGCATTGTTATTAGCATTGAGTAAGCTTTTTTAAAAAAAAAGTTAGTATGACTTGTAATTCTGTAATAACAGAAAAGATCTGATGCTCAGACAGCTTCCTTTTTTCTCCCCTATTCCTCTATTCCATTTGTTACCAAAATTGTCATTACTCTACCAGCACTTCCTATGATGTTACCATAATTCCTCTTGTGATCCCACAAGTAACAATCCAAGCAACAGAATAATTTTTTTGAAATAAGCTAACAGCTCTGTTTTTATTGTCTCCTGAGAACAGGAGAGACCTGTGAGACACTTCTTTGTGAACAGGCCCTCTCTGTGTGTAAGTCAATTAGTCTTGGGGCATCTGACATCCCTCCTGATCTCAGTTATCAATTCCAGTTGCAATTATTAGATGGCAAAGAAATTCCATAGTTTAGGGAAAAAAAAATTCAGACTACATAAAATTCACACATATAACGAATGATAAAATTTGAGGAAACAGAACTGGAAGAGTGAGAAGGTTGGGAGTAAA
The DNA here is from genome assembly GCF_964188355.1 of Buteo buteo. NCBI lineage: Eukaryota > Metazoa > Chordata > Aves > Accipitriformes > Accipitridae > Buteo > Buteo buteo. The sequence goes on along the minus strand of NC_134181.1, from coordinate 39,395,504 downwards.
TTTAGATTGTGAAGCAGTGTGGGTGGAGGATGAGGTGGAGTGGGGTTTAAGTGATCTGGTGAAATCAAATATCAAGAGTTAGTAAATGGGAGAATATTGTTGGTGTAACCTTATTTTGAATGTCTTGTTTCTGTATATTTTGATTCAGGCTTTATAGTGATGATGTTTTTTTCCATGGATTTTCTGCCTCATTTGATGAATATAATGGGTTTTCTATGATTAATGAGGGCTTATGTGATAAATAAGACCGTCAACTGTAGGAACACTGCCATCATCTGTTGCAGAGGGAGGAAAATGTGAAATGAGTGGAACATAGGATTATAGGAGAACAGAGAAAGTTCATATGGCTAAAACAGCTGAATGCTACTCTGAATAACTGTACTAGATCCTGGCATAGGCCCATATTCCTCTTTGGTTACAAATCAGTTTCTTAAGTGAAAACTTTCATAGGTAATCCCACATTCTTCCTTACTTTTCTCAAAGGGACCTAATTTGAGATCCCGTGATTTGATTTGTAGTAGGTCTGCTTACTCAGAGCTACATAAGATATCAAAGATAGCTTGAAAAACCTATTAAACTTTATTAAATAAATACATGTGCTGAAAAATTAGGTTCTAGAAAATTAGGTGGGATGTCTAGAATTACCGGGTTCCTTCTAACTGTAATTTCTCATTGTATAGATTGTATCATTCCCTATTTACAAGTTGCTTTTAACAGTACCTCTTGATCTGAGAACATGCTGTGGAAACAAATATAGCCAATGAAATGTTCAGATACAATAATTATAAGCTTGAGAAGAAACTAGTAATTCTGTCTTTTGAGCAGTTCATAAATAGTAAGTTTATAGTAAAGTCCATAAATTGAGTTGTGACAATAAAGAAAAATATTGACTAGCACATGACATTGTCCATCTTGCAAGATGAATGAGACAGGGTTCAATGAAGGAAAATCTGTGTTCATGTAACATGAGATTTACGTGAGTAAGATGAGGTAACTACGATTTCAGCATTTGACATGAGCATTAAAGTTTGCAATTTTTATGTTCTTCCAGTTTAGGTCCTTTTGTGTTGCATTCTAGAGGAAGCTCCTGTAAATAGGTTCTTACTGAAACTGTAATTATTTCTAGAAATACCCTTAGAAATATCAGTGATATATACCACATATGCTTAATTTTATTTCATTCTCTCTTCATGGCATGTTGTGTATTTCTGTGTATATATATATATATATAGTGATAGTCACTAGTTTCTGGGAAGTTCATTTCATACTCTGTCATGAAAAATCTGACAATGCTGAAGATGAATCTTGACCTTGATTCAGTGTTTAATGTTAAGTCAGTGTTAAAAGCAGAAAACTACTGCAGTTTTTTGTGCTAACTGGGATTGAAAGATGAAAGTTGTTGAACAGCTACTAGGTAGTCAAGTTTTAACATGACTGTAAACTTACATTTCTGTTATGAGGACTTGTTACAGAAAATTTTCTGTGGAAAAACAGTGTGTGTGGTAGTGTTTTGAATTGTCTATAAAAAGTTAATTTTAAAATATATTTGCATTTCTTGCGGAAAATGTTGTTATGATGTAATTCTTTACTATTAATACTCTATGAATTTTATTTTTCTTTCTAATATGCTTTTAGTATACATTATGGTGACTGTAAATGAAAAAATGTACTTTTCTCTCCTGGAGAAAACAGTGTGATTCTTAAGATTCATAATGCAGTTCATTGGTGTAATACAGAGCCATGTTCTGACAGTTTCAATTTTGCAGTGCTCCAGTAACATCACTAGAAATATTCCAAATTTACATCAGTGTAATTGTAAACCAAAATGGACTTATTCAACCTTTCCCTTTAATTGATGGAGTCTTTCCACCTATTTTACAGACTCAGAATCTGTTTGGACAGATGGCAATAGTGAATCTCTCCCTTTTGCCAGGTGAAAAAAAAATTGATGATGTGTAGATTACTTAGTTGCTCATTTCAGTTGAATTTGGTAAAGCATATAATGAAAATAGTGTCAAAAGAAGGGATAAGGCCTGATAACCCAGATGGTGGTGTTGTGAACTCTCTGCTGAGTGAGCACCCACCCGTACATGGAAATTGCTTAAAGTAAGGGCTGAGTCACAAGGAAAGCCTAGCATTGGAACAGCAGAGATGAGAAAAAAGACAAAAAGTATGTGATGAAAAAGTATGTGGATCATTCTCAGTGTCTGCACAAAGTAGAAGAAATGAGCCCCTAAAAGGCTGAACAAATTCCACATCAAAGTTGATCTTCCCCCCCCTCCCCCCCACCTTGAACAACTTTACCAATGGTGTTTTATACCAACAAGGAGGTTTACACCATGTGACCACAATGTGTTTTGTTTTTTATTTTAAATTCAGTCTTGGTCAAACAAAATAATTTTTACTCCTTTGTCTGCAGCCCAACAGGCTAGAACTTCCATTACAAATATGGGAGAAGCATTTTTTTCAGAATATATCACCATTTCTTTTCTTTCATTCTTCTCCAATTACTCTAAAGTAACTTTATGGAAATTATCTGTTGAAACTGCTTTCATCTAAATTCCAGTAATGCTGCTTAAAACCAGAAGAACTTATTGAAAGTGAAGACAAGATTCTTTCTTTCTCCATGCTGCTAAACATGCTGGTTTTGCACTCCTTAGTACTCCTCTGAGCTTATGCAAAAAAGACCAAGATCAGACCCAGATTTAGACCCTCTATTTGATGCTGCTTTGCATTTTTTCATTTAGCTTGCTTTCTCTGTTCCTTTTTCATTCTTGACTCTGAACACTGCCTTCTGTGCCCTACAGCCTTTACGTTTCTTCCAGGTTAGTAGGATGCAACCTCAACACCAGCACGACGGCAAGAACTATGTTAGAATTATAGGCAAGGCCACTAAAAGTTCTGAAATAACCACTTGCTCCTGAAGTATGCTATGTTAATCTTGCAACATAGATGGGATAAAAAGGGAAGATAGCCATTGTTCCCACAAGAGCTCTAGCTGCACCAAATACTGTAAGCATCCTACCTAAAATATCTTCAAAGAGGCAATAAAGCAAAAAGCCAGTGCTCCTGCAAGAATTACAGCTGCTTCAGCTGTGAGGGTAAAACGTGTCCTTCTCCAGATGTCATGCAGTCTGAGAAACAGTCTCAGGTTTTGTGGGTATTCTTCCCCCTGCCCCCTGCAGTGAATTTCTCAGTATAAAGTGGTATTTACCTTTCTATTGTATAATAGGCTGTTTTTATTGTTCAGATACTACTGAAGAATGAAACTACCTGCCAACTTCTTCTGGTGAAAACTGGTTCAGCATCAATGTGGGCAGTTTTCTTTCTTTCCTTTTTTTTTTCCTGGGTCTAAGAGAAAAATATCATTATCCTCCTATCATTCATACACTCTGGTGTCAGACAGTGCAAATTACCAGAGGTCAGTACTTCTAGTTCCAAGACCCTTTGCCTACCTTTTTGGTGAGAGACATTCACTGCTTCAAATGATGGTAAAGTTTGTAAAACAAACTCTTTTTTTTTTTTTTTTTTAAACTGGACAAGACTAATGGGAAAGGCAAAATTGTCTAGGAACTGTAGCAATTTTACATGGGTTATGTAAAGGAGAAGTTTTTACCAACAGGGAATGAGACAGCTGATTTCAAAAAAAGGATGAGCTGTTCTGACAGCCATAACATATGAAACAGTTGTACCAGGTCACAGCAAATATCTGCAGTAGTCTGTGTCCAACTGTGGGCAAGAGTGGATATTTAGGAAAGAATATGGGAACATATCAAGCATACACTGATATTTCCTGCAATATACCCTACCAGATAACTGATTGCATCAACATCTTTCTGTTTAAGTGCCCTTTTAATTTAAATGCTTTTTGAACCCAATCACACCTTTATGACTTTTACTATTATTATTATTCTCTAACAACTCATGACAGAGTTTTACATTTAATTATATGCTGCATGGAAGGAATACTTATCTGCTGTCAGATAACTGAATTTGATATTTCTTTCTTCTTGCACTGTAAGAAATGGTGCAAAAATCATTCACTATTCACCATTTCCCTACCATTCATGATTTTGAGAGTTCTACTGTGTGTCTCTCAGCTACTTCTTTTTCCACGCTGAAGAGAACCAGTTTGTTTAATTTTTTCATATGATAGTCATTCCATACTTGTGATAATTCTTGCTGGTTTTCTCTCTGTTTTCTAATTCTACTGTTACAAATGATCCTTTATCTTACTTCATATCTATTAGCTTTCATAAATATCTAGAGAGTCCTATTTTAAAGCTGGGCTTGATTGTGTTGAAATCAAAACCTACTTACTTGAGAAGTCCTCTTTTCTTGATATCATAGTTTATCAGGTTGGACTCTTGTCACTGATGGTTCAGATTTCAAATGCTTTTTATCCAGAGAAAGGGCATTCACAGGCACTAGATTTTGCAATCTGTCCCCCTGCCATTACTTTGTTACACAAAATTATTAGGCTTACTAGTGCATTCTAGTGGCACACTAGTGGCAAAAAGTAATGGAGTTCTTTCATTTAAAAAAAATTAATTTTCTCTTATGTATGCAATATATTGTTTCACTTCAATTACGGCAAAGAATTTTCTAGGTGACGGGAACCAATATTCACCCTGTTAACACCCTTCCCTGCCCCGCTGATGTATCAGAAAAATGTACATTTCAAAGAAGGTGCAATGAAAAAAGCATTGTTTCTTTCTTTACACATAATCTATCAGCCAGAGCTTGGGTTATGCATAAACTGTACAAGAAGTAGGTTAGTCAATAGTCTGCAACAGTGAATAAACATTTTTCTTTCTACTTGCATATTCTCATGTAGTTCTTATGCAGATTTTTGCAGTATTTTAATAGCTATGGGGCTACTCTAAGGTCCAGAGAGCTTGAAAGAACAGAAAACAATAAAAAATGGGTATTTCACAAAGGCCACAACTCTGTTCTTTAACCACTTCCTTTTCATCCTGCCTCACCAACAGAATAGTGATAGTGTAGTATAACTCTTTCCATCAAAAGGATAGCCCTTATGCTTGAATTCGCCTCTTCAGGATGAAAAGTTTGAGATCTGCTCAGAACTGCATGCATAAAATTGACTTCTCATTTATGGATTCAACTATAAATATGTTTTTACAATTCATGGAGTTATAGAAATGTAGGCTGGATGTGACGTCTGAAGGTCACTTATCCTATCATCCCAGCTGAAGCTGGACTACTGCCAACAGTACATCAGGCCAGCTATGGCTTTATCTAGTTGAATAAGGAAAACCTCTATGGATGGAGATTTCAAAAAATTTTTAGGCAAATTGTTCCAGTGCTGTGCTAGTCTTCCAGTGAAAATTTTTTTCCTGACATCTAATCTGAATCTCTCAAGCTGCAATTAGTGTTCATTGCTGCTCACTCTTTCATCTGATACTGCTGGGAAGAGTTTGGTGTCATCATCTTTGTAACTATGCTTCAAGTAATTGTAGGCTGTCACTAGATCACCCTTTAGCCTTCTCTTTGCCAGCCAAACAAGTCCAGTTCCTTCAGCCTCTCCTTGAAGGCTAATGCAGGGTTAAGTTACTTATTGCCTAGACACAGAAGGCTGATACTAAGCTTAAAGGTCTCAAATGAGGACAGCTAAAGTCCTGGACCACTTTTTGTGTAAAACTATGCAGCATTTCAGCTATGTTGAATATGTACTTGAAATGCTCCTTTTGCCCTTAAGCTAAACAAATAATCTAAAGGCCTGAAAGAAAACAAAACCAAAAAAACCCCACCCTACTTGAAAACACTGAGTAAGCATTGAAATTAATTGAAATATGTTACCAGGAATAAAAAAGCTGGCCTCTGCTACCATATATATATAACTCACTCTAAGGATAAAACATCCAGATATTTACAGTTAAAGTATGGATGTTCATGCTACTTTGGATATATTTTCAAGAACTGTGATATTTTAAATGAATATTATTTTAACAAGAAAATGTTTTTAAACTCGTTTTTTTTCTAAACTCCAGAAATATGCAGTTTGTCTGGAATACTTTATAATGCTTAAAAAATACCCCACAGCCCAAAGCAATCTTAGGTATTATATGCTGCTAATTTGCTTCTTAGCTCTAAGTTAAGAACTATCTTAATTTGTACTCAGGAAATCTTAATTTTCTGGCACTCCCAAAGACACTGAAGATTTATTCTTATACTCCTTTTACGGCACTTTTGCCCTCTTAAAACTGCTTGTCCCCCCGCCAAAATAATACACAGAGAAGCACAGTGAGAGCTCTCGTAACTCTTACATCAAGAGGTTTACGTAGCATAAAGCTTTGTTGACCTTTGAGGTGGTAGAAGTAGAGTGTTAACAATTGTTTGCTGAGCAACTGAAACATAGCAAGCTTTCCTTTAAAAACAAAAAACAAGCTACCTGCTCACTTCAATGATTAAATGGAGGCTTATGAAAAGAGGTATATTCCATGATAATATTTATCTTGAGTATTTTTACCACAGCCTTGGCAGCGCTGCCCTGCTGGATGCTATCCGTGTAATGTGTAGATTTTAATATGTTGGCCCATTGTGACTTTGTTTCTTTTGGCCTGCATCAACTGCAGTAGCACTTCTTTTGCCAATCTATCCTTATTACTCCTTCCCAGAAATGTTGACTTGTGTTGCTTTTCTACCAGGCACAGGACCAATATTGACTGCACCATATTTCTATTCTCCTGAACATACCTTTTTCTAGAACTTTCCTCTGGACTTGTAATTCTCTTACGAGAAGTGATAAATATAGCACCTATCACATGTACATTTTATGATTTCTAAATGTAATTTTCCTGTACTTCAGGATATGTATAGCTAGTCACAAGCAATAACTCAATCTCCATGTATTTCTCCACTTTTATTCTGCCCCCTTTCTTCTTGTGGAACAACCTTTAATACCTTGGCCAGACATACTGGAGCAGCCTTTATCTGGATCTTCCAGCATTTCTATTAAATGATGAATGCCCCACACTTTCTGATCCTTGAACTCAGTAACATTTTCCTCTCCTTCCAAGAGTTTTCTATATATCCTTTCTTTAGGTTCTTTTTAGTTTGTAAGTCCTAGCAGAAGCACCTGTTGTCCTGTTCCTTTGCGTGGAAATCCCCTGGCTCAAAATCTAATCATCCTGTCAGAAAACTTAATCAAACTTCTTTCTCAGCTCAGGCACTCTCCTTAGTATAATCATAGCTTGGTGTCAGACTGTACTTACTAGGATTAACAAATCTGTATTGTTCCTGATCTAGGAATATAAATCAGTTTTGATACATAGTATTAAAGAGTGGTTTACCCCAGTCTGTCATTGGCACCCATAAGTAACTACTACATAACAATGCTTAACTTACCATGTACTCATAGAATCATACTCCTACAGACATGCCGTTTCAGTGCACACCTAAGAAGTTGCAGGGATCAATTTTCAAAGACAAATGTTCAGGACTCTGTTAAAGTACTACTCCTAATTAAATATGCTCTGTCTAGTCTAGTGCACAGTAAGCCTTAGTAACGCTACAATTCTTTTCCAGTCACAGAGATCATACATGATAAAATATTCATAATGTTTTCATTGTCATCCTATACAATAGCCAAGACTAAAGGTCCCCATGTAATTCTCATTCATAGTGCCAGACTCAGTTATCATCTGCAGAATTTTCTGTAAGGCAGTAGTAATACTCTGCAGGAAATCATCAAGGGAGACAGTATGCTGCAGTACCGCTTTGTTACGTTTATTTTCCCTTCTCTGAAAAAGAGGTATCAAACATTGACTACTGCCTCCTCTACCTGTTTTACGTTGTCACATACAATCTGTAAGTATAAACAATTAGAAGATGTTGTCTTTAAAATAGTGAGGAATTAATTTAGTAGTTTACAAATTTTGTTTGCTAGTATAATTTTTCCTCCCGATTTGAGGATGAATCTGTTTAAAAAACTGGAAGAAAGCTTGCTTAAGGCTTAATACATTTTTTTGCCCTCACCATATAAATCCATATCTTCCTATTCAAAATCACACAAGATTTCTTCAGGGCTTCACTTCATAACATCCATGTTTCTCAGCCTTCTATATGCTCATTTCATAGTAGAGATTCAAGGTTTTTCTAATATAAAAACTTCTTTTATCATCCCTTTCAATTTCCCTTTACTGCGGTGACATAAAGTATATGTATATACATAACATGCTATGTTAGTTTTCCACCTTTCTGCACTTCCTATTCCCCTTATACATGCAGGACATTGAAAGAATTTTGATAGGATGGACAGAAATAGATGGCATTTGCATGTATATATCCATATGACAGGTGCTAAATTGACATAGCTGCTTCTAGTTATCCTGACCTTCTTTCTGTTTTGTTTACCATGTTTACCATGGTCAGGAATTCCTACAGTGGTTTTAGACTAATGTAACATAATACTTTGGTGATGGGATAATGAGTTTGCTTGTAGAATAAGTTAAGCTTCTAAGTGACTTAAGAACACTTCTAATGAATTTACAGTGGGACTTACCATTCTATGTTACCCTTTCTAATTTTGACATTTTAGAATTCCCAACATTTTCTAGGAAAACTTTGGGATCCTAGGGTTGGAAAGAAAGGGTTTGGAAAGCCAAAACAATTCTGTCTAGTCAAACCGCTACTGGGAGATGCCAAGGCTAGAAACAGGAAAACACAGGTAGGGTGTTTTATCCCAGTTTAATCCTACCTCAGTGAGGTTCTTAATTTCTTTATTTGAGAGATACATAGAGTGAATTGGACTAAGTCTATTTACTTCTCTCTAACAGATAGTTAGTTTCTTCTTTTTGATTTTTAGATGAAAGTAATTACTTTTTGTAACTTATGAAATTATCATCTTTCCCCATTTAGACCCACAGCTACCTGATCCTATGCATTCTTGTAGGAGTCTTCTTTCTTTGAACAAAACATGATCATATAATAGCCTTTTTCCTTTTAAATCAAGCCTTTCTTATCCAGCACTCAATCAGGACTGCCTAACTGCTAGACAGGAAGGACCTTTCAAATAGCACTCAGTCTAGGCTTTTTTACAAGAAAAAAGTATCTGTATATTTATCCAGGCTGTCTTGCTTTCTGCATCATCTGTATTTTCTTCTGCAAAATTCTTCTGCTTTCCCTCTGTCTTCCATTATACATTTATTCAAACATAGTTTGAATTCCTGAATTGCTTTGACTATGGTTGTCTAGGGCAATGGTATTTCCTTCTATGTGTTTTGTAGACTGTCATTATTCCAGAATGGTTTAAATTTGTTTGTATAGTAACCTTAAGGAAAAAACAATGTTTACATCCAACAGATTCAATTACCTTTTTACCCACCACCCCTTCTTCAAATACTTTAGCTTTACCTGCTTTCTTTAGAAGGTCTTAAGTTGTGGATCTCTAAAGAACACATTTGAAACAGAAAGAAAAGATTCATGCCATTTTGTTAAATAGCTTATAGCTACTAGTATATGCTAAATGCCAGTCACTATGACAAGGAAAAGCCTCAACAGGAAAATAGCAACCACTTCCACTGGTTCTTCCAAGTTTTACTGACATTTAAAGATTTTCTAACTTTTCCACAAAGCAAACATTACCATTCCTGCACCAATTTAATTCATCACTGTTTAAGGTTTACGAAAGATAAATTTTATTTAGTTTAATTAAGGTTTTCACAATCCCCAAATGCCTACCAGTTCTAAAATAATGATGAAAGAGAAATAATGATTGAAAGATAAAGTTCTTGGGTATTTAGTACAAATGGCAGTTAATTCCCTTATTTGTGATAGTTTCTCTCTTCATAATTTTTCATTTTTAAGTTCAAAGCTCTCCCAACTGTGACCAGAAAGCTTTAATGTGAAAGCTGTGAAGAGATACTACATTCCAATTTGGCTCCATTTACCAAGTTATTTTTCTAATTACTTGCTATCTTGATAGCAGGGTCTTCCCTTTTCAAAACTCTTAGTTATTCTGGAACTCTTTCCTGCTAAGCACACCTCTACTGTTCCAGAGGATGACCAGGGATGTTTGTATGTTTGCAAATTACTGGAAGAACAGAAGCAGCCATCTGTTCCTTAGCACGTTCTTTCCCTTAAGCAACCACTTCCTTGTTCTCGTGCTCAGAGAAGAACTTGCAATTAGCCCCCAACAAGGCCATCTGGATAAGGCATTGGCATTACCTTGCTTATACCCTAGCTTGTGTATAATTATGAAATTACAGCAGCACATTTCTTCTAACCACCTGGCTAGCTACTCCCCTCAGGATTCCTGAAATGGAAAAGACACTGCAGAGAAGAAGAATGCTTTTTCCTACCATTATTTTTCCTCCACATTAATAGAAAATTTTTATAACTCCTTTGGGATTTGTACAACGACTTATTCTATTTTTTTATTATAATAAGCCATAATCCTCTCAAGTTCACTTTCCCTATAACATGTACAGTAGTTTTACAGTATTGATGAAACCAGAAATGAGCCTGTTATGTTAGGATAGGAGTATATGAGCGGACACATCACGTATCTTTATGTTCCGTTTCAGTGCCAGCCTTCATCTTAGAACTGTGGACATATCACTTATTTAAGATTTTCAGATATATCAAGATGTCATCTGGCTATAAAAAACTGAGACACATGTCATGCATTGCTGTTTCAAACGTGATTGATACACTGCACAAATCATAAGCCACCACTTAAAATTGATAGAGGCCTTGTCTTGCCATGTATACTATTTTCTCTTAGGTTTGGATTTACCTGTCATTTAATTCCATGCGGAAGGTGAGATTGAACACTATGTGTTTCATGTCTCCATGTTAACAGGTAAAAAAAATTTCAGAATAACTTCAATTAGTTTTCTGTTCTTCATCGGGAAGTAGGTGTTGCCTCTTTCTCTTTCCCTAAAGTTTTCATAATTATATGGATGACATCTTACTGTTATTTGAAGACTTGTTTTTTCCTTTCTGATACATTTCCTTATTGTTCAGCAATACATTTTCGTACTTTTGCTATTATAGTTAAATCATGAAATGGATTTTGGGAGTTCATTTCCCAAGGTATATCATGCATTTATACCGTGCAACCATAGTCTTGCACTGGTGCAATATAGCCTGCATCTTTGTTGGAAACGATTCCAATTAACATATCTGCATTTTAACTAAAAGAAATTCTATTTAGTTTATTTAAGGTTTTTATGACTTTCAGATATTCAACCAATATTGTAATAATAATATTACATTGAAGAAGAAACTTCTTAGGTGTCAGGTACAACAGTTTACTAATTCTTTCTTTACGTCATGTAAGAGATCACAAAGTTTACAAGAATTTAAAACTGTCAGTCCTCTGGTACATGTTCATTAACTTTCACAAGGGTTGGAAGGGTTTTAACTCTCTGATTTTGTCCTTGGACTACAGACTCCAACTGAGGATTTGGTACTAGAGGGACAGTATTATGATTCACTACAAAATACAGTAATAAACACAAACCTCTTAAAATGCAATATCCTGTTGGCATGAATGTTCTGAGAGTTGGCCAAAAATCTATATTAGCTCTAAACCATTTTTTTCCAGACAATTAGTAGCAAAAGCATTTCAACTGAGCTAAAAATTTCTTGCATGGTTTTATTATGAGCAACAAATTCAGGGAAGGAAAGAAAAGCATGATTATTTGGAAAGACACCTATGATGTTTTTAGGGTATTATCTGTTGTGTCAAGATTTGCATTGTGAAAATAGAAAATAAACCCTCAAACAGATTTTTAAAGCCATGTTTTTACACCTATAAATATGTCTGTATATAAAGTAGGCTCAAGTGTCAGATGACCCCACCTTTACAAAGGAAGTACTAAACAAAAGCCCCGAAATATAGGGACTGTATAACTTTGCTTATATTCCAGTATGCCTTAAGAGGCTTGTGAGTTAGATTTCAACATGGCTACATACTGCTGCTGTGGCAGTGCCAACCATCATGGTGCGCCCCTGTGCTGGGGCTTTTGAAATGACAAGAAACTGCCAAAGGTCTGTGGTTTTAATCTGTAAACACAGAATTACTCACTAAAATAACTAAATCAATGCCTTCATGAAACTCTTGAGAACAGAGGATGCAATTCTGACCAAATCAATCCATAGCAAATGAAAAGGAAGAGTAACATGAGGAAAGTATAAGAGGTAATTTGAAAAGCCTAGGTAAACAGTCTGCTCTGCTCGTATTTCAGCAACTGTGCATTTTTAAGGGGTAATTTTTTCAGGATACTGTTTTAGTGTAACAATAATGATCAATATTGTTGCAGATTTCCTTTGAAGTAATATCAATACAATATATTTTCATTCTCCAGTAAAACCAAATAAAAATGAAATTTTAAATAAATGATATTTTCATATTACTTTTCATGTAATAAACAGTGAATGATTCTTCTCTCTTCATCTCACCAGTTGAAATATGGAGCGACTCTAGTGAAGTCAAGGGAGATGCACTACACCAAGTGATACAAATTTCAGAATAATTAGGCCCAAAATACTGTTACTTCTATTAAAACCCCAAATCAGCCTCAGCTCCACTTGCCAAACGGGAAAACTGGCCAGAATACTTCACAGTCAAACAACAACAAAAATACCCAAACTCTATAGATTATTTTCATCCTCTCTGAACACAAGCCAGACAAATGGAACACATACATATTTGCAAATAATCTTGTAAACAAAATATACTCTTTTTTAGATAACCGAGATCCCTTCTGTTCACTTACTCTGGACCACAGCGGTGACTCATCATGTATGCATAAAGTTTTCTAGAAACCTAAAATATTGCATATACAAAGGAGTGCGATACCTGCAGAGTAATCTATATGGGAAATGCAGCTAATACTGTTCAAAACAGCAAATTCATTACAGGTTAACATTAGAAGAAAACAAAGGAGCCAATTATTGCAGAATAATAGGTGGGAATGTTAGAAATTAGTGAAGTGTCATAGTGGTTTTAGAATCACTATCCAAAGTAAGCAAACATCCAAAGTACCATACCTGTTGCCACTGCGAGAACATTGCCACTATGTGCTATGGCACATGTCTTTGTTAGAAGGAATATATTACTCGATACACATTGTAATTCCACAAAGAATTTTGTGTACCATGTCCAATGCCTTATTTTCACTGCTTTCTGTTATTAAATTATAAAAAAGAAAACATGGATTCTCTAAATGTACTTGACCAATAAATCTGACATATGTTTATATAGAATGATAAAATAGATATCTATTTTCCAGTCTGCCCTATTCAGTTTCTTTATTTGCAGGAAATAAATCAAAACAGATACAAAGATAGATGAATGTACTCTGTAAACACCATTGTGAACTTCTGCAAAATTTATGTTCTTTGTATACATATGATAAAAGAATACTGAACATAAAAGTCTGTCAAAAAGAAAATATTTTTTTCTTTCAGTTGGGAAGCATGCTAGTATTTTATATAAGGTATAAACGCAAGAAGTCAAATGAACTTTTCTTTTGTTTTTTGTTACAAGAGGTATTTCTGAAAACAAGTTACATCACTATGGAATCAGATAGGTCTAACAACAGCTTCCAGAACTAATGCCAGGATCTGGGCATATATAACAGGACATAGGCAGATGTATAAGAAAGGCCTTAAAATTTGCCACACCAAAACTTCCTATGGGCTGAAATGTGTCTGTCAGTCACTAATTGAACAGTCTTATGTGAAAAAAAGTTAAGACTGCTTCCCTGCTTTGAGAAATCGGCTAAAACATCTTCTTGAAGAAAATAATCTTCATCAGTGTCTACTAATTAGGAGCTTTTGATAAATGTATTTTTGTTTGTTGAAAGATCAGTCAACAGGTGGAAACAGAGAGGTTGTGTGGAAAGAACTTTAAGAATAGTTTAAAAATGTTAGGAATGACATATGGTATATATGATCCTTTGAAGAACCTTACAGTCTTCTGTTTCTGCCAAACCAAAATACTTTTAACCATACTAAATCTGTTAGGCTTGAGTTGATTCCAGTCTTTCTTCAAGAAACTATGCTTCTTTGAAAAAATATAAGTTCTGTATAAAATGATTCATTATACCCTTTGGAAGCACTGGGAAATCAGGTATCAGTAATCTCCAGGAGTTTTACCAGACATTTTCAATATTATTTTTCTCTTACTTAAATAAAAAAAATCAAATCAGCTGCTCTTACTTTCAGATGGCAAGGCATGCCACTATATAAAAAGTTTACAAACAGCAAGCTGCTCTTCCTCTGATGACTCCTCTGAAGACACTAAATTCATGATCTGTACATGTTATGAAACTATCCACCATATAATACAAAGTGAGACCAAAGACAACAGTCTGCGAGGATTTGGAACTGTATCCTGATAAATCATTAATGATGCCCATCATTCACAATACCCCTCCCTTCCATCATGAACTAATGCTGATCGATAATGTCTAATCTTATTTAAATTCGTTATATGGACTAAGCTGAAGAAATTATATTAAATCCTATGCAATCTCATGATCTGAGAATAGTGAAAGTGATACTCTAAACAGAACAGGATTTATTTTCCTAATTTAGCAGGACAGTATTGCAAATTCACTTTGTCTGAAGGGAAAAAAAAAGGTGAAAGATACATTGAATTAAAGAAACCAGACTTCACAAATACATGAAACAGCGATCTGAACAGGTTTTGTACAGCTTTTGTAGAGCTCAGTTTAAAGAATAATCATCTAAATATATGCATCTCTTTATGGAAACTTAGCATGGAAAAAATTTCCATAGAAATTTAGCTTGTTTATTGTTTTCAAGGAAGATTTTCATCTATATTGCTCTATATGAAAAGCTTTCTTCATATTTTATCCATGGTTTATCAGCAAGCAGACTTTACACAGCTGACTGTACAAGGATTCTTTGCATCTTGTGACCATGGTGCAATAAATCTTAGTGTTATCTCAAAACAGAGGGAAGGACTGTTGAAGATAAGACAGGAATAAACCATGATTCCTCACAACAATGTTTTCAACAGTATAAAGCCTAAACAAAAAAAAACAACTAAGAAGGAACAATAGCTAATATTTTAGCTGTAGGCTAAATATTAACTCTAGGCCTGTCATTTGGGTAAGAGCTAAAAGCTTTACAGAAATGTTTCCCATACAAAATCAATTCATCTGGACATGTGAGTAGAAATACTGAATTTCATGCTGTCATTAACATCACATTGGCTTACCTACTTGAAATTATTTTGAGAGTTATGCATTGGATCAGGTCTACAACAAGTAGATATGCCTTACAGCATTCTGGGATTTTAAAGATACTCAAAAATTGCAAAAATTGTTTTGGGGTGTATGAAGAGGATTAGATGGGAATGATGAAAGAGCATAACTAAGGCTTTGGAATCTGATATGAAACTGGCCCATGGAGGTCAAAATAGCAAACAGCATTATCATGAAGTTGAAACATTAGTTGATGTTAATTTTCAAGAGGAGAATAACTGGCACACAGCTAAAAGACTCTTCTAGTTAAAAAATATTTAAACAGACATCACTGCAAGAATTCAAATTTTTAGCCTATGTTACCTCTGTCTCAAAGTCTATGAAATCTTTGGAATCTGTATAATTTCCAATGTTTTAAAATGTACCTTGTTTTGTGAATATTTGTTTCTAGACATTTTTCCTAATACATTTGCTGTACAGAAAAAACTGATTCCAAATTTTCAGTAATATATCCTTTTCCTACTTTCAGCAGTACATGAACACAGATGAACTGCAACAGAATAAGGTCCACTTATTCAAGAATTATAGTTTTGTTAATAAAAATTATTGCTGGGTATTGAAAATTATTGGAATGGAACCTTGTTGCTTAATTGTAAAATGCCATGCTTATCAACATTGTCTAAACATGAATAGGATGACTTGGTTAAAAGATATGTTTTCTTTTAAATAGAAAATATGAGTGCATGCCTTAAAAAATTTTCATGATAGACAAATATCTGACTGAAGTTAGTCAGATGATGATAATGCTGATTTGCCAATGAAACCTAACAGAAAAAAAGATCTAAGTTGTAACATGCTGGAAAACATTGACCTTAGCAAAAAGGCCTGGTTAAGATATTTTCTGAATCTACTTTTGATGATACTTGAGTGATATTTAATCATCTAGAATATTTTCTATTCAAAACATTATATCTGTTTACACCTATGTATAGGTGTAAACCGAGCAATAAAATCAGCCTTCCAAGACCACTTGGTACCATGGACAGCTCCAGCTGCATCCTGAGTGTGTGTCGCAGCAGGAACGCATCAGGAAAATTCAAGACGGCCGTTGATTTCTAACGGACCTTTCTGCTTTCAGTTTATAGCGGCATTAGATTGTTATTTCCAAATATGTAATGGTGGTGGTCATCCTAAATTGTTCATAAATGGAATCTGCCTATTCAGGGCAGCAGACAGAAAGATATTAAACACATTTAGCTAAACTCAGCTTTCACCTGAAAGTATACAAGTTGTCCCACCATAGTAGAATGTGGTTCTTGTGTATTCTTTCAAGCTTACCATTATACAATGGGGAGAAGTAAGGCAAGGAAAAAAATTCTGAGTATGTATAGTGTGCTAAACTACACATCTAATGATGCACTGTTACAATTGTGCTGTAGTAGTTCTGTATTTTTTATTAACAGCAGAATGTTTCTCTAGTGTGAAATCCTTAGAAATTACTCATACCTTTTATTTAAAGAATTTGTTTATAGTGCAAACCTAAGTTTGAACACAACCATGTTTTCCCAAGTTACACCTATTGTTTCTAGATCTTTTTAGACTTTCCTCCATAGTTGCCAAATGTTTTAAAAAATAAAGGAAGAAGTAGTCTGTGGTGAAATGTATTGTAACCAAATAAGTGAATTAAGATCCCTGAAATTTCATGGTCAGGTAAAATGTACAGTCACCAAATAAAACAAAAGTTGTTTCTAAAAGCAGATTTTACTCATTGATAGACATAATAATGTATTTTATGTGCTTTTCACAGTTATGCAGAACACTATATTTTATGTGCTTTTCACAGTTATGCAGAACACTACTGTTGACACTGTTGTTTCCTCTCCTACAGAGTCGAATGGCAGAAAGTTTGCGTCTCTTTGATTCTATCTGCAACAACAATTGGTTTATCAACACCTCCCTCATCCTTTTTTTGAATAAGAAAGATCTGCTGGCAGAAAAAATCCGACGCATCCCCTTAACAGTCTGCTTTGCTGAATACAAAGGCCAAAACACTTATGAGGAGGCAGCAGTCTATATACAACGCCAGTTTGAGGACTTGAATCGCAACAAGGAGACCAAGGAGATCTACTCACACTTCACCTGCGCCACTGATACTAGTAACATACAATTTGTCTTTGATGCAGTGACAGATGTCATCATTCAGAACAATCTCAAATATATTGGCCTCTGCTAAGAATCCTTGGGCTTAGTCTGTTTTCCTGAAGGGATAAAAAAGGGGCTAACCACTTCCACTTCTAGTGGAAAAAAAAAAGGCAATGCTTAGTAGCCCAAGGAAAGAAAAGGGGAAATCTAATGTATGTACACAGTTCCTCTTATGCCCCCTTAACCCGCTACATCATTTTTCAAAAATACATGTTCTGGAGAGTGAAGGCCTCCTCTCCAAAAAAAACCACACAACACCCCACCCCCATCCCCAGTAAAAAAAAAACAACGAACAACTCAAAAACCCCAAACGAAAACAAAAAGAGATTGAGGCCTAACTCTGTGGAGATGTTTTCACCACAGTCACTGCACTTTTATTCCATTTGTTTCATTCCATTTCCTACAGTGGGAGTGTTATCTTGTTCTATGTAAGAAATAATTCTTCATCCAGTTGTCCTAAAATTTTACTGACGTGAAGATATAAAGCTGGTGACTGATAGATTAAGTCATTTGCAGGGTGTGGAGAGAAAAGCTAGTTCAAACCAGAAGCTACAGAACAGGAGAGTTTAAGCAAAATACTACTTAAATTTGTAAAGAATGGGCATGCACCCACAATATTGGTACACACAGCCAAACAGTATATACACATACATCATGTATGCACATGCACATGACTCACAGCATATACTATGTACACATTTCTGCTTTACTTTACTGTTTATCATGGACACCTTGCCTGTTAAAGGAATTGTTGGTGCGTAACTGTTCTGTGATTTCCAAACTGACTAGCAGCTCTTTTGGCTCTTTAAGGCTTCAAATATGCAGCAAAACTACATGAAATGAATCTATGAATAGGCCAAATCAAGGTCAGTGTTTCTTCTACTGGTAAGGAGTTTTATACATCAAAACAGTCTTCTTTTACATCTTTTTTTGCCAAATCTTGTGGTGTTTCATAAAAACCAAACTATATTTAAGTAGGTTAGTGTTCCTTTTTTAATACAGATAGAAAAAATAAATCACAAAGCAATTTTTTAAATTATTGTTGTAGTGTCTGGATTGCTGAATGTGAAAGTTGCCAACGGACAATTCTGTTCCACTGCTCCAAATACATTCTGGGAATTGTAATATTGTAACAGATTTCCCAAGAAGCAGGAGCCATGGAGATTGTGTAGTATATAGCCTCCAAAGTCTTTTTTTGTTGTTTTTTTAAATTATTTTAAAAATGTGATGTATTATTAGAAGGTTAAAGATGAGCGATACGAACAATAACTAAATGTCTTGATATTTCAATTTAATAATTTAAATTATTTACAGTTTAGTGAAGTTAAGGAAACTGAAGAGATGCATTCCTCAGCTCCAGGTTTCATCTCATAAAGAAACACTACTGGATGGAGTAACATTCCGGCAAAAGTTTGAATGCATAAGAAGCTCTGTGGGACTATACTGGAAAATCTCAAATGGATCATATAGACCTAAGCCTTTGGTCAGTTGATTCTTTCCCCTGCCATAGAAAAGACTTCTGAAAGACTTCAGTGTAAAGTTGGTGTGTAAATATATGTTTGATAATTGTAAAGCACATATGTACACAGAAACACAGACACACATGCACACTGGAAGATAACCTTCTACTTTTGTTCCCCCTATGTACTACAATTAGTGCAAGAAATCTCAGCCAAGGGCTCTAAGAAATTTAAAACAAAATGGTTAATAACATCAGCATTTAAATTGTCCACTTAAAAAAAATAAATAATACAAATGATACTGAACGTGTCTATAGTGTGTTCATTAATTAGTGTTATGACAGTTACTTAATTGGATGTTTGTGAAGTTTTCTTTCCTTTATGACAGACTGCTAAGTTTTGTTTATTTGCTCCAGATCTTTTTCCACAGTTTATTCACCAACATGCAGCAGTTTCAATCTTAAGCAATTACATTTGAGCAACTCAGCAAGATTTAAGGGATGTGTTCCCATTTAGCATATTTACAAATTCTGAATGCATGCTATTGTTATATTTTGGGGGGAGATAGTTAGTAGCAATTTTAGGAAAGAAGTTTTAGATCAAGATCTATAGGAAATATCAGGAAAGAAACTTCCATAGTATCTGCAAGATACATAAGAGGCCTACCTGCATATTGTCTTACACAAGTAGGTACTTTGTGCCAATGTCTATGCTTAGAAATACATGTCTAGGTATAAGAACATATACAAATTTTTGAATAGCACCTAAGATGGTGTCCTAAACCTGTATTTAAAGATTGAAAAAAACTTGAAAAATATGTTCAAATCTTTGTACTACTGAGCTCTCAGCAAGTCTCCAAAATCAATCTGAAATACTGTCTGGCTCATGCTTGTGAAAAATTAGACTTTAAGAAAAATCTAAATATTTTTTTAAAGTGACCATATAGGGTGATCTATCAGCATAAGTCTTATTGATGGTTTTTCATTTAAGTTTTCTTGAAAATTCCATCCATTCAGACTATAACAAGGTTCTTCTAGAGCATCCTCTGAAATATTTAGAAGTCTGGATGTACATTAAGAAAAGGTGCAACTCTTGCACAAAAGCATAACCTCATAAAAATCACTTGTTAGAGGATGCTAGATAAATAATATCCCTGGAGTTTAACCAGAATTTGACTTAGGACCCTTCACCCCATTAATCATTTCTGAGACCAGCTGAAAATATTTGATAGTGCTTGGATAGTTTCATTCCTTTGTTTGCTTCTCAGCATTTCTACAAAATGCATCAGAACATCCTAATCTTTCTTACTTTAAGTTTAAGAAGCCTTCTTTTGACCTGTTTGAGGATACCTAGATTCAAGGTAGGATTTTTCTAAGTGACCTGGAGACTCAAGCTAATGATGAGCTGGGACTGCCAAGACAACTACAATACTCTTGAAGGTAGTGGTTCAAGCAATAGTAATTTTCAACCTTGCTAGAGAATGCAACCATAACAAAAAATATTTTCTGAGGCTCATGTCATGGGTTAAGACTTTGAAAACCCTTCAGACCAGACATAATCAATAATGGGGAAAAATCCGTCTAATTTTGAAGGAGGTATTTTATCCCTGTACTGAAAGACACAGAGCCCCTTTAAGCACTCCCTGTCAACTGTTACACCTGAATAATAGAGGCAAAGGAGCCAATGAGGCTGCGCCTTGAAGGTATAAAAGGTTGTCATGCCACATAAGGCATATTTAGGTCTTACTTGTAATGAGAAGATACTATTGCCTCCTTGTGATATTTGCTGTCAGGCTGCTTGACTTGGTAAGTTTACTAAAAGCTAAATGTGGTAACTGCTAGTACAGTCTGTAGAGCTAGTACAGGATCCTCGAAACTTTGTTTACCATTAAAGTGCTATCATTTACTTGAGAAATTGCACGGTATTCCTAGCCTAAATTGCTTTCTGTAGTGTAATATCCTATTATTATCCAGTTGAATTGTGAAAAAGGTATAAAATGAGTCAGAGCTTCCTTTTTCAATGAATGGACTATTAGATATTATGCCTCCTTCAGTTCTAGCTTTCATGGTACTGTGGCCATTTCAGACTAGTGAAAGAAGTAACAAGAAAACACCTGCATTCATTAAAGCATAGCTTCAAGGTAAGAAAGTTGAATAGGAAAACTAAAAACAAGTGTAGTCAGTTAGGAGGAGGGTAAGAGACATTTTATATTAAAAAATTAATCTTTACTTAGCTAAGACAGTCCTTCCAACATAAGTATTGCAGGCAACCTACAATAGAAGTGGCAAACCTAGGATATTTTAGCAAAGGCCTAAGGGTATTTCTGAAGAAAAGGAGTCAGTTATATTTCTTATTGAATGAAGGCTATCTTGGGAAGGAGGAAAGAAATTGAAGCACTGCCATGTGTTCCTACTTGGCTTAAGAAAAGTATAGGCATGGGGAGGAATAAAGCAGTAAATAATTAAGTTTAAATAAACAATTCACATAATCATGTTCTCTGAATAGCAATTCCTTGCTATTAACACTCTAATCATTTAATTCCTATGATGTTTTTCATCTTAGTATTCTGAGTAACTCATGGTTACTCTTTTCTATCTGAAGAATTCAAGATGCTAAAATAAATTCTGTTTTACACAGAAGTGATTGTATAAGAAAACTGAGGCACAGGGAAGTTAAAACTAAAAAGTCTTGGCCAAAGACAGGTGCTGAATGAAATCCCTTCACTCTTAGTTGTCCACCTGGGTAAATCATGCAATTAAATTTGCATCTATTTTCTCAGTTCTCAGGTTTATCAGTGATGCAGTGCACTGCCACCTGAAAACTGCATTAATACATCTGGGATTTCACTTCACCTGGGCAACAATGACATTCACAGAAGAGATGTTCCATCTGCTGCAATAAGAATGCCATCTGTCCTTTTATCATTTGCACTCCATACAGCAAAACAAGTTTCAAAGGGAAAAAGGTATCCTTAAACAGTCCTTATCCACAGATGCAATTGGTTATGATTTTCCAAGGGTGGAATAGTGGAGACAGTGAGGGTCAGTAAAGTAGGAGAAATATTATCTCTTGGACTTTTCCCAAATAGAGGTTCTGGCAAGCTTAAAAATCCATTGCCCCATCCCATCGACCTCAGTCTTTGTCTAAAAGGATTAAGTACCCATAAAAGACAGGATAGATGATGGGTAAGAATTATTAAACTTTGCCAGTATTAACCATATCCTAGTGAAAGACTTTTTTTTCCTAGAACTATTTTTGCAGTTGTTATTGCCCAGGTCATTTATCATTGCATAACACCCTTTCACTAACATTAAGTATTGTATGTCAACTAATTGTTTTCACAAAAAGTGAAAGTTTTGCTATTAATTTTTCCAATGTTCTTAATTTTCTCCTGCTGCTGGTTCTTCTCCCTCTTCTATCCTCCATTGAATACATATATCTATCTTATTTTTGTCTTTCTTCTGCCCATTAATTCTTGCCACTAAGTTGTTGGTTCTTCTGGAAATGTTACTCCTCAGTGTTCTCCCATCTTTGTGGATTTTCCCACCTTTTAGTTTTTAATGATCCCACTGTTCATGGAGGATACTGGTATACAAAAATAGTCTGCAAGTGGATTTGCTTAAAATAACCACATTTTCCTAAATTACTCCTGTTTGGAGAAAGACCAGGTGGCCTCGCATATTGCTAACTGGAGTCACTGACCACTTCCCACTTAACAAAAACTACACTTAATGCCAAATGCTTGTACAGCTTATGTTCCTTTTTGCTTAGTCTGGAACACAGTGCTTTATTGGCCCCGTAAATTACCTCAGCTCTAGAAAACATCAGAAATCTATCTGTGGAATGGTGTATTAGTTGCTGACTTCCTTCAGCTGTTACAAGTTACACCCTATATCATTATCTGGATGTGAAGTGTAGAAGTGAATGCAGAGAGGAAGACAGACAGTTTCTCGGCTAGCTGAAGAAGGCTGAATTACCAGGCAGAGACTATTTCTATACCTGTAATATGTCAAATGAATTATGTTAGGCCTTGTGACTTAACTACCTATTGGATAATTTCTACTGTTCTCCCTGATAATTCCCTAAATTGTCTCATAACAAAGAAAACAGTTTTAGAACCTTTTTGTTTTTCTTGTAAGTAGCCATCTGTATATGAGTCCGTTCTACAGTAACACAATTCTGCTCAAGGAGTTATCTTCCAACCCTTAAATACAGGCGTGTATATTTTCATATATATGTTTATCTAAATAAAAAGAATACATGGCTTGGAAAAACACCTTTTTCCAAGGGTAATTACTCAGAGATGCTTTCACAGACAACATGCTAGTTCAGCTTCTACACCACTCATCTTATAGACTGTACACACCTGACAGGCTGAGGATCACAGTTTTTTTCTATTCTTCCCCCACCCCCACCCCCACCCCCCCCCCAAAAAAAAATCTGGTTTGTAGAAAGCTGTGCAAGACTAACTTAATCTAGTGAAGGACTTCTATCCTGAACAAGTCTTGGAGGCTTTTAATAGCACAAACATTGACAGAGGAAAAGGTCAAAATTTGGCATTATTTCATAGCTGAAGAAATTAAGCTTTGGAAGAGAATTTCACCTAGAAAGGTGTGATTCAAGCAAGCTATAAAGAGACTGCTAGACACATCATGCTCTCTGAGAGATTCGAATATATGATCAGAAGATAAAGATTAAATTCTGCTTGCTTCACAGATGTAAACAGTTCCTCTACACTCATTTTTAATTTTCTACAAATAGAAGGGGGGGAGGGGGGAGAAGTAGGGAAAAAGTTGGCCTGCAGGAATAGAGAGCATGATCACTGCAAATATATTAGGATTACACTAAATGTTGAAAATTAATCAAAGGAAAAAATTTATTTAAAAGACAATTATCAGGTTTCTAATAAAGTAACTCTCCTTACTTACATTTAAAAGGAAATTGCAATGAAGGCACTGATGCACAGAATTTACCAAATAACTAATTTTACAATTATTTAAATGCCTTCTTTTCATACTAATTATTCTTTTCTGCTTTTTGGAGACAAAACTCCAGAACCATTCCCCAAAACAAGTCTTGATGTTAATTTGATTTGGAAAACCTGGTTCTTATCTGCCACCAGGACCTGAAGTGAGAGAGGTAAAATGAAGAAACTGGTATCAGTCTTAGCTCAAGAGAAGCCTCACTGAAAAGCAGCTACCACTCAGAGAATTGTAGCCTTTCTTGTAAATATAGGCAACTTTCACTAAGCTGGGACTGTAACATGATTTGGAAGCTGGTTTTTGTCTGGCAGAGGCTCCTGCTCACTACAGAGCTACTGTGAATCCTTTGCCTTCAATCAAAGGCAAGGTTTTGAGGAGAGATACTGCTGCAGCTAGCTCTCAGCTTTTGCTGAGTTCTCAGCTGGGGTTGGATAATCCTTCCACTCTAGAAGGTGTCTTGATTTCTTCTTGTATAGTATAATCTCACATTTCCTGATTATCACCAAATTGGTTTTACAGTTGTGACAGTTCCCATCAGTGACTCCTGACCTAAGATGACATATTCAAATGCCTGCAAGGAAAAGATGGAACAATGGGAGTAGACCTGAGTGGCAGTATGGTGTACCACGATATATCCTCTGGTTTGGGCAAAGTATTTCGATTTATGTGGATTTCTTAATAAGTAATGTTTTATGTTTTGGCACCACCAAGAGCTAGTGTTGCTTACTGCTACAGTAAGTCTCTAAATAGAAATGATGTTTCTAATAAAACGCTTTCTATATAGCCCTTGTTTTCAGTCCCTGCTTTTTAGAAAGTGTCTAACTGCAAACACTGGAAAAAAAGCCCTCATTTCCTCTCAGGGCCACATGGATAGCTTTTTTTTAAAAATTGCCCCCCCCCCCCCCCCCCCCCCCCCGGAACTTTTA
Organism: Buteo buteo; assembly: GCF_964188355.1. Classification (NCBI taxonomy): domain Eukaryota; kingdom Metazoa; phylum Chordata; class Aves; order Accipitriformes; family Accipitridae; genus Buteo; species Buteo buteo. Next base: position 39,370,728 of record NC_134181.1, on the reverse strand, counting down.
TTCATCCTCCAGTGAATGTCTTCTGCTTATGTAACTAAACTTCCAACCTACTTAGTTAATGCTCTGAGTTTTGGGAGATAGAACCTAAAAGTAGGCAGGTGTTTACACGTAACATTAGTTGTAGTTTATATCCATAAGTCTCAAATTCGTATCTAAAATGGTATGTACAGCGGCCACCAAACCCTGAGGCAGTTGCCCTGTTTAAACTGAAACCTTTCCAGTCAACTTAAGTTGTGCATCATGCACACCTGAAAATGCCATCAGCAAAAGGAGACAATTGGTAACTTCCTGCATTGGCCTATCAGAAATCTAGCCACATCTGAAGGTTAGAGTTAATAATAAAGTTCAGTACAGCAGGGATAGAACAGCAAGGCTTATTACTGAATTAGGCAGTTTCAAAAGGGCTAAGAATAAGGTCTTAGCCAGTATGGCTGAATGGTTAATGATTAACAGTGATCTACAAAAATCTGGCAACTTTTATTTACTTCTGTTAAGTTTTCTTCTCCCATAAGTATCTATTATGATCCACATATTTAAAGGATGGTATCTATCTGTCTACACAGGTAAGAGACAGAATTCTTTTAAGGCAGACAGGTCAAAATTTACTTAAGCCAAGTTCCTGTCCCATTAGCTTTGAAAAATCTGTAAAACGGCTAGTGAAATTAAATTAACAGAAACTCTGGTTTTCTATAGCGATGTTCACAAAGCTGTTTAGCCCACCATATTAACATCCTTAATATGGATTAAATTATTTAGAACTCCAAAAAGGGTTGCATGCATGTAAAAATACATCTGTATTTTTGAATTCATGTACACTCACTCAGCAAGGCTTTAAGCATTCATTTAATTCTTTTTTAAGCATTCTTTTTTAAGAATTCCTCAGATGAGATACTTTCCCATGAATTTAAATAGTATGGCTTTTTAATCGATAATTTCTATCTAATGAAATTTTATTTTTAAAATTATAATTTTCATCACCTGGAAAAGTTTAGGACTAATGTTCAGATTAGAAAATTATTGAAATTATAATCAAAGAATCTAGAAATAAAAGTAACAAATCAGCATAAATTCCCTTGGTGTATAAAAGTTTCAGAAAACTATAAACATATTTATTAAATATAAAGAAATCATGTAAAAGGTACAACGACCTATTCTGGGAAGTCAAAGACAAATTCTCAGCTTCGATTACTCTATCTAGACTGAAGCATTTAAAAGCTAGATGCCTGACAAATGTAATCAACTCAGCTTCTGTTTGCCTCACTGGACATAAATGGATATCGCCAGAGCAGAACTCATCTCATCCTAAACTAAGCACCTATTGTATGTCAGACTTTTTGCCCCTTTAGATACTACTTTTCTCCTGCTGGAAGCATAGGGTGACTAGCTCAATTTGACATCTGAAGTTAAGTGTAATTTATCACATTTTTAACTGCACATATTACCAAGTCCATTTAACAATATTACCTAAGGGCAAACAATATTTGAATAAAATATTAGAAAAGGCAAACTTCTTCATTATTCCTTGCATCACCCCCAGGTTTTTTGGTTTGGGTTTGTTTTTTTTTTTAAATTCACCACCTGAAAGCAATGTCAAAGCATACATTTAAGAAACAGTGCCTATGAGCCTAAGGTCAACAACATGTTAATACCTAATCTGTGGAATACACAGCACAATAGATGGTGCCCTTACTTGCTCATTTGCCACTTCCTACAGCAGTGCTTGCAAGGAACAGGGAAGGCATAAAACAAATTTCACAAAATTGGTAGGTCCTAACACAAGAAAAACTTACCACAAACCCTGTGTGCTTTGAAATTAGTGCACCATGATGAACAGCTGACCATAATTTTGAACAGAAGAGGACAAAGTGAATTTTTGATGCAAAATTATGAACTACAAATTCAAGCGTGCAGTCTGCGCAACCTGTATCTTGAGCAGGTAGTCTTAACTTGCGTAAGACCTATGAAAATTAACAGATCTAGCAGGATCAGTCCCATCAATACATAGACAGGACTATCCACAGATGTATTATGTTAATATGGGGCATTTCACTTGTTATCTATGTAAAGCATTTTCTGTATTTTGGTTAAGTATTCTCACTATTATTATACAATTTGCAAATTTTTAGAAGTGCAAAAACAGCTCTAGAAAACATAGTTGTCTCCACCAATAAAAAAGATGACAGTCATACCTTTTAAAATTTTCTGCTAGAACCCAAAGAATAAATTATAGGAAAACTAACTAAAGAAAATTAAGATGACCAAAAATAGAAAAGATACTGTTTTTAAATATTATTTTCAAGGAAAATAGAATAAAATAAATTTGGAAGATTTTACATAAGGAATCAGGTAAATTCACCTATCTGCTTTGCCCATTTGAATACTTAACTATTGAAAAAATCCTTACCTTCATGTAATTTTGCCATCATTTCAAAAATCTGATGTGTGTTCTTCCGACAGATATCTACTGGATCATCCAAGAGCTCAGTGAGGGCAGAAATCATTCCACTTTGTATCAACCCTTGCCTACACAACATGGGAGGACAGATTTAACTAAGCATAATAAAACTCATATATATTTCTGAGATGCCTAACCTTAACTAAATACTCTTATTTACATTGCATATATCATCTTGCCAAAATTTAGAAATTCTGTTCTTATTTCTCACTGAAACATCTTTATCATTTCCCACACCATTCAGTAAACTCTGGAATTACACCTACCTGCCAACATTATGCAGAGCCATTATGTAGAGGACTTCTGTTGTTTTTTGTCGGACAGTACTGTCATGATGTAGCAGCAAAGTCTTCAGGTTATCCAAGAATCCTATGAGACACAACAGTTAATTTTAACGTTTCTTACCTTCAGCATTAATTTGAAATAGCAATACTCATTTTTATTTCACAATTTGAAGTACAAACAATCAGAATTTTCATCTTGTCCTGACAGTGAAACTCTCATTGTCTTATCTCAAGTAGGGAAGAAACTTTCAAGTTTCAAGGCCTACTGCCAAAAATGCCATGCTACAAACAAGCTGCTGACTTCTGTATCAAGTTAAATCCTAATCTTGCAAATATTTATGAAGTGATATAACTCTAAAAATAACTCAAGTCAGTGGAGTTATTGATGTTTTTAGAAAAGCATGTGTTTGCAGGATTGACGCCTACATTTTTTTAAACTTTCTTTAGGAGTAGCATGGACTATGTAAAAACACACAGCATTGTTTTTCACACATAGAAATAAATTTGGTGAACCATTAATGATTATGTGTATACAAACATAGCACTGACCAAGAAAAACCCCCAAACAACAATCTCGCATTGCTTCAGCAGTTAATGTTAATCAAACAATAACTTAACAAATTTTGAACATGATTATTGGTACCTTTTATGAGGAAAAAAATATGAAGTAAATGGAGAAAAAAGCAAACCAGAGGACTTCTTCAGTGTTACATAATGAGCTATGTAGACACACAACGGACTGCTAGAAATTGTGAAAATAAGCTTGTGGGGTTTTTTTCCAAAATCCAAACTTAGGATTCTTCCCAGTGCTGGGATAAAAGCTTTTGAAAATAGTGGTAGCCAGATATAATCCTAATGAGTGTGATAAATTTGGTTATATTGTCTTGTATCTTAATTTCTTATGAAATTCCAGGGGAGTTTTGTTATAGACTCATTCTACAATCACTAAGATACTTCTGAGAAGGAGTTCTGCATAAAAAGCTCTGATGTTTTCTGTCTCCAGTAAAGTTATATCTGGATGTGCAATGCTATCCACTGCTGAAGGAATGAATGGCAAAAGATGACTTCACAGATTTTGCAAATGAACTTGTAAACCTTATTTAAATATTATTTTATTAATTATTAATTAAAAGGTTCATCAGAGGTTTTTTGCCTGTTATTATGGGATCTGAGATATGGGTATTTTGAGCACCTCAAGCATGAAAAATCCAGGAAGGTACCACTGTCCCATGTCATATGTGGTAGAAAATGTCTAATGAAGGGAAAAAAAAAAGGATTTTGCTTTTTTTCCCTGCTCTAAGATAACTAAAAGCTTTTTCTTTTCTGCTTTCTAAATAAAATATATTTAGTAGTTTTATGATATTAGAAATTAATAAATTCACTGCTTTTTTTTTTTTTTTCTGAAAGGTGCATGGATAACAGGATTAGAAAAGATTCCAGGCAAATGAAATTTAACTAAGTGGAAGGTGGTGGTGGGGTGTGTGTTTCTAACTTTGGACTAATTAAGCTTTTTTTTTTATTAGCCTATGTTAGGAATTAGCTAAAATTCAGAATAAACAAAAGAAAAGAAAGATTCTGCATTACTTTTGTATTTAGGGTTGACAAAACCTACAGTGAGCCATTGATAAATCCTGAAGTGAGGATACTCTTAAAATAACTGTCATGTATATGGCATTACAATATTCTTTACCTTTTTAAGGTAAAATAAGTAGACATTAAAACAGAAAAATTTTCATGGTCATTTTGTGTCATCAAAGATATTGCAGGGAAAAAAAGTAGAGCACAAAAGTGATTCCCCCCCCGCCCCCCACACACACACTGTGTCAAAGCCTATGACAACAGATCACTTACCTACTCCTATTGCCTGGTAGACATTTTCTGGGTCATGGACCAGATCGCAGAGCGCCATCAGTGCCCGCTGCTGAGTCAGCAGCTCAGGAGAACGTAACTCCTCATTCAGTTTAGGAAGGGCCCTCTTTCCAAATGCAATGGGAGCTTTTGTGGGATCTATATCAGGGGGAAGGTTGGCTGAGATACGAGCATGTGCCATCCCAAATTTTCCTGGGAAGGATTCTCCCTATCCCTAAAAATACTCCAAAATTACTCTACCTGGTGACTGGACAGATGACGTACCAAAAAGACAACTACTGACTTTAAATGGTGCTCTGTGTCCCAGAAGAGCTATTTTAGCACACATTCATTGTTAGGAAGCTATGAAAGAGCAGGCTGGAATGGTTCACGGTCATCAGCATTAATGTCTGTTCATCAGCTGAATTGTCTTATCTGGTTTAATTCTCTATTGAACACTGTAAAAAAGAGAGAGAGAGAGAAAGAGAAAGCTTAAAATTGCAAGGTGAGGGAGGGAACGTTTTTCAAAGGGTTAAAGTGAAGTAGTCCAATGTCCCAAACCAAAGGGTCTCAAAATAATACTAAAGCAAAAGCAAACAAAACGCCATTTTTCAAAGACGTATTCTTTTAAAAGGGGTCTAGTTTAAACCCGCCCTCAGAATTCGTTAACGTTTGAAAGAATCTGTGATGGCTGACTTCGCCCTTCCCTCAGTAAGGAAAATGGCTCAGCTGACAGAAGCATACAACCTCCAATATTGAAAACTGCTCACAAAAAAAAAAAAAAAAAACCAGCTCCAAAGTTTAAACAACTGCAGTTCTCTCTTCAAAACAAAAGAAACATACTACATAATCACAGGCGCCCTGTCCCACCAACATGTCGCCGCCTCAGCCCGTCCCCAGTTCCCGCTCCACAGCTCCTGCCAGCTGCGCCACCGCCTTTCGCGCCCGCGCGCTCTAGTTGCCACAGCAACCAGCTCTTGGCCTACGCCTCGCTCCGTGAATAAAAACTACGCAGCCAAGCACCCCGAGTCGGGCCCTGCGTCAACAGCGTAAGTACCGCGTTTGACGGTGGCTGCTGCGAGGGAGTAACGTCAACGGCGTAGTTGGCGAATTGGAAGCCGGGGCCCCTTCTTCGCGCGGGAGTCGGCGCGCGGCGGTGGGGCGCCGCGGGCGGCTGGGCTGAGGCGCAGCCCCTCAGGGAGGGGAGCGTGTGAGGAGATGGGGGAAACGCCGCCTTGGCGTTGCAGTGTGGAGGCCGTTTTACCTCGCTCCTCTGCTGAAGCGTGGAGGGAGGGTCTCTTCTCACCCCCTGTTTTTAAAGTAATTTCAGTCGAACAAAATTGAAAAAAAATAATCATATTGAACAAAATGGTGGTCGAGTTAATGGCAGAGGTATAGCAGGTGAGTGCCTTGAGGTACAAGGCTTGAAGGGAGCTCAGTAGTTTTGGACTAGGTTTTCTTTCCTAGTCTTCTCCAGTATGTCACTATAAACAGCTAGAATGTGTAGCAGGGGGTTCCATTATCATTACGTAGTTTCACGTAACTGTATTCAAGACTTGGCCATCTTTTTCAGTACGATTCTGCTAAAAAGTATAGTGTTACTCAGAGGATGGTACGCAGGGAGAATGTATCGTTGCAACGTTGCCAGCACAACTTAAGGGTGCTCTGGATTATCAGATGGGATCTGACATCAGGAAAAAAACTCTGAACAGCTTATGCTATAAAAGGTTAGCTCTCAGTGCAAATACAGAAGTTGCTGATGTTTTTCATTATGTTTGAGTAACAATTATAATAATCAAAGTTCTTAAACTGGATTTTACAAAACCAAAGTCATTCAGATCAGCCGGATTAAAGTACAACACAGGAATAGTTTCTGGTTTGTTGATCTTCAAAATCCATAAAAGAAAAATTACTACTTCAAAAAGTATTTTCCAGAAAGGATTAATTTTTCTGCAACATTTTAGAGCAGACTATTTAACGTAGATGTTATTTTCCTGAATTAGATTAGACTTCCACTAACTACATATTTGTAAAGTTTCACCCTATTTCAAGAGGAAGAACATGAACTTTTCTTAGTGTGGAAGGGGCAGGAGAAGATCAGGGACTTCTCTTGTCCTTCAATGTTAACTCTGTTCTCATCCTTTTGGCGTGAGTTGTTCTGTCTTGTCCTTCACCATAGCTTGGAATACTGATTTTGGTTAATGGTCATGACGTTAACTTATTTTACGTACAGCTTCTGAATGCCTTCCTCAAATCCTTTGTCTATCCACAGAATCTGCTGGTGCTACTGTTCCTGCGATGTTGATAAAAGGAGGGCTGTGATGCCATGGAGACACTATATTCCCAGCCCTCCCTGGTGTCTGAATCCCCTTCAAGTCTGTAAGAAGAGAAAATCTGGATCTCAGTACTGATCATTCTTAGTATTTTTAGCAGCTTTGTATTTCTTAAATCATTGATTTTTTTTTTTCCTGTAATGGTGTGGCCGATTTGTTGACTCGGTAAATTGGGATATGTTTTTGTGTGTATGAGATTTAGATTAAATATACTAAATGTAAGTGAAGATGGCCTCTCAATTTTCAAATGTTTCTTTTTGGTGGCCTTGGTCCCTCCTGTACTTTGAATTCACTGAGATTGTTGAACTGATTTTTTTTTTTGTAGGTTAGTTTGTGAAAGAGCTCTAGGAGATGAGCAGTGAGTCAGCCTATGTACACATGACAGATTTTTACATGCTTAGGATGTGTTGAACTAGAACTAGGAGAATAGGGAGAAAGCAAGTTAGTGTTTGAAACTCTTACCAACTGGCAGAGTTTTTGTTTTCAGAACTATTATTTTAAGACATTATCATTGCCGTAAAATCATTCAAACTTGTCAAAAGGACAGGAGCACACTATAAAAAGGGTCCTAGATCTCTCTAGTTTTATAAGCTCACAAGTAGCATGATAAGTTGAAGTATGCATATGGTAATAAATAAATACTGTAAAGTCACCTTCTTTGGTGAATAACCCGTCAGCTGCAAATCTGGATTCTTTGAGGGGAAGTGGGTGTTTCAGTATGGTTGAGATCACATGAGTGCCTGAAGTGATTTAAAAGCAATTCATCACAAAAGAGAATAAAGCATTAATTCTAAGTAGTGGACTAGCAATTTTGTTGAGCATTATTCTTAGTGTGGGTTTGTAAAACACAAGTGTAGTTTTTTTGTTACATACTTACTTGTTGCTTAAAATTACTTGTCCACATTGATTTGCCCTTTAACATTTTTAGTCTGCAGCAGGAATGGGAGAGGCTTGTCTCCTGAATGTTATGAGGTCCAAGCCTGTTCCAGCATTATCAAAATATGACTATTAGAATGTGAGAGCTTTCTTTTGTCCTGAAATTTGGAAATTTAAATCCTAATGAAATAAATAGCAAAATCTTTTCGCATCCTAAATTATGGTCTTGCATACTAAATGCCATCTAAACTAATGAGTTGATTAACAATACTTAGGCAATACAAAAGAGATGTGTGATTTCTTATTCCTTGTCTTTAGTGTTTGGTACATTAAAAAGCAAGATTACTAATGACTAGAAAGACATTTATATAATTCAGAATGTCTCATTAGTGGCATACACATCCTGACTCTGAAGCTGAGATGAAATCAAGTTGAAATTCTGAAAAAATCCCCTGGGAGTTTCTTTATATTTGCTACTATGCTTTAATATTAGCACTGCAACTGTTCCCCATTCCATTAGTTCCTTGTCCGCTGGGTTAATCCTGCTCTTTGTATCCGTATATACAACTATCTTTGAAGAAAATGGAACTATTTTCTTATACAGGATTAGGGGACCATTGGGTTTATTAAGGAGCAGTCTCTGAGCAAAGGAATCTGTATGGCCACTAAACCCAGTTTGTTCTTTTAAAACTAGGGCCCTATGTATAGTTAAATTACTCCAACTCCGCCTTTCCAATCTGTAAGAGAAGGGGAGGAAGGGAACTGTTGCAAGCCTGTTGCTATGGCCACGCAGCAGCAGACTGAGCTGTTTATGTAGCTGGGATCTTGCTGCATCAGCTGCTGCACGGTGAGTCCTTCCTTACGCTTTGCTACATGATGAATGTTCTTATTAGAAACATTCTTTTGAATGCCAGTAAGAAATCAGTACCCTATTAAGGGTCCCCTCCCCCAACAACCCACGAGGTTTCATTGCATAACCAAATTGATATGTCTCTAGTGGGTTATCTAAATGCATTTGTGATTTTCATGTGAACATTATTCTTTTTCCAAGTCAAACTATCTACTGATTTCGTTCTTTCTGAGTTGATCTTGGATTAAAGTTTGATGTTGTGCTAGGAAATGTGGCAGCCTCACCTTTCCTCCTTTCTTCTTCTGACCAGATGAAATCTGGTATCCCCTAACATTTATTAATGTGCATAGTGCAGAGGCATTTCAAACAATGATGAGCGAGATTTTTAAATTAAATTCTGCAAAATCTTTTGAGGGCTAAACTGCAAGCACTTATGTTGAATTAAGTGAACAATTCTCTGCCCTCCCATGGAATTAGAGTTGTTGTCTTGTAGTTTCAGAAAGCCACTGTTTGCTACTACAGCTATGTGCACTGAAGTGGTCCCTTTTACGTAAAAAACAGTTTTTTCTTTAATGCAAATAAGGTGAAAGAACTGCCAGTTGTACCGAAAGGGAAAAAAAGACAATGAACTGTTAATTTTTTCTAATCATGTTTTCCCTCTATTGAGGCAATTCCTGAATACTATGTTTCTCTTTCTATATATCCTGTCTGGTAGAATTTAGTTGAATTTGAAGGATGAAGTCCAACCTAATGCATTTGATTCCCCCGGTGAGTAGGGACAGAATAATCTCCCGGTTTCCCAAGGTAAGCATTCTTTATCCCTCTAGTCACAGTATATAGCGCCTGTCCCATTAAGCTATCTTTCCCTTGTGCTAATAGTATTTTAATTTACTGTACAGTTGATGTCTTCTGCTAAAATTACAAATTGTTTAAGGATTTCTTTCAAAGACGAATGTGACTTCATATTCCCATTCAATGCTGATATCTTTAATAATAATCCTCATTTCTTTTAACCTTTACAGAAAGTGACTCTTGCCACAAAAGTGTTATCTTATAATTTCAGCCAAACATTAATAATTACATGCTTAAACAGTTCCTACACCGAGGGGAAATAAGAACCATAGCTGATATTAAATATGCAAAAAGTCTAATTAGATCTATGTGGAGGTTTTAGTTGAAGAATTTGGGGCAATTTTAATTTTCTGTCTGTATAGGAGCCTTAGTCATACAGTAGATCAGATGTAGTAGGCACTGTAGAAACACAGACAGAAAAGAGCATTGATGTTCCCAAAGAGTTTTGTACTTGAAATATAATAGAAGAATTAAGGACAGGGAAGGACAAGAAATTACCATTCTAGTTTTTTCAGTTGTTCAAAAGTTCCTTTTAGGGGATTTAGCATTGTTTTCCATGCTTGATCTCGGCCACATATTTTGCTTTTAATTTTATGAAAACTACCACAGTTATTTTAAGCAAATACAAGATAAAATAAGTTTGTCTCATTTTTAACTAATGCGTGATTAAAAACTAGTAATAAAAATGGTGCTTTAAGCATATAAGAGATCTAAAAGACTTCGTAGTAATAATGACTTGCTGGTGGTATGCTCCCATCTGTGTTTGTCTTGTGCGTCTTAGATTACTGGGATAATTTAAGGTACTTGCTATTGTATAGAATGATGAGCAAACGTATTTGACTGTGGAAGTTTAGCTAGTGCTCAGATGCTGACACTCAGAAAGGTGGTCAAATGATGGCACTGTCCAAAGGAGTTTTTACAAACATAACTGTGGGGAAGCCTTACTGCCTTCTAACCTAAGCTATCCCTTTTCTTATGCCAGGGTATCCCTGTGCTTGTCAAACTCTTTGAATTAATCTCCTTACCTATTTTTTCCTTGCTGATTTGACTTCTTGTAAAGTAGACATCACAGTTTATCCCAGTAGCTGTTCTCTCCTTTTTTCAGTGGTACACACCTGAGGCCTGTCTGCAGTTCAAAGAGCACTTCCATGCACAGGTCAGGGCTGCTTGTCAGCAGAGCACTGGAACAGTTGGGTAAGTTTGTAATAAACCAAGTATGCAATGAAGAAAGTATTTTAAGCTCTTTATAGCCTGCTTCCCTCATAGGCTTTTCCTCCCTCATTCCTCATCTTCCTCACTCCAGTATGTTTCAAGGCAGCTAAACCTGTGCATGTGGCAGTTCTCTGACCTATTTGACAGTAAATGAATAAAGTGCCTCTTCTTCCCATAATTGTCGAAGATACCTTTTCTGCTGCCATAAGTAGCGTTGAAAAAATAGCAGAGTTGTTTAGCAACAAATAGTTGTTTAGCAACTTTGAACTAAACTCTGTTCAAAAGACTAATTGACTGTTTAAAGTTAGTGTTGAAGTTTGCATATGTAAGTCAGTATGGCAACCAAATTCTAGAGCAGGAATAGGGCAGATCTAGCCTTGCTGTATTCTCTGTTGGTGTTCCAAATGAGCAGTTAATAAAGGCTTTGGTGGGGGATATAAACATACAGCATTTCTAAGTTGCTTGAAACACGTAAAAATCTAGCTTTAGTCTTTTAGAAGTATACATGCTGAGAAATTCTCTTAAATGTTTCCTTAAAACTGGAGCAAAATTCTGGTAAATATATAGCATTGAAAAATCCAAATAAACTTTTTTATGCCCTAGTAATACTCTTTAAGTTGGTTTTTTTTTCACATCATCTCTCTCCCAGAACTGTTACTAGTACTGATCTAATTCCTGAAGCAAGGCAAGAAAGCTAAACTGTGTTAGAAATCATCACTATTCATTTAAAATAAATAGCTGTATGTTTTAGTGATTAAATGCTTCTGCATTCCAGTGTGAAGGATCTTTCATAAAGTGGAGCTTTTATGAATACTGATAATTAGCCCACTATTCTTTCAAATCTAGAGTTGTTGATTACCATGAGACTTATCATGATACCCATCTTTAAATGTAACTTTTTATTCATTTCACTAGGGAGTCTTGCTAAAAAAATTGAAGCCAAAATACATCTCTCTGAGGGGCATCAATGAGTTTATTGCTTTTTAAAAGCACAGTCACTTAGTTTCATGTAAATTTGTTACAAGTGTCCAGACAATTTCGCTAGCAAAACATGCTTTAGTGAATTGAGGCATTTTTTTTTCCCTCACCACAACCAAGATCTATTTGGTTTTTTTATTTCCAGGGTAAACCAACTCTCCAGTTCATTTATTCTGGTTACAGAGTATAGCTATAAAGCTTTATATTTTGGCTTTGTGAATATAATTAAACCACTTTCCTGTCACTGCTCTCTAAATATGATTATTAATAGGTCATTTTTTGGTGGGGAGGGGGCAGGAGGGACAGACAACTGTGTGTTTTGTACAGTAATTTTAAAGCTGGACAGGAATAACCTTTATCTTCCTTTTCCATTATCCCAAGTAATGGAATATTTCTTTGTCATTTGGAAAGGTAGTCTGAGAAATTCAATAGCTAATGGCTATATTTAAGACTCTCTTGATATTCCATCAATGTGTTAAATTGTCTAATCTAGGGAGTTTTTTTCCCCATTATGAATTAATGGAACACACACCTCTAAACCATCACTTACTCTTTTGCTTTTTCCTTAAGGTTGTTGATTTTATTCATTATTTTATCAGTAATAGTTAATCAGGCAGAGACATGTCAGCAGCTTAGGGGCCTGTGGCCACTCATTTAGTGTTGACAGGCACACAAATTGCCGCCTTTTTTTTGGAAATATTAGTCATGCAGCTTACCAGTCAAGATTTGGACTATTTGGATAACTTGGAATCAGCATCACATGGAAGCCTGATATAACTGGAAATAGTATGCAACAGAAGATTAATTCCTTTGTTTAAAAATCCACTCCTTGATATAAAAGAACATTAAACCTCTTAAGCCATTTTTGTAGCATGTACACAGGAGATGTCAATCCAAGTTTAGGTCAACAAATACACTTACATTCATTTATCCACCTATATCTCCTAAAAGATACACTACATTTAAATGTTAAGAATGCAGGCTGAGTCACCTAAAGCCCATCTGCTGTATTCTGTGGGAGGACCCAGAGCAAAGAGGATTATTTGTATGAAGCCAGCTTCAGATTAATATTATTCCACGTAGTCAGAAAATGTATTGGCTCTAACCATGTGGGCTTTTTTTTTCCCAGAGACAAATTCTGCAGTGGGTTATTTTCTATATTAGCAATTTCTTATTTCTGCACTTAGGACTTGATTTGTACTATTAAAGTCAATGAGAAACTTGTGTTTAATTTTAATGAAAAGGATGCAGATACTCTATGGTCTTAGTGCAACCTGCCAAATGTATATACTTGTAGTCAAAGCAACTTTAACAGAATACAATTTATGTCCCACTGGATTATATTTAAGAAAAAAAAAAAATACGCAGAGTAAGAAATGGACTGTTTCTGCTCCAGAGCGGTTTGGTTTTTTTGACCTTGTTCTTTCTTACAATTTAAGACTCTGATCCTGCAGCACAGTGGCATTTAGGTAAACTGGAGTCACAGGTACATGTGCTGATCGCTTGCAAATTTAAGGATCTAAATCAGAATTTTTAGAGAGAGAATGTTGAAATTGCTACTAAAAACATGTAATGTTTTCACGTATTTACAACAGGCTGAAAATATCCAAAGTGGTTGTGGTAGGAGACCTGTATGTTGGGAAAACCAGCCTTATCAACAGGTACAGTGTATCTCAGCAGATGGTTTGATTCTGCTATTTCTCAAATAAATGTTATAATGTTTCCATTCCTGTCCATTCAGTGTAGTAATTCATGGTTCTGTTTTGCACCATGGTTTTGTTATTAAATAAAAGACAAAACAGTCTACAGTCAAAACATTCCAACAGTCAAATATGATACAGTGTTTCCTTAAGAAATCCAGCCTAAAGGCTGAACAATCAGAAGGTACAATAAAAAAAAAAAAAAATCTTTCCAGTGTCTAGTCTTGGTTTCATGTTTTCTCTTTACTTGCAGGATTGTTCACTGAAGCATTTTTAAGTCATCCTTGTGTGGGTACCTGTACTCATTTCTACAGCTGCAAGACTGTAGAGGAAGCTCAAGTTTTTCTGTAGCTTATAAAATAAGACAGATAAAATGCAGAATGCCTTAAAGAATAGTTATTTCATTCTTTACTGGATGTTAGAAACAGCTTTTATGCTTTTTGTATCTAAGTCCAGTGAACAGATCACTGAATTTCTGTAGCTTATGGTCACCATGACAACTTTCTGTCTATGTTTGTGTTGTATTATTTCTTCCACGTTCTTAAGTAGATATGGTAAGTTTTTTATCTAATTAATTAATCATTTGGCTCATTTATTAAGCGTATATAATTATATATATCTCTATAAAATATAAATATATTCTTTATATAATATATTCCCTTGTAACTAAAACTATAAGGTACTACATCTTCCTTGACAGTCTGAAGATATTTTGTTCTGATTTTCATCTCATCCTGAGAGCTTACTAGTTGTATATGCTTTCTAGTTTGTTATCCAGTATCTCCTGTTTTAAAATCAGTTTCTTGGTGTTTTTATATATGCTTCTGCAATATATAGCCACTCCACAGTTAGTTAATTCTTTTCTTCATAATTTACCCCAGATAGTGTTTTGCAGTTATTTGTAGCTGGATGTTTCTATTTTTTTTTCTTATTGCAGATTTTGTAAAGATAATTTTGACCGAGACTACAAGGCGACCATTGGAGTGGATTTTGAAATTGAACGTTTTGAAATAATTGGAATACCATATAATCTCCAGATGTAAGTTGAAACAGCATGGTTAAGTATTGCACAGAGTACATTCTCAGCAGAGCTTGAATTGCTGCAGGCTCCAGTGCAATAAAGATTTTTAAGAAATAATAAAGTTGCACAAAGAATAGTGTGATCTGAAAAACAGATTCTGTGCCTGGACTTGCAGTTTTAGTAAAAATTTTACTCTTTTTAATTTGTTATTCCTAAAAAACGTTATAAGTTTGTCAATGACAATTCATCTTGGAGGTCTTGCACTGTTTCTGCCTTTTTTACTTAAGTTTCTTGAAAGAGAAGTGGAAGCTTTTCCCACAGACTTTGTACGGTTATACTGTTACACCATTCTGTCATTTGAGTTTAGTAGACACAATGAGCACTGAACTTGGCTTTACTGGGAGTTTTATTGCTGCAGCCATTGAAATTAATAGTAATGTGTCCAGGGATTTCAGCATCTCTTAATTAGGGACTAATTGAATCTCCCCAAATTGTAGAAAGACTGGAGTGTTTTTATTAGAGTTTGAACCTAAAATCTTTGATTTTCAGCTTTGTTTATCAGACTAGTGGGAATCCTGGCCTTCTCTCACCTGCTTTGGTTCTGCTGAAGGATGTCCTTTGGTATTTCGAGTGGATAGCAATATTGTTCTGTAGAGGGCGTTATTGAATCATCTATGCTGTAGCGTGACCTAGAGCAGAAACAAGATGCTTTGCATGTATTTTTAGTGCATGAATCTTAAAAACTTTCTCACTTAGGAACACCTTTTTTTCTGAACTATCATTGATGTAAATAGATGGCTAATGGGATTTATTGAAAAATACTTAGAAATCCATTTCCCACTGATTTCAGTGCCATTGTGTTTTTGAAAATTCTGCTAGGCACTATCCTTTTGGAACTTGAGTCCCTCTAAAAGTCTAAACTGATTTATCAGTGTTTTGCCAGCTGAAGCAATAAGGTTCATGAGCTACTAAATGTCAGGTTGTATTATCCACAGAATCTTCAGTGGCTAGGTAGAACATTTCCATATGATAAGCACTAGTGCCCCCTCTTGCTAAGGGATTTCCATACAAGATAAATTTGCAAGTATCTGTGACTGGCAGTACTAGGCCATAACAAAACCCCAAACGTCTGTAGTGCTAGCAGTAGCTGAGACTACTGCATATCATGCTCTTAATAAGAAACACTTGATTTTTCTTTAATGCTGTCATTAGTACCTGATGGACTGAGCTGTAGGTCTCTAATTTGTAGTGTATGGACAGTTATTATATGTAGCAGTTGCTAATGGGCTAATACATGATTTAGCTAGTATTAGCACAGAAAGTTCTCAAAATTAGCTTGCTCTAGAAATACATGCAACTGACATAGGTGAGGAAAAAATAATTTAAGTGTATTACCATGCAGAATATGAATATTTGAATTGTGTCTCCAAAATGACCAGTATTTAAAAAAAAAACAAACCCAAAAAACCCCAAACAAACAGAGTTCAAATATCTTCATTAAATAATACAGCTTTACTGTATTTCTATCAGTAGTTAATGAATAATATGTTCCAGATGGTAACACTTCTCTGGTATCACATTCTTCTCCAACTTGTACCAGTCTGCTGCTTCATTAGCATGCTTACTCAGGTTACATTGGGTTTCATTAACCTGAATTTCTTTTTTCCCCCATTGCACAGATGGGACACAGCAGGTCAGGAAAAGTTCAAGTGCATTGCATCTGCTTACTACCGAGGAGCAGAGGGTGAGAACAACATTAGTTTGATCCTGGCTGTGACAGGAGGTTATACTTTATACAGAAACATATATGCATACGTGCTCCTTGGAAAGGTACCTGTAGACACAGTGTGGTAGAACGGATTGTCCATTATTGGAGAGAAGTAGGGACTAAAAAGATCATGAATTGATATATTCTCACATCTTGTCCCGGGTTCGGCTGGGGTAGAGTTAATTTTCACAAGAAGCTGGGAGGGGACACAGCCAGGATAGCTGACCTGAGCTAGCCAAGGACATATTCAATACCATATGACATCATGTTCAGTATATAAACTGAGCGAGCTGGCCAGGGGGAGGAGTGAGTGCGGCTTGGGAATGGGCTGGGCACTGGGTGTGCGTCACTCGCTTCATATACTCTTTTATTAGTATTATTGTTACTATTATTGCTTCTCTCTTTGTGTTGTCCTATTAAACTGTCTTTATCTCAACCCATGAGTTTTTACATTTTTCTTGCAATTCTCTTCCCTATCCCACCAGGGGTGGGGGAGGAGTGAGTGAGCAGCCACCTGGTGCTTAGTTGCCGGCTGGGCCTAAACCATGACACACCTGCAAGCTCTGAATGTTCTGATGATGCAGGGATAAAAATTGGCACTTGTGTGTAGGGGGAAAAGAATTTGGGTTTGGGTAAGATTATTGCTGAAGTTAGAAGTGGATACTTCTAGCATTTCCTTTGGTAAGAGGCAGTTTCTGCAGGAATTAAAGTGGTCCCAAAATAGAAGGAGTAATAGCACTATAAACTGCAGACTACAGTTAAAGACTAAATAAGTTGAAGGCTGAGGAATTCTTACTGGGTGCTAGAGAAGGAAGAGGAATGAGCAAATGGATGGTCTTCCATCTCCTCTGTGTTAAATCTGCTCTTGTACTCTATATGTAAACATACTCTCCATTTAACAAGATGAGTTGGAGAGACTTCTGATACACTTTCTAACTTATTACTTTTTTTCTGTTCTTGTCTTTTATTGCAGTTATAATAACAGTGTTTGATCTGGCCGATATCCAGACTTTGGATCACACCAAGTAAGTTTCTGTATTTTGGCTTAGCCTTTAAAGCTTTTACAGCAGGTTTAATTGTCTTGGATAGCCTGTAGTTGCTGAGAACTTGCTGGATTGTGAGTGTATTTTCTATTGAGCTAAGAAATGAAGAATGACAGTCACTTGTTTGGATTACATAGGGTGGGATTTTTATGAAGAAAATGCAGGGCATAAATTTGAACACTTACGCTTGACTTCCTTTATAGTCAGTGGAGAGAAGGCGGCACTTCAGTAAGAGCTTGATCCTTCCAAAACTAGACATGCAGGAAGACATGAAGTGCATCCTTTTTTCTCCGTTTGCTATAAACAGAATAACAGGCTGGCATCTGATGTAAATGGTGGAATTGATGACATGCATCTCATGCGTAATGTCTCAAAAGCCTTTCATTTTCTAGGTGCACTGCTAGCCTGAAATTATTTTCTTTCTCTAGTTTCTGTAGTGATTCTGTTGGGAAACAGGCTGTCAAAAAGAGGAGAGAGAATTAAAAACTGAAAGTATATGTAAATATAGCTAAACTTGCTGGTTCAGATACTTGTAATGGTTTGGTTACATCAGCATGCTAATTGTTATGTGTAAACTTATTTTGCTTTTAGTGCAGGCTGCAAAACCCTACATGGATCTATGATCCACGTTGTTATCGCCAGCTCAGAGTGTATATATTTCTAACATACTGTTGTGACCGTAATGAAGGTACATGTTTCTTTACAACCTGTACCTGGTCTTATTTGAATCTGTATTAGACTATTTCCTTAGACTGCTGCTGTGGTACTTAGCTCATTTACATAGGACTTTGTAAAATAATATATATATTAGCATCTCTGCTTGGCTGAAAATAATTGAAGCCTGTGAACCTGATTTCCCACATATGCACACACTCCCTTCCATCCTTGACTTGTGTTGGATGACTCAGGAGGAACTTGATTGCTGGAGTAACAAAAATATAAAAGCTTATGAGACAAGAATCATGCAGCCTTCATAAGGAGCTGTTTCATAATGCTGAATAGATTATTTCACTCTTCTTTATTCCCATTTGCATCTGATCTGCTATGTTGTTCATATCTTTTCCTCTGCTTCTTGTTTTCTTATTCCTTATCTCAATCAAAACTTTGTCCCCTCCCTTATACTGATAAATACTCTCTCTTGTTGCTAAAATCATTGTTGATTTTGCACTCTACAGTGGTCATGTTTGAACTTTTCCTTAGTGGAAGACGTATTTAAAGCAGTTGGAATAGCTCCTGGTCTCTTTCTGTCTAGAAAATAAGTTTTTTGATACTCTCACGTAAATTCATCCTCTCACTTTTCTTGTGATCCTGTTATCTGTCACTTTCTCCTATATTCCTCAGTCCCTCTGCCTGATTTTCATTTCTTTTTTGTATTTCAGACAGTGGCTAGAAGATGCATTGAGGGAGAATGAGCCAGATTCCAGCTTCATCTTTCTAGTTGGAACAAAAAAAGATT
This sequence comes from Buteo buteo, assembly GCF_964188355.1. NCBI lineage: Eukaryota > Metazoa > Chordata > Aves > Accipitriformes > Accipitridae > Buteo > Buteo buteo. Next base: position 39,352,052 of record NC_134181.1, on the reverse strand, counting down.
TGGTGGTAAGTAAATTGAATGCAGATAAGGAAATCGGATTTCCTCTAGTTCCTCAAGTAATTTCCCTTCCAAGTTGTACTCAATGTTGTTGAGATAAAGGTCTTGAGGGAAAAACCTAAACAGAAGGAAAGAAGATCACAGGTGAATAGAATGGCAGACTTGGTTCCAAGTTAAGAAGACACTTCTGAAAAAATGGGTAGTTAGTATAATATCCCTATTTCTATTCCTTGCATGACATTTTTCAGGCACCTGCAGACATCTGAAAAGGCAAAGAAAAGTTGGGTGCACAAAAGAATGGAGTACCTAATGATCTTGAAGGTTTTGTTTGTTAGTTTTTTTTAGGACAGTGTGTTCATTATGCAGGAACAGGGAAGAATTCTTACTTAATTGAATGTGACATCTTTTTCAGAAGAACAGGATATAATGCACTCACCGTATACCATTCTGAGTCTTGTGTTTGTCTTTCTCTAGCTATCAATACTTAATTCTTAAGGATTTCAAAACAAACTTGCTGCTTCTGCTGTTTAGTTGATTATTTTATTTTTTTTTTAATTTCCCCCCCCCGCCAGCTGCCACAGTATCACTTATGCAGTTTGTTTCTTACCCTTCACTGAAAATAAGTCCCAGAAAACTGCATGTCTGTCAGTTTTTTCTGGTACTTTGTGTTGCTTATGCTGCTTTTTCTGAGTTGCAGTAAAAGCTAAATGTGCCAGACCTCTGAGGACGCAGATCTCAAGTCTTGTCTAAGCTAGAATTTGTTACTGTAAACTAGTTTCTGTTTTTAGAAACAACTGAAAGGGAGACAAGAGCAGAGCAAAGGATTGTAGGTTCTAGGTATTACTTCAGTATGAAACCAATATCTTCCCAACTGGATTCACTGTACTTCTCATCTTGACGTCACATCATCCTTTCCAAATTTTTAGAATTCTTCTCAATTGTGCAGAGGTTCCCCATTGTAAGACAATGCACAGAAAACTGTACAAACAAAGATGACTTGTATCATCCATCATAAATGGGCTAGAAATTGAAAGCAAATAGCAACATACTGATACGGTTGATCACAGAGAACAAATGACGGGAAATATACCTGAAAAGTAAGTGCAAGGAAGAAAAATCCATTGGAGAGGCAAGAAATTTTAGTCTTAAGAAGAGATTAAAAAAAGAGCAAAAATAGAAAGGGGGGAAGGCAGTTGTGTTACAACATAGTAAAAACAGATGGAGTAGAAAAAAGGATCTGAGACAGAGACAAGATTAAACCCAAAGAACCATTGTGATTAGTTGGTCCTGCAAGTCTTCTGCTGAGAATGGTGGGGTGACAAGAATTTAAAGACTAGTAACTGGGCTGTTGTCTTTATAGCTCCCTACCACACTATACAGTTAGATACAACAGTCATACTTGTTAACTGTTGTTTGTTTCAATGCTGTGGGAGGTGAGTGGAGACTTCCATTTTAAAAGCAGTACTAAGTACTTGAATGTTCATTCTTGCAATCATGTCTGATTGCACAAGTTCTAAGGCAAGGCCAGAAAGGCCACTGTGAAAACTGGAAGCATCACAGTATAGGTGTTAGCAGTACCTCTATGTTATTACCAGCCCATATACACTTCTTATGTTAAAGTTATTCCATATTATTTACTCAGTCAGATGCTGTGTGTGAAAGGACAGAGCTAGATGCCATCCGCTTTGCCAATGAGATGCAAGCAGAATATTGGTCTGTTTCAGCTAAAACAGGTAAGTTACTGCAAAGGATGTAAAAACAGTGCAACCACAAAGGTTTATGTTAAGGTGGGAGAAGTTGAAGTTCCTTATCCCCCCATTCCCATGCAGGTTTTTTTGTTGTTCTTGCATTTTGTTGCTATTGGAAACTTCAGGTTTATTAATGGTTGATTGTATTTGAGTATTTGTATGTGTGATTGCACTGTCATGTTTACAGAAAGGAGTACTTGAGCTGCTGTGCAATGTCTAAGCATGTTTAATTCATAGGTAGTTACATAAATACACATGTGCATTGCTACTCAACATTAGCAATGAAAAAAAGATTATACCACACACTGAATTCTTTCTGTGGCTGACTAAAAATAAAGGTACAGTACAGGGTACAGTGTTCCAGAGTAAGAAAATGAGAAATCATCTCTGCAGTGATCAGAATGGAGGACAGATTGTTGGAAAGGCCTGTTCTGTCCCGTATGGAGCATGATCTGTTCACAAATGTGCTTGTTATGCTTGATAGTGTGTTGATGTGCAGTTGTAAAACCACATAATTTCTGTCCTGTTTCCTAGGGGAAAATGTCAAAGAGTTCTTTTCCCGAGTTGCTGCCTTGGCCTTTGAACAGTCCATGATAAAGGAACTGGAGAAAACTGCTGGACACATGGCCCAAATTGGGGCAGGAAACCTCATCAGTATGTTAAGTTTTGGTTTTTGTATGTATTTTCCTTGTTTACAGTCTGAAGGATTGAGGAAGTTTTTCAAGCAATAAAGCCTGTTTCAGACACCTGCAACCATATTCATGTCATTGTATATCTGAGTTCTAGCATATAGGAGTGGCTGGGGCTACATTCAGCTTTTGTTATCCTTAGTATTGGATGGTATAATTTCTTGTGAATGGATTTTATAACTTTTTTGTTTTTACAGAAATGGAAAAGAACATGATGGAAATCCCAGAAGGCAAAACTCAAGTCAGCTTGGGTTGCTGCTAACTGTCAACAGTTTCTGCAAGCGCCATGCTTCTCTCTAGTCCAACATAGAGCACCTGCAACTATAAAAGCTCTCAAGCCAGAAAGTTTTATTTTTGGAAATGATGGAGGAAAAATTTATCCAAACTTTCTTTTTGTGAGTTCCCTTGCTGCTGCAGGCTTACTTGTGCAGGATGGTACAACTGTTACATAAACCTTTCTCTGTGTAGTGGAAACATAACATCCTTGTCTTAATGCAAGAAGGCATTGCCAGTGCCATGTGCTCACCTGTCTGCCAGAAACACTTGTAGTCAAAAGTTATGTAATTTTCATGTGGTGTTCTTTCATCATTCTCTAGAAGTCTTAGATAGTGAAGTTGTGTTCTCATAGGAGCAGAAAACAAATGGCAGTTCAGAATAAAAGGTGCTATCCATATGTTTCTGCCTTTTAAGATAATGGTATAAAATAATTCTGACTTCCTTTTATGGATTCCAAATATTTTAAAACTGTTCCAAAAGAAATCTTTTTACGTAACAGGTATGGAAGTACACAAATGCATAGTTTCCACTGTGGTTTCCCCATCCAGGAAAAATCTATTATTTTTCATTTTCCACTTGAGAACCAGAGCCCAGTATTTAAATATTTCCAAGTCTAGGAGAAGTCCAGGTAGGAACTTTGTTGTTTTATCCTAGCTGTCTAATATTTTTAAAATGTTACCAGATAAGAATGCTATTCTTTTCCACTCTCTTGAATAAGAAAGAATGGTCACATAGGTGCATGACATGGAATACATGAAATCTAATTTTTCTGTCTTCCAAAGAGAATCCTTCTCTGGATTGATCTTCATGAATATTGTCTACACTGCAGTTCTACTTTGTTGCTAAGAGTAATTTTTTCATTTTATTCTAACTGCATTTTTTTGTTTGTAGTAATGTAACATGATTCTGGAATGACCTGCAGTCTCAGTCATGAACTTGTTCATCCCCGTCTGTGTAGAAACTCTGAGGTGATAAGGTTAGATTTGATACTGCTACTAAACTCTTAGTCACTCTATCTGCTTTTACTGGATAAGATAATTTGATCACTAGATGGTGGCAGCAATTTGATCCACTGCTTGATAAAAGCAGTAATGGCAGAGAAATAATTTTGCTATTTTGTAAAAAGACTTGTGAGCATGTGGGGTATGGGAAAAGATGGAGTTCTCCAAAGTAGACACATGCTTGTTAAGCTCTAAGGTACTTGCCATATGAAGGTGTCATTACTGAATGCTTATGGTAGAACCAGCTCTCTGGACACGTTGCTGTGACTTGGTGTGCTGGCTGGATCAAAAAACCGTTGCCCCAGTTTTGCCTTTTCAAATATCTTTTGACATAACCTTGTGAAATTAGTTCTTTAGAAACTACAATCATTGTTTAATGGGGAGAGATTAGCTCTGGGTACCACTGAATTTCATCGAAGTAAAGCAGCTTTGCAATGCTCTTCTGTTCTTTGGGCAACAATGACTGATGCCAAAAGATATCCCTGTTTTAAAAGTCATTCCTGCTGACAAATGACACTGCCAGAAATTTGAATGACAAATAATGTTGCCAGAAATTACTATAGCAAATATTTGGTCAGTATTTGTGAAATTGTATTAGTATCATTGAGTATGATAATTAGGTTTAAACTGCAAAAGTAAAAAAAAAAAGAAAGGGAAATACACTCATTTTATTTCCCTCTAATTTTTCCAGTATCTCACTGAATTTTAATATTCAGTTCTGAGTATCTAGTTAGTGATATTTCTCTGAAGATAAATGAGATGCTGTAAATCTTTTGCTTGCACTAAACCATACAAATTTATGGTCCTTCAAAACTACTATAAGCACTCAAATGAAAGAATTACCAACGCAATCAAAGTGGGACAACAGAAAGACTGCTTCTCTAACAAATCTATCAGCAGCTTATAACTCCATACTTCTAAGATTCAAATCCAACATTATGTGCTATGCTGGCATAAAAAAAAAAAAAAGTAGAACATCTTCTATAATGCTCTAAATTTCATACTGCAATTATTTTAAATGGAGAGAAAGAAGAAAACCTATGGACAGTTACAAGTTACAGTTTCTTAAGATACTCATTCAGTCATTACAGAAAAAAACAGTATCTGGAAAACTGATTGTAACAGGATCTTTCAGATTTGAGCTGCTGAGAAAAAAAAAAAACATTTCTTAATAAATCTATGTATCAAACTGCAAATATTCTAGATTCCCTGCCATTCCCCCTGCCCCAAACTGTTTGATAAGAAATAGGAAAAAGTAGAGAAAAGATGACTAAAACACCCTTTTTATTACTTTTATTTTCTTATGACATAAGTTAGAGCAGCTTCATAGAATATGATGAATAGAGATCTAGGAACTCTGTGTCTTTTTTTTATCGGACAATCTTCACTTTGGCAATTGTACTGATTCTGTTGGCAAAGATGCAAATGTAGCATTTGGTGGAGAAAATGAATATGTGTGGGTAGGTAGGGAGTTATTTATCCAAATGTGTAATATTTTGACCTTATGATGTTCTATGTATTTGTTCATCTCTCAAATCTGTTTCACAAGGATGACGAATATACACTCCACTTGTACCATGTACTGCACGGAGTGGGCAGCTTAGCCATGGTCTTCATGTTTACTGAGTTTGAATGAGAGTAGAAAAGATGGTTCACTCTACTGCAGCAAATCATGTTGTCTAGGCTAGGTGCTAGGTTTCTCTGCAGACATATTGGTGTTAGCAGCTGCAAAATGACTCATAACAAATCTATGAAAAGATCAGGATTCCACTCCTGTCCTGTCCCCCCTTGAAAAAATATATCTCCTAAGTGTTTATTTCATTGCTAAGCTCAATTATTGTACAAAATCACAGAGATGCAATCTCTTCAACAATGCAATCATGTTGCTTGGAAAATCAACTAGGACAGTTTTTTCTAGTGATTCAGTACATTGCTTGATGTCATTACTGGTTTGTATCTTCTGGAGCTCCAAAAACTTCACATATAAATGTAGTACTCAGTCATTAACTATCACTTGACAATGGTCTGACTCCATCTATTCCATGGTGGATGCTTTGAGACCGGGTTTTTTTTGGTTGGTGGGGGTATTTTTTGCTTTTTTTCTTTGGTTTGTTGGTTTTGGGGAGTGTTTTTTTAGCCCCACTGAGACTTCCCCTGCAAAGAACTTGGTATTCATAATTGATCATCTAAAATTAATCTTGGATCATGTTGCAAATGATGAATTGCTTAGGAAAGAACAAAGGAAACTAACTTTGGAAAAATAAATGTAAATTTGCAAGTTCTTAAATATTTATCTCTGGTCTATGTTTTATCTATGTATGTTAATCCATTCTGTCAGCAACTTAATTGGCTTTGAAGAAGCCTTAATATTGTGGAAAACAGTGTTGGAACAACTGTATTAACTCTAAACATACGCTAAACCATGATTTTTATACCAGTTGAAGTCCTTATAGTGATCATGGCAACAGTTGCAGTGCCAGCTTCCTTGTGGAATTTGCAGGTGAGAAATTGGAGAAGTGAAATTCAGAGGCAGTCTGAAGCAAATTTAAACAGCAACTGTAATAATAAATTTCCCCCAAAGTACTAAAGTTATGCTGTTTCTTTTCTTAATAAGTAGAAGCTAATGTGTTAATGAGTTCCTGCTTAAATAAGTACGCATATCTTTTTCAGCAAAACAACTAGTAGTGGATCAAAAGCTGTTTAAGAAACAGTCACCTGACAGGCAAAGTTCATTTCTTACTATAAAAGCCTTTCCTTTTAATTTTTAATGATGTTGTTACTGCCTTTTGAGTGATTATTTGACACTTAGGATTTTATTATATATATTCTTATAGGTCATGTGATTCAGATCTTTCTGAATCCTGTTGGTTCCCAGCTCATGCTTGCCTTGTTGTGGTACAACCGGAGTCCATTCTTCGTGAATAAATCTGCCCCCTCTGTGTCTTTTCAGGTTTTCATCAATAGTTAGAGGTTGTTCTAGGGAGTACAATATAACGTACTGGTGAGTGAATGCTATAACTCCTCTCTGTATCACATCCTCTGAGCATGTGAGTTAAAATGAAGTGTTTGACAAGTTGAAGTTCTAGCAGAATGTGCATTTGGTACTGGAAATGGTTGATCGGTTTCTTGTATTTTTGGCCAGAAGGTTGTTCTCACAGCGAGAAACTGCCATTCTCTGAATTCTAAGGATAGTTCCCATTTTTCTGGGTTCATAGAATGATTTAGACTGGTTGGGACTTCTTGAGACTTACCAGCCTTGTCAAACTCTACCAGAGTGCTGCTTTGTGCTACAAAAATATGGTTTCTTGGTTTCAGCCACAGATTAATCAGAAATCAGAAATCATGTTTTATTTCTCTTTTTAAAAAGTCTGCTTATGTCCTACCTTTTTTTCCCCTCTCTTCCCTCCTCCCCCCCCCTTACAAAACCTCTGATTCTCTCGTGTGGGATCATGCTGAAGAAACAGTTCATAAAGTGACATCTCAGGAGCTTTTAAGACTAAACCGACTAGCTCCTCTTTCCACAAGAGGGAGCTCTACGGTCACTGGAGTACTAGTTCTGTGTTGCCTGAGAAGGGCTTTGCAATCTCTTGTAGGCCAGCAGAGGGTATGTGCTGGACAGTCTGTCTGTAGTTTAGCCCATTCATCACAGGATTTTCAGTCTCAAATCACAGGTATGTGTCTGCCAGAATAGCCTTAATGAATTTTTGTATCCTATTAAAATAATACTGTGTTGAATGCATAAAGTATCAGCAAAAATTCGGAGATCCCTTCAATTCCCACTGGAATTTCTGATGTTGTAGTACCTCAATAGATTAAAAAGGGTGCAGTTATTTAATAGTGTTATCCACTGAAAGTTAAGTGTGCATACAGAAATCCCTCCTCCGACTCATCAGAATTCTTACTCCCTCCAGAAAGGTCACAAATGTCAGAAAAGTGAACCCAGATAGAAAAAACTCTAGACATAAAAAAATCAGAACTGTGAGACTTCAGTAAAAGTAACATATGAATTCAGAACATATCCCTGTGATGTAATATACCTGTCATTATTATAACCATGCCAGTACAGTCTTAAGTTTCATATTATCCAAAATATATTGCATGTCAGAATTTCATTGTTCAAACTGGCACTGAGGCAAACAAATAGCAAACAGTATCAATGGTGAAAAGCCAATTTACTTTATTTCTGTGAAAGACTGAGATTTCTTGAAAGACTTATAGAGGTATTTACTAAACATATAGATTTTATTATGATTTAGATTATAACCTGTTTTCCATATAGGTCAGCCGATGCCTATTAAGTGTTAAAAGCTGAGGAAACAAGTGCAGGAAAAGAGGTTAAAGCCAGGAAACAAAAACGAAGAGGGATGAACTATGCAAAACTGAATACATTAGCCATTCATGATATGTCTGAAAATACACGACAGTATTTTGTTTGGCATATAAAAAAGCACGAAGAGAAAAACTGTTTAATGGATTAGGAAACATTACGTATCTCAAAGGTAAGAGAGCTACTCCTGTGGATTTGTGCTTTTCATTCTTACAGGATTTTATTAGTTCTTGTTGGGGCTATATCCTACCCTCTTGTCTAGTAATACCTATCGGAAAAGGTATACCTCACTGCAGGCATGAAAGAAGCAGGTTTATGGGGGATAGGAGGTGTACATATCTCACTCTTTCCTATCGTCCAAACAGGCAAGATAGAACTTCAGGTGTATTTGTTACCACTTTTTCAGAGGTTGAATTAGTACATTTATTACCTTAGTAGAAAGGATAGAGGGCTTAAGATCGTGTACTATGATTGCAGAAGGAGTCATACTCAGCAACCAGACTTTTGTTTAAATCACTTGCCACCCTTCACCCAGAGCTGAGGCATGGGACTCTGAGTTATTGGGGCTAGGATAATATACAGGACAAAAGTGGGACTAATGCCTGAAAAAAGCAGGCTTTATGTTAATAGCATAGCGATTTTTGGAGTACCAGTTGCCCATCTCAGAAATCCAGCTTGTCATGAATTGTCAAGGAAGGAAGGACTGAGTGAATGACAAGCCTACTACTAAACAGCACTTACATTAGTGGGGGAAAACATGACCTTTAAAGGTGAGCTGCATCAGTGCCTGGGGGGAGAGTGCTGTTGTGAACGCCAGAGAGAGTACAGAGGCGTGCTGGTGTTTATACATAATATATGAGGGCAGGCACGGATGTATGGACAAGAATGGATACCTCCCTCCGCACAGAGGGCTGTGTGTATGATACATGTTCTTGCCTAGGCTTAGGTATAGCCATGCCTACCTACGGCGATGCCCAGGCCTGCGGCCGCCAGGGCGAGCAGACGTGAACGGACACGAGTCTGTAACTCTCTGCCTTTGTCTCACCGGAGCGCGCCGTGGGGAAGGGCGCAGGGCCGGGCTCCCCCCCTCCCCAAGCCCCGCGGAGTCCCGCGGGCACGGCCTCCCGCCGCCGGCCCGGGCTGCCCCTTTAAGAGGCCCCAGCGCCGTGTCAATCGCTGCGCCTGGCTCCTTCCCTCTCCTCCCCTTCCGCAGCGCTGCGATTCGGGCCGCCGCCGGAGCCGGGCCGCGCGATGGGCAGCCGCGGGCAGCCGCTGCCGCGCCGAGGGGGCTCCCGCGGGGCCGCCGGGCGCTCGGGTACCGAGGGGTAGCGGCAGAGCTCGCCGCGGGACGCGCCGCCGCCTCGCCGCTGCGCGCCGAGGCTCGGGAGAGCGTGTGCGCCCGGAGGACAGCACAATAGCCGGGAGGAGGAGACAGGGAAAGGGGCAGGGGGAAAGGAGGAGAGAGAAAGAGAAAGCACAACACGGGGGCTGGCGAGGGGAGGACGGAGCGGAGGACTCCCGAGCGTGGCTGCGCTGAGGGCCGTGCCCAGGACGGCGGCGGCAGCGGCAGGAGGTGGGTGGGGGGCGATATTTACCTTCCCTCCCCCGCCCCGAGCCTGCTCCTTTGTCCACCCACTTTGAAGTGCTCTGGGATCGCCGGGGTGGGAGCGTTGTTGTTCGCTAGCAAAAGATCAGTCATGCCGGGGAGAGAGTAGCGAGTGCACGGGGTGCTGGGGCCGGCAAAAGCTGAAGGAGACGGGGAGGAGAGACTGCTCCGAGGATTGCCGTTTGCCTCCCAGCTTCCCTGCATGGACCGCGAAAGAGACGCATTGAGTTGACCCTGCCGGAGCTGTTTCTGCTTCTACTGTGAGATCCGGTTGGTTTATTCCCTCCACCTCTCTCTCTCCAGCCTCCTTTCTGTATTCTCCACTTACTCCTGTATGCAAAATGGTGGACCCTGTGGGGTTTGTGGAGGCTTGGAAAGCACAATTTGCAGACTCTGAGCCTCCTAAAATGGAGCTGAAATCTGTGGGAGACATTGAACAGGAGCTGGAGATGTGCAAAGCATCTATCCGGAGACTGGAGATGGAGGTCAACAAGGAGAGGTTCCGCATGATTTACCTGCAGACTCTTCTGGCAAAGGAGAAAAAAAGCTATGATAGACAGAGGTGGGGTTTTAAACGTGTTTCTCAGTTGCCTGAAGGGGGTGCAGAGCAGCACATCCAAGACCTGCATCATCACCAGTCTGCTGACCAAGACGAATATGAAAAAGGCAAGTCACACCACGGGGAGGAAAAGTTCAAACCCAGGATACCCTCTCTGCGGAAGCTGTCTACCCAGAGTGACGGGTCAGACCTGTCGCCTTTGGACAGCCCCCATCATGGAGAGGGAGAGCAGGACAGGTGTAAGTACTATGGTGAAGAAAAACTGAAGAGAGTTGTAGAAGATACAGAGAATCGCTGTGATACAGATGGCTCTCCTTCAAAACACAGATCGGCTTCCACTCGCAGGCTAGTGGGATCTGCTGAGAAAGAGGGGTCATTTGAACCTATTTCTAAGGAGAGAGGGAACAGCACCAGTGTGGCAGCCTTAAGGTCCAATTTTGAGAGGATTAAAAAGGTTAACTCACATTCTTCTGGAGATAATAAGGATGTTGTTGAAAAGCCCTTTTATGTGAACATGGAGTATCATCATGAGAAGGGTCTAGTAAAGGTCAACGATAAAGATGTTTCCGATAAAATAAGCTCCCTTGGTAGCCAAGCCATGCAAATGGAACGCAAAAAGTCTTTGCACTCTCTCCCTTCTAACATGGTACCCAGCTTCAGCGAGTTCCAGAGGCCTGCTTACAGGGGAAGGTCCTCGGAGAGCAGCTTTGGCTATGATGGAGAATTTGAGGATGCTGAACTGAACCCCAGGTTTCTCAAAGATAACCTGATTAATGCCAATGGCAGCAACCGCTCACCTTGGCAGCCCATGGACTTTCAACCCTATCAAAGTATCTATGTTGGTGGAATGATGGGGGAAGGAGAAGGGAAAGGACCTATTCTGCGAAATCAGGGCACAACTGACCAGGAAAAACATCTCACGTGGCCCAGGAGATCCTATTCCCCCAGGAGTTTTGAAGATATTGGAGGAGGATATACTCCCGATTGTAGCTCTAATGAGAACCTTACCTCCAGTGAGGAAGACTTCTCCTCAGGGCAGTCCAGCCATGTTTCCCCCAGCCCCACCACTTACCGCATGTATCGGGATAAAAGCCGTTCTCCCTCCCAGAACTCTCAGCAGTCCTTTGACAGCAGCAGTCCACCAACCCCCCAGTCTCAAAAACGGCACAGGCAGCAGCAGGTCATTGTGTCTGAGGCTACTATTGTGGGTGTACGAAAAACAGGACAAATCTGGCCAAGTGATGGAGATTTGCCTTCTGGGAGATGTCACCAGGACAGCTGCTTCCATGGGGATACAGGTGTGTACCAGCTCTTTGTTTAGTCTTTTAAATGTATGGAGCGGGAAATAGCATTGTGGAAATGAATGGGAGAGGTTTTCTAGGTGATCCTGGGTGAATCATTCTAAGGGGGCAACTGTTTAATGTGAGAAGCCTGTGTTTATTTTGTAGTTGTCCTGTTTTAGGAAGGTCCTGCAGAAGCATACATCAGACTGCATTTTAGGAATACAGATTGGATTTGCAGAAGGGTTGATTCAGGCGTCTCTTGAGAGGATCTGTAGAGTCCCATGTTAATCAATTTTTAAAGTTTCAATGTGAACGCTGAGGTGAAAAGGGGCTAGAACTGTTCAGTATTCACCACCTGATCATTCCCTCCCTCGTATTCTTGCACTGAGGAGTAGTTAAACTCTACCTCAGAGGTAGTAGTGTGCCAACATGCTACAACCTGAGGGTTTTGCTGGAACTTTACCAATAATGATGCTGCTCCCACAATCTTGTTTTTTCCTGTCTGTATTAATTGGAGTGCTAGTTTCTCGTTCTGTCTCGTGTCATCCTTCAGTTAGAGCTGATTGGAGGTGATGATTGTGCAACTCTGTTCTTGAAGCTTTCTGCTATCACTAAGTGAAAGAAGAACTTGGAATATCAGGAAGCCCTGAGGGAGAGCTGTTAGTATAATTTCAGCAGAGTCAAAATTTTTGTTTGGGGAAGAATGGGTGATGTTTGAACCCGTTCTTATGTAAGCCATTCGGGCATGCAGGTGTGTCTGTGGAATTGCAGTGGATTTATAGTTGGTGGAAGAGGCAAACAGTGAACCATGTTGATTCAGATAGATTTATTGAATGTATGTGGACATCTGAATCTATTTAGCAAGGCAAGGCACATAATGTAAATAGCATCTTGTGCTAACACCAGTAGTCTCCTATGCAGAAAATGAAAAACAATCAAATCTAGGAATGAAAAAAGCCCAGTATGATTGTTTTGATAGACTTCTGTCATCTTGTGGGTTTTATTTGTTTCTTTGAATCTGTCATTTTAATAAGGGGTTAACATGTTATTTGTCAATGTGACTGAATTCCTGAAGTAGTAGATGAATTGTGAGGCCTATCAGAGATGTCACTTTCTCAGATTGTGTGAGTTTGGTGTATTAGTTCTCGGAAGAGTAACTTTCCTGGAAGGACGTACCTGGTTTTCCTTTCCCTGCCGACTGTTCTTTGCCAGCAATACTTTTGGGAGTAACAATGGAGGGAGAACTTTTCCCTGCCCACCGCCCACCCCCCACCCCCCCAATCATCCTTACATCCCGTTGTGTTACTGGAAGGCTGTACAGTTATAATAGATGTTCACTATACATGAAACCTCAGCGCCCTGTCCTCACAGTGACTTCTTCCTTATCAGATTGTATATACATACTTGTTTTCTATCTGGGACTACTGCATTCTTGTTCTGTTTTATGCATATGTTTGTATCTTATGGGTAGTACTTGCAATGCAGGGGAGAGGCTGGATCTTGTGCTGGTTTAAACGGAGCTGCAGCCATCTGTCTCTGCTCTTGTTTACTGATGCTCTTTAGATGACTGGGAAGCCTCCTGGCAGTTGCAATTTTTGCAGAAGGAAACAAAGGGGCAAAAATAACAAAGGTTGATAAAGCTTGAGGATAAATTCAGCTTTCAGAAAGGCAATAGATAATTTTTATTTTAAATAATTAACTGGGATGCAGTGATAAAACAAAAAAATGGGCTGCTGAAAAGTTGGAACAGTTACAATTCCTCGTTGCGCTGCAAAGCTTTGTCTCTTGTTCCTAAGGATGACCACACAATTGCAGGCAAGGACAGAATGTAACTGATCCACCTTCTGCTTTCCTCAGCATAGGGGGTAACATGGCAAGCTTAGCAGGAAACTTCACCAGATGGCTAATCATTACTGTCTTGCACATTAGCTGGTGGCAACTTTTTACTTAACCAAAAAGGCTTGTGCCTTCAGGAGGACTGTGTTTCTGATTAGTTCCTACTGAGCATCATTTTATATGAATTTTCTTTCTTTCCTGATTAGGAAGAATTTTGATCTGAAACCAACTGGCAGAACCTCTTTTTCATAAAACAAACAAAAGGCATGAGAGATCACTGTGTGATTAGCTGGCTGGCCACCATTCCCAACTATCATGCTCTGATGCAGACTGTTCTCCATCACCACGTGATATGAAAGCAGTTCACAGATCCAGACAGCTTTTCCTGCACCTGTGGTTCAGTCAGCGCTTCTGTCAGGCTTCCCTGAAGTTTTCCTTGAACAAAGAGTGCAAGTTTGACTCACAGCAGGTTCTGCCCAGCCTTAATGTTAATTAGCATCAAGTGGGGTTTGTTCAATAGTATTTGGCTTCTTTGTGCATTCAGATTTTTGTATGCTTGCTGACTTTGCTTTTCATTACTCTGGCCGTAATAATGTTGAATGTGGACAGGTGCAATGGGAACTTTCTGTCTGGATCTGCCGCCCCAGTGCACCTTGAGCTTGGCCACCGGACTTGTGCTGTTTTGTCCAAATTCTTTCCTGAGTTTACAGCCGAGTGATAATTTCCCACTTCTCTATTACAAAAAAGGACTAGAAGGAGGTCACCTAACTCTCAAGTGAGTGGGATCAAAGCGAAAATTTGAATCTGGGTTCTTGGAGATGGGTTATCAAAAACCTTAAATCAGACCAAGCTGGTAGGCTTGCAGTTTTTTCCAAGGAGCAGAATGAGAGCTTCAGGGTTGAGATTTGGTAATAACTGTACTTTCTATTAAATGTACTTAATGGAGCCCAGGCAAAGATATTTATGTTAGGATTAATTATGTATCACTAATTTCCTGTAGTGGGAATAGAAAAAAAAATCATGTCTTAATTCTGTGCTAAGCTTGAATATTTTTACTATGATTGTGGAGGAAGAACAACATTTTTTAAATTCTGTCTAATGTTAAATGTTAGTTGCAGAGACAGACACAAGAGAAGCCACTCGTGCATTTCTGCTTATAATCAAGAGGAGAATTGCATAGTGCCATTATGCAGCGACGAGGCCTTGCAATGGCCTCAGTTGGTCAGTTTTTTAACTAGTAACAGTTTGTTAATTGAGGAGCACACTAGAATTGTTGCTTGGCTTTATAGCTTGCTTCATAAAATCAGTGCATGGACTCTCATAGCTCTGTGTGTGAAATGATTTTATCTATCTGCATAACAACATGGAAACTCTTATCTGGAGTCCACACAGATAATATTTACCTGCAAAGCTGCTTCCTTAAAGGTGCCCCAGTAGTGACTTCTGTTCACTTCAGAGAGCTTGATAGTGCTCTCCAGAGAGTTCTGCCAGGCTTTCTCTCTAGAAAGCCAACAGCTATAGTGCTCGTTATAAGGTCAGTTTGGGGATATGTGTAATTTAATTCCATTGGGAGTAAAGTTTAACTTACTTTAGCCTCTACTAAGTGTGAGAGTGCTGTCCCTTTTTTTCAAAAATAATGTCCCTTTCTGAAGAGCATGGAGCGTTCCCTATATTTTTAGTGAGTTTGATGTAGACAGAGGAAAGAGTGCTGGACTTTATCTATGCATGTGAACTGCAAGACTCAAAATTCCATCAGCTGAGCAGGATGCCATTTTAAAGTGCATACTTACTTAGAGCTGTAGATTCTTCAGTTTTTGTATGCCTTAAATGCCTGACCAGATAGGCAAGCATCTGAATTTCCTGCTTTTAAGGTAATCCTTGACACTACTTAATTTTAAAGCCCCAAGAAAGCATGAAGTATGTCGTCATGGAAGGACATTGTTCTGTACCAGTTACTGCAAGGGTCTGTTCCTGAGTTGCGCGTTCTGAGATCTTGGACAAATTTCTTAATTCTGCACTTCTTCTACCCACTATTGTATTCTGTGGATTTTACAAGATGTAGTTTGAAAAGTGCTTTGCAATGTTTTAGTGGTACAGACGACTCAGGAAGGGACATGCCAGTCCTGTTGCTGCTGTTTAGAAACACAACTTTCCTTTGAGCAGCTGAGGCAGACTTCAGTCCACTGTGTAGTGATACTTCCTTCTGAGGATCTGAAATGTAAGAACTTTCATAATGTGCAGCTTGCTTGTTAATTTTAAAGGCTGCTGGCCACAGGTCCTGCTGTCAGTCCGTGACTTATATTGGGTCAAGAATGAGGTTTAACTTTTCTCTGACACTTGCTAAACATGTTTTAATCCTTTGCTGTGGTGATCAGTGGATTTCCTAGGAGCAGTGATGACAAGATGCTGTTTAAATGCCACCGCCACCCCCCTGCCTTGCTTTCCAGCGATTTAGTGGCTTTTGAGATTACCAAGCTGCTTGTGCTACCACTCCCCTTTTCTTAGTCTGGGGGAGTGCAGAGCTCCCTCTCTCTGCCAGATTTTTCTTTCTCTCCAGCTGGGTTTAGTGGAATCTATGGAGCTTCTGCTTTATGTCCCCGGTGACTATAGGGGACTCTGCAGTCCTGTTTGATTTTGTTCCTTCTTCCACAAACAGTTGCTAACCTTTAGCTCAGGCCTACCGTAAGTAATGGCATGCAGATAGATTTTATTTTTGCTTTTCTTAGGTTCACCCTAGATCATGGAGTTTCTCCCACCCAAATGTTCAGGTTCTTCTGCAATCACAAAGCACCTGCCTTTGAAATGAGAGTGTAAACCAACCCAGACAGTAGTTGTCTGATACTGGGAAGCCCTGGAGAGTGCTGATGTCACCTGATCTGTCTGTGTGAAGCTCATTTTCGTGGTCCATGACAGAGATATTGAAGTGGGACTGGCTTTCCTGTGGAGTAAGTAGACAGAGCACTGTGAATTCTGCAAGTAATGGGTTGGGTAGAAAGCTGCTTGTCATCACTGCATAATTACCAACAGTTTAAAAGTGGTCTGTCTGGCAGTAGAGATGAGCCCACTTTGTGCACCTGCCATTGCTGCATGAGGGCCTACCAGGCAGGCAGTGACCTGTGGCTGGGTGGGTGAAATATAATATCAGTGCACACTTAAAAGTTTGGGAGTGTTGTAGGAACTCAAGGTTAGGATCGAGCTGCAACAGAGCCATATGGATATCCATGCAGCACCCATACTGTGATGACCACAGACTAGAATCCTGTTCTGTATGCCAAAACAATTGGACCTAGGTGATTTCAGCATGGTGATTTCACAGGACCAGGGGCTAGAGCCCTAAAGCATTGCAGTGAATGCCACACAACAAGATGATAATGCCTTTCATTTGAGCAGGAAATGTGCAGACAAGTGGAACCACGCTGTTAAGTCTGTGGCTAAGTGAGCTGCTCCTACAGTCCTTACTGACTCTGTTCAAAGTACTAAAAAACCACTGGTTTGTGGGCAAAGCAGTTGAACTGTCAGATGTGTATGAACTCTGCATCCATTCTGCTTCACAGTTGTCAGCCTCTGTCCAAATGACTTCAGAGGAAAAACACAGAGAGGTTGCTGTTTTGTACAAAATTTTGGTCCTGCCCTAAGAAGTGGCAGGGAGAGTTGGAAGCACCTATGCCTGCCCCAGTGCACTACCTCCTCCAAGATGGAGGCTTCTTTCTAGGTGGCTGAAGGAAAAAGAAGAGAAAGGAGTAGAAGAACCTGGTGTCTTGGTACTTTTTTGCACTGGCTTCCTTTTCTGGGTTAGGTGGCTTTTCAGCTGTTTTTCCCTTGCAGAACCAAAGGTGGACAAGGGAGCGAAGAGCTGAGGATGGGTATGAGCATGGTAGAATTGGTTAGGGTTTGGAACTAATGAAGGGACTGGGCTGGTGGAGTGAAACTAATTGCTGTGTGGAGGAATAGGCAAACATGGGGAGAAGATGCCTCTGTCTTTCTCTAGATTGGTATAAGAACTGACCATGGCGTATGAAGTGATTTACTTGTGCATGTAGGTGGTGGACTATGAAGCAGTGAAATACATAGGGGAATGAGGTGCTTTGGTCTCTTTTCACCTCTGGCAAAGCAGTTGCACAAGTGTGTGGTTTTAACCTTGAAGATTTTCACTGTTTAGTGTAAGTATGTATGACCCTATGTACAGACTTCCAGAGCTGCAAAATGGGAACATTTTACTATTGATTCTTGCAGTTACGCTCTCTGAAGCTAACGTTGAGACAAAGAAAGCTAGGAGTTTACTAATTTGTAGAATTAATTGTGCTACCACCTTTCCAAAGTGCTTCCATTTGTCTAATATCTCTGGTTTGGATATTTGGATAAAATGCTAAGTACTGTGTTCAGTCACTTCTTCACAGACAGCTTGCTTTTCACTGCCACCAGGAAGCTTCACTGAGGTCTGAGCAAAGGTAGTAAAATGAGTTGGGTGGAAGGGCGAGTAGGCATCCTGAGGAACAGACTTGGGAGGGGGGGAAATAAAGTTTAATTTGAAAATTTGCTAAACCTTCAAGTGTGGGTTAGGAAATGCTTATTTGAGTACTGTGCAGCACACTATAGCTAATGATACTCTTAAAAGAAGTGTTGGGGGAGGGGGAGGATGATTTGTAATCAAAATTTGGCTTTGCAGGCTATCTGAAAGATGGGCCAGCAAAGGAGACAGGAGCCTGTGAAGATTTGGGCCCCAGTAACAGGCTGGAAACAGGTCTCTATTTTCCTGTTCTAGCACGTTTAGTAGTTTGTTCTCTATTGCCCTCCCTCTCTCCCCAACCTCTTAGGGATAAACAGTTATCGTGCAGAGTCAAGGGGGACCTGTATTTCAGCTTCAAGGAATTTTGGAGGTCAGTCCATAAAGGTTAATGAGGTGAGACTTGGCAAGCTGTTTGAGGAGAATTGCTCCATTCCAATTACCATAGGCAAGCATATTGCTGTTCATGAAAATCAGACTGTTGATTGGAGGGACAGCTTATCTGGAGCTTGCTTTCCCCCAGAGAAACCAAGAGTAGCAGGGTTTTTTTTGACTGTCTCCTCTATGATTTGTTCTGCCCAGTGAGATAAGCACAGAAAGAATAATAAGGACCTGATCCTGTTCTTTCCCTGCTGAAATATCATTGACTTTAGTAATCTCTTGCTGGCACATGTAGGAAAAGAAATGATGTTCTGGTACAGGTTGAATGGCAACTTTGCTGTGCAGATAGAGGGGTAGACTGCAAGTGACAACAGAAATGCTGGTATGGATTAGTTTGGGTGAACTGCATGTGAATGAAGTGCTTCCAAAACAACAATTTGAGTGTCTTAAGTTACAAAGCAGGTTTTGGCCAGCTCACTGATAACAAAGTGGATTGCTTTCCTGATCCTGTCTTTAAATTACATGTGATGTGAAAGTAACCATAAACTGTAAGTAAATCTTTGAATGTTGGTATGTCTTATTGCTGAGGCACTTTTACAAATCTGTAACTTCTCTGAACTTGTTTTGAGTTGTATTGTACGTGTTTTAAACAGTAAAACTGTCTCACGTAGGACCAGGGTGGTATATTTCTGTCACAAAATCTGGTTGCGGTTTGCAAATCTTCCTGTTACTAAAATAACAAAAGCATGTGTCTCTCTTGTCTTATTCCCAACTGCCAAAATGGTATCTCTCAGACCCTTTCTTAACCAGGTTACGGCTGATGTAGTAATCAGATTATTGCAAATGTAATTGGAATCTCTGTTTCAGAGAAAGCTCTGCCAAAACGTGGCAGCTGGAGCTGAGTTAGTTGCTCATAGCTACATGAATACACGAGGAATTCATGTGTGAGAATCCACAATGATTGTCCTGTAGGAAGAGTGAATTAGTAAAGTTCAGTCTGTTGGTTTATACTACTGAATTGTGCCTGTTGGTATTGCAGGCCCTTTGCCTAGTTGTTATTTTCTGTTATTTTGTTATTTGGAGTCATTTCACCAATCCTTCTTGCTTCTGGTTTTTTTGTGTGTTTTGTGGAGGGAGGAATTCTTTTCTAGGGAGAATAAATCCACCACAAACTTCCTTCTTTTAAAAATAACATATAAAAAACCCCCATCCTCTTTCGGAGCTTCTGCACAGGTTAGGTCTCACTGAAGTATCCAAAAGCCCCAAATTACTTGCAGATTAGTCCATGCCAACAGGGTAGTAGCAACTGTAGCAGGCTGCCATGGATCACACAATATTATCTGAAATCTAATAAGACAGTTTTTGTAGTAGTTACTTAATAGTGAGCAACTGGTGTGTTTGGACTCAGCAGCTCCTCTGTGTTTGTGACCTGTCCTTGATGTGTGAAGTGCACTGTGCAGCCTTGGCTCACTATGTTTACTTCTTCTTAAGGACTTCAGAGTATTCTACGTTCAACACTGAAATGTGGCTACTTCTCTGATGGGATATGTGCCAGCTGTTATGTTATCAGAAATTATATACTCCCTTGGCTGCAAAGCGAGGTAAGGAGTGCCCATTTTGAACCCACAATATGGGTGAGGCTGGAGCAGGCTCTAGTTGTTAGGATAGTTTAAAAAAAAAAACAACAAAAATGACCCACACAAAAAGCCACAAAAAACCAACAAAACCCTCAGTTACCTACAGTCATATCTGTGTGTTCTTTTAAAATGGGCCAGCAGCTTCCTAGAATAATCTGTTCTGAAGAAAAATACCTCATTCCCTGGAGCATCAGGCTTCAAACGTGTCTGAGCTGCTAAAAAGTAAAT